>NC_090699.1:26019816-26619816 GCF_040954835.1 Lepisosteus oculatus | reverse complement strand
ACTCAGATTAATTGAAACATCTGAATGACCATTGGCCAGATGAAAGGAAAATTGACTTTTCTGGACATGCTCATTTGTGTTATGTTTTCTTTAAAAAGTGGTGAAGCTTTATTGAGAAAACGCCCATCCTCACAGTTACTTTGTTTTGGGTTGGTTTTGCCGCTGTGGGTCTTGGAGCCCTTCTTGAGGCAGAGGAATCTTGAACTCCCACATGTACCATAACATTTTGGACAACCTGGTTCCCTCTCTCAGGAAGGCCAAGCTTGGGGCCAGCAATGGACATTCCAGCACAACAATGATCCAAAACATGATTCTAAATTGACAAACGAATGTTCTTAATCTCAATCTGCAGACCTCAGTCCAATTGAACATCTGTAGTTTGAACTCAAGAAGACACTTCACAAATGGAAACCAAAGGGTCTGGCAGACTTTGAGCAATTCTGCCTGGAGGAATGCTCAATAATCCGTCCTCAGAAGTGTCCCAAATTCATCGCGTGGTACAGGAGGCATCTTGTTTATTGCGACATGCCAGAGTAATTCACTAAACACTACAGGGTTATAAATAAATGTGACCCTTGTGTTTTGAGGTCTTATGTTTATGTACTGTACTGTTAATACTGTAGGACTGCCCTGTGCAGTTCTGTGAAAATGTGTTGTAATGTCTTAAGATTTATTAAGGAAGCGCATTATCCGACCTGTATATATTTCTGTGATACCTTTTTATTCTTATTTGATCAAGAGTATGAATACATCTGGAGGGTTGATTCACTTATGTATTAGACACATCTTAGAATGAGTTGGCTCCAACTTTAATTATAATTTGCACTTATTAGTTTATCTAGCATGGGAATATAACAAAAAAAAAAGTTGTGAACACAATTAAAGTGATGCTGGTAAAATTCCAGTCTGAAAGTTCTAAAGCCTGCAGGCTCTGTTAGGTAAAAAGAATGTTTTATTTTAAAAGCAAATGTATGCAAAATTTAGTTTTTTTCCTCTGAATGCCCATTTGAATTATGGGTTGTTTAATTAACAGAGACACATCTGTAGCTCTGCCTCTGTCCTTGCTGATTTCAGTAACTGTGTACCTATTAAATCTTATTTTTTTTCTGTTAGGCTGGTACAGAGGATACAGACTAAGAAGAAAGTCAACAAAGGTGAGTAGAATCTAGAGCAAAGGCATCTTACACATACATGGAAACAGAATCTATCTATACACCTGAAGAAGGCTCCACGGCCAACATTTTTGTGTTTTCTTTCTTCTCTTTTCAGCATGGAATAAACCTATTACTTGAATCTATCTGTAGCTTGTTTCATTATTAATCATCCCTACCTTTTGTCCAATTCAACAAGAAAAAAAAATGTCATCTTGGTGTTTAATGTACTGTTTGTAGTGTAATGCAATAGATTTTCCTTGCCATTAAATGTAAATTTAAATGTCAAATTAAAATGTTGTACTGTGTATTTGTGTAATTTTACTGTCACAAGCATTAAATTAAAACAGTTCAGGTGGGTAGCTGCATCAGCATGCGTAGTCTGCAAAGGAACAAGTCATAGGTTTATTCCATGCTGAAAAGAGAAGAGAGAAAACACAATGTTTTGGCTGTGAAGCCAAATTAAAACAGCCATTTTAATGGTTAACAGCTGGGAACCTAATTTACAACTTTGTGGAAGATTTTAATTTGTTGTGGATATATTTTAATTTTTTGTGTTTCTATTGTAGGGTATATTTCCTGCATGCTACATACACCTTAAAGATGCTACAGTTGAAGGCAATGGGTTAGTTTTCAATGTACCTTACATAACTTGTTGGCCTGTCATGTTGTGTGCATTGGCAGAAGCACTATGAACTACAGTACTACAACTGCACAGCCCACTGTCAAAAGTGTTTGTGGAAATTGTATTTATGATGTCTGACATTTTGCATGCAAAGGGCTTTGTCTGCTTTGTACTATAAGAGTAACATGCTGATGGATGAGTAATTATGGTCCATGATGGAAGCTCACATACTGTATTTGAAAAGGATTATTGCTCCCTGCATAAGGAATGCACATTGTGTCTTATTGGTATTGAAAAAAAAATTAAGGTGCAGTGTGGTTATACTTGAAGCAGTCTTGAAGGCTTTTAGTTTAGTTAGTGCCTTCAAGGCTTTTCCTGCTGCAAAGTTTTGTACGATGTAGTCTTCTCATGAAAGGGAAGAACATAACCGCCTGATTCAAAGGAATATCTGTCTTTTTTGGGAACTTTATAAAATGGTGTCTGAAATGGACAGGGTTAATTCAAAGGTTCTTGTCAGAAATATACAGTATCTACTAGTACATTGAGATTTTTAATGGAAATAGAAAATGTCTAATAATAAATAATAGGGAAAGAAAAGAATATCAGTGTTTTAGAGTACTTTAGAGTATAGACATTATTCAGATGTTAAGGTGAAATGTCTATACATGGGAGATACGGTAAATTTTTGTAGCTGACTATTTGGAGGTTATTGGTCAATAGATGAAGAGTGACAGCCTCTATGTTTCTTTCTTTCATGAATTTGAAATATTATGCTTTCGCACACAAAAAACTCAAAATGCTAAAGTTATTGTTTTGATTTCTGCCTTATTTTGAAATGGTTGCTAATCTTTGTAGGCAAAAAGAAACGGTCATCCCTAACGAGCTGCCTTTAGTTCAGGAAGTGACCACTACTCTGAGGGAATGGGCTTCCATATGGAGAGAGTTGTATGTGGTGGGTATTTAAACAGCATTGTTGCCATCCTTGTTTTTGTAATTTTTTAATCATAATGATTTATAATCCATTATAAATGTATCCAGAAGCTCACAAACATGCACATCCTTCTGCTTCTTCAGATAATGCAACATATTAGATTAATATTTTTCACTCTGTTTAAACATCTGCATTCTGTTGAAACTCTAATGAAACTTTAAGTGCTTATGTGTCTGGAGTTAAGCTGTCTCGGTAGTTATTGAGTATAATTTCATGTCTTGTTGTATTCTGTAATGCATACTACATGAAGTTTGGTTTGTATTTCCACAGGGAGACAAAAGAGAGATGTTCAACACTGTCCGAGACATGATATACGATCTCATAGAGTGGCGATCACAGATACTGTCTGGAACCCTCCCACAGGATGAACTGACAGAGCTGAAACAGAAAGTCACCTCTAAAATAGATTATGGTAACAAGTAAGTACTACTGTCAACTTCATATAGATTTGCGCTTTTAATATGCTTCATTTTTTAAAGGAGTTCTGGTATTCTGCCTCATGGGATCTTCTTCAAAGGGAGATAAAGAAACAGTCTGGAAATAGCAAAGGTAGCTTTAATCTGAGAGTCTGATAGTGTAGAATGTGCCAGTCTTATTGATAATTGTTTGGGAAAAAAAGCATTTTAGGAGTGTCCACAATTGGAAAAGGAAAAGTAGAAACTCATTAAAAGACAGAGCCAGTGCTGCATGGTTCTCCCTTCTGTTTTCATAACTCACAAATTTGGCGGAGAAAGCTGGTATACTCTTGTTACCCATAAATTAGGGCCGTGTGCTACCCTCCTTCTGATGGAGCTTCCCATTACGCCCATACCTAAAAGCCGCCCACAAGCATAGCATCTGACACCCCAACATTGTTAAGCAATTTTAACATTCTTCTACCTGCCTGTGGCTTCTGTGACTGGTACTACTGTCATCTAAAGACCTCTTTTAATTTGCAATAGTCTGTCACTTAATCCTAATTATCCTTGCAGTAAAACTAAGTGATGTCTCTTATGCCTGATTTCTTTAATTCTTTATGATACCTTGACAGTGACCAGTTCGGTGCTTATGAATAAAAGACAACAACAACAACAACAAAAAAACACATTTGTGCTACAGAGTAGTTATATTTTATTTTTAACATTTGAAGCTAAACAGTGAATAAGAATTTGCAGAATACAGCCATTCCCATTTGGGATGTTCCCTGAGGTTCCTTTTACTCAATTCAAGACATAAGCGTTTAGGTCTTTAAAAAAAAAAATCATGTTATGAGTATCCTTCCTATGTTTCCTTATTTACAGGTCAATAGAATATGCTCATGCCAACATCTTGTTCATTTGTTGAAATTGTTTCTATTTCTTGATCAGATACCTGGATCTGGACCTTGTGGTGAGAGATAAAGATGGCAACATTCTAGATCCAGATCAGACAAGCACCATCAGCCTGTTCAGAGCTCACGAAGCTGCTTCCAAACAGATTGAACAGAGAATCCAGGAAGAAAAGGTATTTTTTTCATACGTAGTCTCCACCTTTAAAATTACAAGTGATTCTGAAGGTTGAATGGTCTGCAAAACAATACCTGTGAGGCGATTTAGGTGTTTTTTGTAAGTGCTGTAGCAGATTTGGTTTTGCAACATTGCGTTCCAAAAATAAAATGTAAACTTCTCATACTTTCCTGTTAAGAAAAACACTAGTCTTTTTAATCCCTTCCATCCATGAATGAGTGGGCAGTTTGAAAACTTTAATATAGTTAACCTGTCCTCATTGTTTCTTCTTGTGGGCAGTTGCTGTATTACTCTGGAAGAGACTCCTGCTGGTACAACTCTAGTATGGGATAATTGTTGTGTATTAGCATCTCATTTCTCTGCAGTAGACACTCCAGATCTAGTTTTTTTTTCTTCCTGCTTGAGCTTGAGTCTTTGCCCTTGGCAGGTTGATGAAGCGTAGTTGTTTCTAGAGAGTGATGGATAATGAAGGGTACCCAGAAGCAGGGTTGGGGGCTGCGTACATTTTGTAGATGCAGGCTACTGTGAAACTTGAAGAGGATTTTATTCAAGGTGTCTGCTGCTCTGAAGAACAGCAGTGGTAAGAAGCCTGAAGTTAGTAGTTCTCTAAATCAGCTTATGTATGCAAATAGAGAATCATCCTAGTTGTGCTTAATAGGATTATAGGGTCTGAGACATAAATTATGTGCTCGTAGTTGCGGAGTAATTCTAGAAGCCTTACATTACATTACAGGAAGGAAATCTACTACTTTCTAGGCCCGTCAGTTCTCAGGTCTTGTAATATCCATCTGTGCCTGCATGAATACGTCCATTTAGATAAATGTAATAAAAGCAATAAATGTAGAACTACATATTTCAGTAGGTGCAGTGATATTGAAGTACAATTATACAGCTGTCTCCCTGCCATTACATTTTTATTGGATCTCAAGAAATCAAAATTACAAAATAAAATGTACTTTTAGATGCATTATTTTGTTTTCAGACTTGCATATGTTCAGATGTGTTTGCCAAATATGGTTTTATATAGTCATGTTCCAGAAATGAACTGCAGTGTCTGTTGGCAAGGGCAAGTGGCATTTTTCAGCGCAATTATATTAAAAATTATGGAAGAGGGCTTGGGGCGAGGTGCGTTGTATATGGTGGAAAAACAAATTGGCAACACAATATCCTTTCAAGAAGAATTCCGAAGTGTTCACAGCTGAGCAAACCCTCTGTGCAGTTCCCTGTAGGACAGCCATGTCTGCAAATTATATAGAGGAAGTGTTGCTACATGCTAAACACCACCTGTAGCAATTCAGAACTTTATTTCCTTCTCATGAAACACTTCAGATTAAAATCACTGCGTGTCCGGGATTATCTCATAACCTTTAGCTACATAGTCTCATGTTGAGAGACCTAACAATGCTAAATTTTAACGTTTTTATCTTCACATTATACTGCATATACTGTATATATATATAGCAGCAGATCAGATGAAGTACTGTCCTGTGGATGAACTGGAGAAAATGGCATTAAATCTTGATTGATATGACTGGCTCTAGCTGCCCCGTTGTAAAATCTGTGAATGAACCAATCACATTTTCAGAGGTGAATGTTTTTGTCTTTTCCATTGCAGTCCCAGAAGCAAAATATTGATTTAAACAGACAAGCCAAATTTGCCTCAACTCCTTCCTTTGCCCTGTTTGTTACCCTGAAGAATGTGGTGTGCAAGATTGGTGAGGATGCTGAAGTTCTTATGTCCTTATATGACCCTGTGGAGTTCAGGTTCATCAGGTATGTTGTTTCTTTTCCCAATGGGATGCTCTCCTTATTAACAGTCTCTGCAGCTGTGGTTGTAATGATTGGTTTCATGGATGTCTTTCACAGATAAAGTATTATCTATATTGCTTAGCCTGTTTTTCTGTAGAGAATGTTTTTTTTCTTTACTGTGTACCCGTTAGATAATAAACACACATCGTAACCTATCCGTGCGTTTTATCTGGCCTCTCACAGGACAAGTGCAATATTCAAAATAAAAGTCAGATTGCATGCAATAAAATGTGTATGGATTTGGTCAAATCCAGTGAGGTTTAAGTTGTTCATTTTAGTGATCATAGAGATGCTAATTTGCTGTTTTTAATTTTCTTGTAGTGAAAACTATCTAGTGAGATGGTCGAGCTCAGGATTAGTAAAAGATATTGATCAGCTCCACAACCTGCGGTCTGTTTTCACAGTGAGTGTCTCTTTCTTTTCTATGTTGGAAAGAAACCTCAGATGCCATTCATGTCTTCCTGGGCTTGGCTATTTACATGCTGCCAGAGAAGTTAAAGGGAGGGTAATTTGGCTATGTCTGTTAAGAAGAGCTGTTCAGTTTTGGAGATGTAGAGCTTAAATTAAACCCCAGGGCTGTTTACTAAAGGTCATTCCTCGCTAATGGCTGCTAAGAGACCTGTAGGAGAGACGGGTTACATGATTGTTAGCAAGAGCCGAAGAGTCCCTGGTGGGAATCTCAGTAAGAAATGAACCATTGGTCAGAATTAAAGCTGGAGGTTTAAGCATTGTGTGTGCAAATTGCAGAAAATCATTACAAAAGTTGGCTTTTTCTGGAAATGCTCAATCAGAAATGTCAATCTTTTCAACTGTAGAAGGTGCATAGCTTAATAGGCAGCTCATGCTTGACAAGGAGCTAAAATCAGACACATTTTATTCCAAGGTGATGTCGACTTTTGCCCAGTAAATGGGAAGGTAAGCCGGGCTGTAGCCAATTACTTTAGAAGCACATCACTTTCGTAAAACATTCTTCGAGCCTCCAGGAGAGGAATCTGCAATTACCAGAGAATGCATGTTGTTCCAATTTGCAGTGAAGCAATGTGCAATTATATCTTTTATAATTATTGTGTTATTTTATTTTATGTATAGGATCTCGGAAGCAAGGACCTGAAGAGAGAGAGAATCAGCTTTGTTTGTCAGATAGTTAGGGTAGGACGCATGGAGCTGCGAGACAATAATACCAAAAAACTGACCTCTGGTCTCCGCAGGCCTTTTGGAGTAGCAGGTAATTTATTCGTTGTAACTATCCTGGCCCTTTACTCACACCCAGTGCAATAAATACTGTAAAAGCAATATTTAACTTTGTGGTCTACTTCTTATCTCATCCAAAGAATGAGATAAAACATCTTAGAAGATCAGCTGTTTACTCGTTGATATTTTAATTTTCAGTATGGGACTGGTTATTAATACTATAAATATACATCCTGTATACATACTATAAATGTATATGAAGTTTGAAATACAAACTTGTTCACTGTCCTGGAAAATGAAGTGTGCTGTCAGACAATGAGTTGATCACCTCCAGAGACTACCTCATTAATTCAGCAAAGGCAAGAATTGGGAAAAGAAACAGAAAATAAAATGTTAAAGCTAGGAAAATGAATAATTCAGATTGAATTATTCACAATTGTAAGGTAGAGGGAGAAGAATAGAGGGAATTTTCACTAAGATGTCCTCAAAGGATTTTCTTGAACTCATTGACCTAGTCCAGTGTTCTTGATGTTCTTGTTTAGAGTGACAGCCCTCTTTTGATTATTCTGCATACAATGGTTCTCATTCAGTTATATATTGTTTGCAACCAGTGTACAATTTGCAAAGGATCTAGATCTCTGGGTTTGGTCCATGAAGAAATGGTAAATTATTTCAGCGGACTCATATTTTCTTCTTGGGCAGCAAAAAAGTGCTGATTAATACAGTGTGCTTGATGATTTGCTTCATAAACAGAAAAGACAAAAGCACACAATATCACTCCTTAGCCCTAGTAATTAGAACTGTGTGATAACTGCTGATATTGCAGAGGATAGATAGAAAGCTATCCAGAGGAAAAATGAAAAGAGACTGAGCCATCAGTATAAACATCAAACGTGTTTTTGAAGTCAGTTTTGGAGGCTGTTTTTTCTGTCTTTCTTATCCTCTACAGAGGCATCTATGTGGGTCAGGCATGGAGAACCAAGGAGTAATTCTTTTACCTTTGTCTCTACTGTACACTTTTTTTTTTGCAAATGCACAATTCCCTATGTCCGGTTGCTGGTCACCACCTTCTTGAATGTTGATGGAAAATACTGTTTTGTGATATAAAAAGGGCATCTAAGCATTTATGTTAATGAGTGGGCACTTCTGTGTGCTTTGTATTTCTGTGTTGTGTTGTAGTAATAAAAGAAAGGGAACAACTTCATTTTAGGTTGTTTGGGTCAGGGCGGGCACAGTGTATTAACTACAGCTTCCTGTGTTCCAGTAATGGATGTCACTGACATAATAACTGGCAAAGTGGATGATGAGGACAAGCAGCACTTCATTCCTTTCCAGCCGTAAGTATTTATGAGTGACAAGTAAAATAGCATTGGGAGTCAGAAAATCATTTGAAGAAATAAAACATTCTTTTGAGTTTAAATTGGAAACCCCATTACAGAAACATTGTGGAAATCCAGAAATATTTGTAATTAAAGTTTTGTTTTAGAAATTTGTGGTCTGGATATTGACAGGATGTGTATGTGGTTTGTTTTTACTGCTGTAGTCTTTAATAGGCTAAAATAGAAGTCAGCCTTAAGAATGCCCAAAACTGAGTGAGACAACACTGTATTTAACACACAATTACTCCTTAAATAGCTTAGCATGGATCCAATATTTGGTACTAAATTAAAACAGATTTAAATAAAAATGCAATTGTCTGGCCTCTCTTTAGCTCGGTTTACTGTACTTCACTTTAAAAAAAATGTGAATTCAATTTTATTCTATAAAGGCATACTGTGATTAAAGATATTCAATATTCATGAACTTTAGTTTGCTGATTATTCAGTTCTTTTTTTAAGTGATGTGCATATCTTGTGCAAATAATTGAGTCCTCTTCCTGAAGAATGTTATATTTCTGATAACCCCCGAAGATGTAGAAGATAAAGAGATCTGCAGTAGATGGGGTTTAAGAATAAAACAAATAGTTGTTTAATAAATTAATGTAAAAAATGTGCTTGTGGAGCGGACTTAATTGTAATTCATTTAATACTTACGGCAGAGATCCTTAAAGCTTTACAAATCACTGTAATTGCTATTTTGTATCTTAAAAATAGTCAAACCTGTATATAAATCTTAGGGGGAACCCTTTTTAAAGGGGTGTTTGCAATAATAACTTGTAAAATTCACTCTATGCTTGGCTAATGCTAATGCTAATGATTTGTTTTTATATGGAAATGTCTTTTTGATATGAGGTGCTGGCCCCCTCATGTCAGTAGTAATTGACGATCTCTGCAGTGTTGCCAACAGTCCTGTGTTCTTGGAAGTCTGGTCTGCTCTTTAAGATTGATATGATACTGTGTACTTTGAATAGCAAGATGTCTGTTAGGCAGCAGAAGGTACAGATTATAATTTGATTTAGTCAGGCTATTTTGTTGTCTCATAATTCAGTCCACTTCTTATTTGCTTGAATTTTGGAACAAAATCCCCAAAGATTATAAAGAACAATACTCTCCTCTTTTACCTTTACCTCATAACAATGTACTGTATCATTTGGGGCTGTACAAAAATGTGTAGTTAAATCTTAACTATAGAAGGCATGGAATTTATAATTTTCAGAATCTTCATAGTAGTTTTTGTGCTTTCAAGTGAAGTGTGCAATCCCCTTGAGTCCTGATTATTTTTTACAATAATGCTATATAAAGCATTATAAAGCATAACCTGCCACAGGTTCTTCTTTTCATTTCTTTGGAGTCTCACTGCCTATCCCATATAAATCAGAGTTCATTGCAGGTAGCATATCTTTAATCCTACCAGGCTGCATCATCTTTAGTTTATTTTTCTTTAGATGGTGATTAGAATCATTGATGTATTGCAAAACAAATACCTGCATACTGTTTTTTTGTCTTTCACAAACACTGCCACTGTGGCCCCATGTGTGTTTAGTATGAAGTGCATCTATTAAGCCATGCAGATTTTGTGCTGCCAGCAGTGAAGGAGGCCAGGCTGGGGGAGGGGATGTTCTCTCAGAGCTTGCTTCTCTTTTTAGTTTGGGGACCATGAAAGGAAACAAAACATTTTCTGGTTTTGCTTTTGTACTGCGAGAGCAGTGTCACAGTTTCCTAAATAATGGTCTTCCTGTGTGTCTCTCTTGTTACCCATCCTGTTTCTTTTGTCTCGCTTTTGGCTAACAATGGCTTTCTGTGTCATGATATTGGCATCAACGTTTGGTGTGTGTGTGTCCCTTCCCCACCCCTCATTTGCTGTACCCTTCCGGTGTTCTGTGCTCCCCTCTTTTTCCTTCTTCCTGTGGTGTTGCCCTCATGTGCATACTCCAGGCTAGCATTGGATGACGCCATTCGACACAAGCAGCTGAACATATCATCCCGTTTTTCACCCAGGGTGGCGGGAGAGAACGACTTCCTTCAGACAGTCATCAACAAAGTGATCGCTGCCAAAGAAGTAAATCACAAGGGCCAAGGTAGGGGTTTTGTTCTGGCTGGAGCACAGAATTAAAAAAAAAATCCTTGTTTTCTGTGTTGTGAAGGCACATTTGTGGTTTAAAAGTCTAGCTAAGACTGTCCCATTTCCCCCAAGTAATCAAGAGCACTGAATTATATGGAGTGCTAGGAAGCCGCTGCTGGATAGAAATGTGTATATAGAAATGTATATTTAATTTAATTTAGATTGCACAACATGCTTAATATTTTAAATTTCCCCCTGATGGAGAGTACAAGATTGTACTTGCAAATGGGTTTCAAAAAGTTGGAAAACACATTCTTATAGAAACAGGTTAGTTTTGTGATAGCCCACAGAAGCTTATTTAACCTTTCAGGTAGCTAAAATACTGTGCATTTGCAAGAAAGAATAGTAGATGATTCCATATTTTATTTTATGGCGGATGGCAATGGCACTGGTGTAGAACTCTTCACATTCTAAAATTCTGGCCTTACACTGTCATTGTGTGACAGCAAGTGTGCATCAATTTAGCAAAGGCATTTCCTTTTTAAGTAAAATAAAAGAAGTGGGTTTTGTTTAAAAACTTAACTCTCAACTTCATAAAGTTATCCCTTGAATTTTTTTTTTACCCCTTTGTTTTTTTTTTTTACATCTAATATGCAAAAGCCGGCCAGAATGCCTGAGTATAACAGGCGTCCTTTTTTAGAAACCATTTTAGGTTAAATTTAGTCTTAAGCTGTACTTTCCAAGTACAATCTTAAGCTGCTTTAAAGGAAGGGGTTTCGCCATTTGTAATTGGTTTGTACAAGTGGAGATGCCTTGATTTTAATTTGTGGTGGATACAGTAAGTCTGCTAATTTGAAATGAAAGCAGAGGGTAGGAAAGGATTTTACCAGTAGCTTTTCAAAGGCCAGCAGTGGTCATGCAGTGAACTGAGCTGGACAGTATTTTTTATACCAATCCAGATTGTGTTCAGTGTTTTACACACTGCAGTCCGCACCTCATGATTTCTGTTCCTTGAGGCCTCATTAAAGGAAAGGTCAGCTCCAGCACAATCATAGGACATGAAATTCCTTAACTGTGAAGATGAATTAACAGACCTCCAAGAGAAATTCCCTTTGTGATCTTTCATTTCAGGATTAGGTTTATCAATGACTTGAATTGATTTCTTCCTACCCTCACTGAGATTTCTTACCCTTCAAAGACTGCATTAGTTTTTGTGCCATCTCATTGTTTTAACTGTAGGTTTGCATTTTTTATAATTATTTTAAATGCAGTTTTGCTGACTATATATGAATCTTTATTGCTGTAAAATGTGTGCATTCCTCATTTTTGCTAATGAGAGATTTTTGCCCTTTTTGTATCGCAGTATGATGGTAGGGGATAAGACGGTATGTGGTATTTAGACTACAAGTGTAATCATGTATTTTAAACAGAAGTACAGAATATCTGAGCAAGAGTATGCTAAAATTCAAGCAGTAAAATTGTTGCAATATACAGTAACAGTTTTCTTAAGGAACAGTCGTGTATTTGAGAAGTAGTTACTGTCAACTGGAGCTTTCCTTGTTATGGATTGTCATTTTAATATGCCTGCTTTAAATCTTGGAGCAGTTCATCTCTGTGTATAATGATCATTATTTGTCAAAAGTCACAAAATTGTACCCATGTTCAGGGGGTATAGCACAGATTCATGTATGTGTCTGCTCACTGAAACATGATAGATACATGGATATACAATGAAATAATGTTAGCACAGTGGTCTGTCTGAAGTATTAATGTTGCATTTACTGTAAATTGTGAAATTATACTTGTTAAAAGGGCCTATATTCCACCAATCAAACAACTTCCTCTTTTTGATATATTCATTAAATATAAAAATTTAAATTAATTTATTTGAGTGCTAAAATTGTACGTATGAAAATATAGGGAGTCTTAAAATTAAGTTGTAAATTTGGGAATTCTGCTTTGTGTGTTTGTAACATTGTTTATTGCCTTTTCAGGTCTGTGGGTGACATTGAAACTGCTTCCTGGAGATATACATCAGATCCGTAAAGACTTCCCGCATCTCGTTGATCGATCTACGGCTGTGGCACGAAAAATGGGATTTCCTGAGATTATAATGCCTGGTAGGTTATGATTTGTTAAACTGTGGCACTTTAAGGTTTTTGCAAATAGATGAGAGTGTCAATAGGCATAGATGACAAAGAAATGACTTACTGCACTTAGTATTCAGAGTTCCTGAACCTCAGACCCCAGTTTGAGTTGTCTTAAGTGTCCCCTGGATGGATTGCGTTTTCTCATGTAGAGTCAGCAAATTCTTTTAATTGCCTTGACCTTTTCTCTTGACATTGTGGCTGTAATGGATGTTATTTCTCCCTTACTTCTTCTGAGTAATTTCTGAAACGCAGTCTGTCATAAAGAGGCTTAAGCTTTTAATTCTGTTTTTTAATTCTGTTACGTGCTGTAATCCAATCAGAGCACTTCTTCCACCAGCTCTTGTAAGGCGTAAGGCGTAAGGCAAGCACATTTGTCATATATTCATTATGTTATCCCAGCAATCCCTGGTAAGGTAATGAAATGCGTTCTGGCAGTAACTTTGGTAGCTTTAGGAAAAACAGATTTTTTACAGAACGCTCAGTGGCCTAACCCTGTGGTCTTTTTCTTCTTCCCCCTAAGGTGATGTTAGGAATGACATCTATGTAACACTGGCCCAGGGGGATTTTGATAAAGGAAGCAAGACGACACCTAAAAATGTAGAAGTAACCATGTCAGTATATGACGAAGATGGCAAGAGACTGGAGGTACTGAGATTCTTTACCCTTATTTCCCTATTTTTATTTGATCTTTCTGTGAAGTTCTACAGTTTCCAACATTGATAATCATAGTACAGCAGTGTTTCTCCAAATTCCTCTGATGCCACTTGAGTTGCAGTGCCTGAGGCAGTCACTCTTGTCTTTTTGGTCCTTTGATTCTTGACAATCAAGGTCAGAGCTTCAAGCTTTAATAAACATATTGGTTATGTTGTCAACACAGCCCACACATTTGCATTTTGTTTATTGTTAAATGCAAGAAGTCTGGAGCAGTAGATATATTTAAAATAGAGTTTTATATATGTTTTAAATATGTATTTAAAATACAGTTAGCGTTTGTGTTGGTTTGAATAGGCTAAAATAGAGAGATGCAAATTAATACTGAATTTTTGTTTGATTTTCTGCTTTTAAATACATGACCTGTATTTGGTAGGTACAGTACATGACCTGCCGGTGAGAGGGATAGGTGAACCCTCATGACATCAGTTTCCATTTTGCACACCAATTACTTATCTGTGGCTCGAAGAGCATGGGTTTGTTGGCTGTGTGTAAAATCTTTTAGAGAAGGAGAAGACAGCTGAGAAGACAGAATCTGGTCTAGCGTGTTTCTCTGATAACGTTTGTTTATTTTTCTTGGTTTTTGGTTTTGTCTGGTTTATTGTTTGGGAAAGGATTGGGTTGCAGATTGATGTATTGACTCTGTTACCCCGGGGGGGGGGGGGGGGGGGAGGTTAATAGCAAAGGCCTTGAAATACATCAGTTTGTATCTGCTTGTACATGTATTAAGGAACTGTGTACTTCTCCCAATTACGTCATGGAGGATCTAACAGTTGGAGAATGGTTGTTTGTAGTGAAGTAACAAAAAAGTGAAACACTGAATAATCTTTTTGTCATTCACATGTTTGAGTTTAAACTTAAATTGTAAGGCTTTGGATCTTTTTAAGAGTTGCCCTACTATCCTTTCTATTGGAGTCTTAGCTCTTATGTGCAGGAGCTCTTTTCTCCAGGAATAGGAATTCTACTGTTACAGTATAACATAGAAGCTCAGACCTTTGCAGATTTAGTTGGTAACAAGACTCAGCCTTCTGTCTTCTACTGTACGTTTTTCCTAGAACCATCTTATGAATTATTTCAGTTATTTAAAAGTCATTTCAGTTCAGTCATTAATTAGCTAATTTAATTCAAAGTCCTGTTCTGCAACTTACTGGAAGATCCAGCTTTTGAAAGCCCTTACCTTGAATTAATCTGGTGTGAGTTAAATGGGTACAGCCTTTTTATACAGGAATTGTGAGTGCAATTGCATACTTAATTCTAGTTAATTCTATCTCCAGTCCATTAGTTAATTATGAGGCTCCTTTTTCAGCCATATACATCATCTCTTTGTCCGCATCTGTGTTGTACTGATCTCAAAAATAATAAATCCTTGGCCTGGTGCAATGACCCCTCTCTTGGTCTTAATTGCTTGTTGTTATGATGAGAGTCTAATGTTAAATTGCTACATTATCTCCTTCATGAGATGAATACCACTGGGACTTATACAGAAGGGGCCCTCAGAAGTAGATATTTCAGTTAGTTGTTGGGTACTATATTGAAGCCATATTTTTTTTCTGACCGTTCTTACTGTCTGTACGGTGTATTTGTAATTCACAAATGTGGGAACAGGTCATAGGGATTTTGTTCCAATGTGCACTTTTTTTTGTTACTGAGTGTGTCTTCCACTACAAAAAAGCATTTCTTTATAACCTTATCTTTATCCATTTTTATCTGTTGTAACGTCTGGTAATCAGGTCTAAGAAATCTGTTGATTGAAAATGAACAGACACAAGTTTTTGTGTGATATTGCCAAGGCGAAATACTAAAGCTGTTAGTTTTCATTAGACATTTAATACAAGAAGCACTTCCACCTCTCGTTCTTGGCATGGGGCCACACTGGCATACGTCTTGTTCATGATGAATAATGGCAGATAAGCAAGAGGAAGCAGAGTGTTCCCATCACTTTAACACAAGGAAGCACTTCTGCTGGTACCTGAAGCCATCATCTAGTGGGAGCACACCGAATCGGCCTGCTTCTTGTCATGTAGTGCGCCACTAGGCATCTTTCTTGATGAGGGAATCGTTTGCCTTGGCATTAGAAGCCTCTTCCTCCCAGCTTTGCAAAAATCTCGGCTTGTCATTTTTCATAATTGCAAGATGTCAAAAGCCATTAGTGTGGACCTCTGCCACTTTCCCTAATAAGAGTGAGTCATAAGGAAGGGGATGAATCTGTCTGCTTGAGAATAATTCATCCATGTTGGAGCTGCATGAGTCGTTTACCTCAGAGGTTCTGATCTGCTGCAGGGGTTGGGAGGGAAAACCTAATTGCTTGCATGGGCGCCATACCATAAAAGTTTAGTGCTGATTCTGTATGACAAATGTCACAGACCTCGATTGTGTAAAGGGCATGTAAAGCTGCATGAAAAAAGTACAATCAGACCCACCTGTCATTTCTTGGTCAGCCTTAGATTGAGTGTCAAGTGCCAGTGTGCTTACCCTAGTGCTAATAATCTCATACAACCACTCTGCACCAATTAGACTTCTAAAATCTGTCTTTTTGAAGTGTTCTTGTGCCTTTTGTATTAAATGCTATTATGAATGTTTAAAAAATACAGTAAAACTTCCCAACCACAGACTAAGACATGAGGTAATTTCTAGTCCAGTCCTTGAAAGATATGGTATTTAGTGAGAGTTGCAGCATAATGTTGAGGTTGTAAGATGGAGCA
Organism: Lepisosteus oculatus; assembly: GCF_040954835.1. Taxonomy (NCBI): domain Eukaryota; kingdom Metazoa; phylum Chordata; class Actinopteri; order Semionotiformes; family Lepisosteidae; genus Lepisosteus; species Lepisosteus oculatus. The sequence goes on along the minus strand of NC_090699.1, from coordinate 26,603,561 downwards.
GAGAGAGGGAAAGTGGCAAACTCCAGCAGAATGATACATGGGTACTGCAAAGTCTCTCTTTAATGGCATTGTTTTTTAATCTTGCAGATCTTTAGAATATTTAGTTTTTTGCATGATGTGATGTTCATCTGATTCACACATTTCTCTCTTTTTTTTCCCCTCCCTTTATCAAGAATGTAATTTTTCCTGGAGCTGGGGATGATGGGATCTCTGAGTACAAGTCGGTGATATACTATCAGGTCAAACAGCCCCGTTGGTTCGAAACTGTAAAGGTTAGTCTCCCATGTGTGTGAATTTCACAGCGGCTCTATTCTTAATGTAAATCTTTTTCATGCTTTAACATATTTAAAGTTGTGCATCCTGTAATAAAGCTTTTGTAGCAAAATGTTTAGTTCAGTTGTTTTATGCAAGATATTAGGGATATATCCTGAGGAATTAAAAATATTGCACACGATTATTAAGAGCTCAGCTTGTGTATGCGATTTAAAACGCACTTTGTGTTCATACAGCTGGTTGTATGAGGTGGCCTTTTTGAGAATCCTTCCCAAAGTCCTGAGCCTGTTTGCCAAGCAAAAAGAATGTGGGTTCAGGCATTTCATGTCATTATTAAACATGCAGAAATAAGTGTGACTTCACTAGTGTTTAAATAAACCTAAATGTTTAGCTTCCTGTTTTTCTTTAAAATATCTGAGGAGATTAGGGACATCCTGTCAGATCATGCTTAACAAAGCTGAATTATCTGAAAAAATATTTGGATAAAAATTGCTTTTCTGTTGCCATGCAGTTTTGCTTTAGGAATGAAGTCCGAGTGAGAGTTTTTATAATGCTTGTACAAATGGTCCTTTTCCGAGTCCTGTTCATTAGTTGTCCTTGTGTAGTAGTCAGTGATTAGCCTGATGCTCACTGTACGTTCAGCACACCTCTCGCCATGCTATCTAGTAACAAGCATCACACCTGTACGATCTTAACCTACTGTAACCATCTGTTAGGAGATCACTTGTTCTGTCAAAACATGCAGCTTTTTCTCAAGCAGTGATTCTCGAGCAGTATCGCCCTTCTGTATAACCTGCTGTTGATTAGATATTTAAAGTTGTGTTCGCCGCCGTGAGTTTTTCTATTTGAATTCTGAGGTTATTTTTGATTTTGTCGGCGATTTCTGAGATCTTCTTGATCGTGTGCTGGTGTTTAAAGGAGAAATTAATATCATGTTGCTGATCGTGTTCTGCATTTTGTGTTTTCAGGTTGCTATTCCTATTGAGGACGTGAATCGCAGCCACTTGCGCTTTACTTTTCGGCACCGATCATCCCAAGATTGTGAGTCAAAAGGGGGGCAATGAGCAATGAGTGTATTTTGTATCAGCAATTAATATAGACTGAGACTGTGGGAATAACCATGGAACAAAAGATGTATCCGAACAACCCACCCAGCTGTGAATGTTATGTTAGTGAGGTGTCCAGCAGTGGCACTTTACCGTTCTTTGGAATAAAGAACATTTCAGCCTTCATGGCGGGAAATGAAATTGCTCCATGTTTTTTTCCCCATAATGTAGGTGTATAGCAGTGAGTACACCAAGTTCTCCACAGCCTTGAGGAATTGTCGAACATGGAATTAATGATTTGTGCAATGGGAATTAGTCTTGCTGCTGGTGGTAGTAAGTGCATTTGTTTTGTATAGTGTGCAGGGAACCCTATCCTGGCAGACACAGCCTTCCATCTGCCAGCCACATGGCAGTGCGGAGCGGCCAAAAGGAGCAGAGCGCAGTCTTCATATGCAAACCTATCAATTTAAATGGAAAGGCATGCTGGTTGAGGTATCGGTAAAACACACAGTGGTTTATGAAAGATATCCCACTTGCGCAATCAGGCCATTTCACTTACCGGCTGCTGTTTACTAATGTCAACTGATTTCTGCTTGCTTTATTTATTTTTCATACCCACTGTGGATTCTGGTGTGTTATTAGTTTTTAATAGTTGGGGTTGAAGGATGTCATTAATCTACCTGAAGAATTTCGTGCCATGCAAGAGTCACTGGTTTACTATTTTTCATCTAAAGTAATGGTAAAAGCTTCATTTGCTGAATCCACAAAATGTGAGGGTATGTGAGCTTGAGAAGTAATGGTTTGTTAAAGTGTCTACTTCTAGCCATTCTTCAGTTTGCATGTCGGATGGCAGTGATGTAGAAGCAGTTTTGATTTTTTCCCATTCCTGTAAATTGAGGGACTGGTGTGACCGTGACTCAATTTGAACTTTTTTTTTTAAATCTTGGCTAAATACATTTTGGAATCACAAATTGTTAATTAGCTTGGCTGCCCTTGTACTAACAAACCTCAGCATTGCCCTGCTAGTCACAGATATTCCTGTCGCAAGGCAGTTTGAGGGTACTCTTGTAGCATACGGAGAAGCGGACTCCCTCTATTACTATGTGACTGAACCGGAATGCTATAGCAAATGCCATTACGGGTTTATGTGAATGGGAGTATCCCCTGTGTTAGAATAAGAGTCCATAAAATAAAAAAAAATATTTTGGTATATCTCTCTAGAAGACTTTCTGTGTCGTAGTAATAACAGTACCACAAACAAAACACCAAGACCTCAGCTGAAGGTCAGTTTATATATAGTTCATGATCGATTGTCTGAATTTTACCAGTTTTGATTGAAAGTTGATGTAGCTTTTAGGAAAGTCACTAAGAAAAGAAGTTAAGGCACCAGATGAGGCAGAAGATTGGAAGTGGCAACAACAATGATGGAGACTTTTACAAAGATTCTGGCCTTAATGAGCTGCTATTGTGATGTAAAATGCCTAGTATCTGCTCTGGTTCATTATATGGTAATCTGTTTAGAAGTCAGTGAATGGTTTTAGGCTTCTACCACCAGTTGGCTTTCAGTCCTGTGTGCAGCATGGCTTAATCACTGTCAGAATTAGGCACCAAGTTAATGGAGAGTTTGAGTGTTTAGAGCACTCAAGCCTCCCTCAGATGAATTGCATTTTTCCTGTAAATTTGAACACCTTGATCCCCAGCTGCATTCACGTTTGAATGACTTCCCCGTTCACTAACTTATTGAATCCTCAGTTGGGTTAAGAAACTACATGCTCCTCATCAAAAGGCCAAATTCTAATTGACCTAATCCACTGGAATACTGTAAATATATTTGGTTAATTGTAAAATTTCCTAATTTATGGGGAACGTATTCATTATCTGTTTTGAACAACACCTTTGTGCCAATTATACTCTGTAATCCATCAACTGGAAGGTGATCTAGCAGTGCAGGAGCTCTGGGGAGGTGTGAAATAAACTGGTCAACTGAAACATTCAAGGTACAGGCAGTGTTCTGTGTCATTGAATGCAATAATGAGATGAGATGTGAAAATGCTATCTCCAGCAAACCTGTTCTGTGTGTGAAAATGTTCCATGGCAGAGGACGTGCTTCCTCTGTGTGAATGCGATGCAGCACAAAATGTTTTTTTTGTGTTGTTGTTGCACAAGTAAAATTGAAACAATACAGGCAAAATGTGTTAAAGCTCAAAACAGTAGAGTGTCCTAAAGTTTCCTGAACTCTGTGATGTTGGTGCTTTTTTGTCTACTAAATTGAACACAAAATTGTTTTTAAGATGCATCAAACCATGCCCAGTTATGCACACAATCAATGTGCCCAATGAAGGTATCGTACGTTCCATATGTGGCACTGGAGTTTTAAAAACTGGCATGTCTCGAGTGGCATTATTTCTGGATATGAACTTACCAGACTTGGCTGTAAGGCTTTCCTAATGGTTTATTCTGAAGTTATGCTAATACTTGATGATACAGCAAGGTACTTATTTTTACATCCTTTCTCCTTTTATATTTTCTCCTTAGCCAAAGACAAATCGGAGAAGATATTTGCTTTGTCGTTTGTAAAGCTGATGAGGTATGATGGAACGACGCTACGAGATGGGGAGCACGATCTCATAGTGTACAAGGTATTCTCTCCAGCGCTACTTGGTCTTCTGCAGTGCTCTGTACTAGCTGCCTTACAAATCGGGTCTCCAAGTTGAAATTAATTTGGGACAGATTGGGGACCTCTTTCTTGAGTTTCAGAGGATGTTTGAAGTTAATTCAATTTATTAAAAATCAAAGGTATTAGTGGAAATTAAAGAGAATGGCAATTAAAACTAAGAACAGAAGACAGTTCTTTATGCAAAAAGTTGTGAGAGTATAAAATAAGCAACCTACCCATGTTATTAAAGCCAATTCTCTGTCTGTTTTCAAGTAACAGATGGATGAGATTCTTTGATCAGTCATCTAACTACCAAACAGGATACCAGGAACAAATTGCCTCCTCTTGTTTGTAACCTTTATTATCTTAAATATTCCAGTACAGAATATTTTAAAAAATGTGATTTCTTTAATCTACATTGTTTTTCAATTTTCAGTAGCACCTTGTCTCTGTATTTTTTCTCTCTCTTTAAACAAAGTATCAAGATGAAAAGAAAACTTTGCTGTAACGCTTTAAGTACCAGAAGATAGGCATATCAAATAATTTTTCTTTGTTTGCTTGAAGTGAAACAAGAGCTTTAATTTGCAAGTCTCATGAAGTGGGAGAACTACAGTATATGCAATCGTGTGGTATCTTTTTTGTTTTTGTCTATGACGCACAACAGGCAGAAGCAAAGAAATTGGAAGACTCGTCAGTGTACTTAAACCTCCCTGCCACCAAGTTAGAACTGGAAGAGAAAGGCTATTCAGCTACAGGAAAGAGTCTTCAGGGCCTGGGAAGCTGCACAATAAGCAAGGACTCTTTTCAAATCTCTACCCTGGTCTGCTCCACCAAGCTTACTCAGAATGGTAAGGCCACCACAGTCACTCTTATTTATATATATATATCCAGTAAGTTATATATATAGTCGTGTTGTTCTCAATCAGTTAATTTCAGACAGTTGGGAACAGGGAATACTGCTTACTGCCATCCACTTCATACAGTGTTTTATTTCCTGTAGCAGAAAGAACTGTGGTTATTAGGCTAAGGAAAACCCATTTGAAGCCATGTTTCTGCTGAAGGCTTTTAGATAAAGAAGTCTGACCTTTGTGCCTTTCTTATTTGGAGAATCCCTTTGGAGTCTGGTAGCCTTTTTCAATTTATAAAACCATTTTCTTTTCTTTTTCTAGCTTATGTATGGAGGTGAATGTAGTTGCTCAAAATGTAAAGAATCCAAACATTTTCATATCATGACTTCTTTTTATTCTCTTATTAAGAAAATATACAGTACATACTGTACTGGCATTGTACACATTGTACTTTTTGTGTAGTCCTATCTATTATGATCTCATGCTACAGTACATTCTATTATCTGTGGATAAGCTTTGAAAAAGTCACAACATACTGAGTCGCTCAGAGAGCCATTTTTTGTGGTTTCCATATGTTTTGGGGCACTTCCTTGACAAGCCTATTGTATAAACCTATTTTGAACTACTTTGCTCACAGTACAGTATGTTCATGATCTTCCATTTAAACTTAAGATAAAGTATTTTGTTTATGGGTGATAACTAATCTTTTGTATTGCTGACCTGGGTACTTTTTTAACTAAAATGGCATAAAGAAGAGCATTTATTCCTTTTTAGGTATAATCCTGGTTTAGAGTTATCCAGAGTGTTAATCTCTGTAAAAGAGGAGATTTAAAAAAAAAAATCTCACCTGGGAACAGTCATAATAATACAACCCACATACTGTATGAGCAAATAGACAGCATTAGTGGAATGTAGTACCTTATCTGCAGCCAGCATTTCTGAATCACGGGTATCTTTTCTTCTATCGTAATACCTTGGGAGGATGAAGATTGCTGAGTCAGATGCACTGTACAGCAGGTTAGTTTTCTTTCGGATCAGGATTTATGCTTGTACTTTTAACTGAGATCTCTGCTGTCATTGAACATCTTCCTTTGCCTTCCCAAGGTGATGTGTGTTACAAGAAAGTTACAGTATGGAAAACTTGGAGGGAAGCCATTGGGCTGTTTTTTTTATCATTCTGAGATTAGAGACATTACTGTTTTGGTTTGTTTACCTTTTTGCCATAACTCACATGGTGACCTGTGTATAAAACAAATCGGCAAGTTTAGAAAGAAAAAAATAGAAATCTCAGAAAAGGATCATTCATACCATTTTGCATATCCAGTTGCATGGAAAGTTTAATTATTTCAGTTTCTCAATTTTCTCCCATTTTTATGTATCACTTGCCTTTGCTCTATACATGATGTATAACGTAGCTACTAAAATGTCTGTTAATGAGGTCACCAAGGATTATAAACTGTGGTTTGAAAGCTTTGTGTCTGTGAAAGCATAGCATATTTATAGATGGCAGTGTTAACTGCCTTCTTGCCTGATTTAATCTCATCTTCAAAGCTTTATAAGGCTGGGCCTGGTTAGTACTGGCAGAGGAAAACACTGCTGCTGTAAGAGGTGTTGGTGGACCAATAGGTGACACTTTCTTCTCTAGGTCAGATATTACAAAGCAATCACTCCATAATAGTCCCTGGGAGCACAGTATTGAGGGAGATGCCATTCTTTGGATGAGATATTAAATCAAGATCTTGACTAGTTGGTCTTTTGAGATGGTGGGTTACTGTTCAAAAGAGCAGGGGTGTTAGTTAAATTCTACTGTTGCAAAACAGTTTTTGGAAGCAGTTCCTTGTTTCAGCGGGGCTGCTGGTGCGTGATGGCTGCCACGCGTGTACAGGTAGGCGATTGCTGCAGCACAGTGGTGGGTGGAGCGGATCCTCTTCTCTATATGAAATACCTGGAATTCTTTAGGATTAAAAGTGCTGTACAAATGCAAGGAATTATTATTGCAAGCATCAAACTAATGTTGCAACCATGTTTATTAAATTGGTACAATCTGTACAAAGCCAGTATTTTTGCTGAATGTATCAAAATAATGTTTACCTTTGATTTAATTTCTCAGGCAAGGTTTTCACAAACGTCTGACAATGTCTATTTCAGTACTAAAGGACGTTTTCACTTTAACAACACAAGAGTGCCCTGTGACTCAGATGTACCAGTCCCTTTAGGATTGTTTGCTTAAATGATTTAAGAAAAGAGCAAGATAACCTGTACTTAAAAAGAAGGTGAACACCATGAATACAAATATAACATTTGGCACACAGTGGATGTTTTCCAGAAAGGCTTCACTTTGTTTTTGCTTGAATAATTTGTTCATACTGTAGTTGGCATATTTAGCTCAGCGAACAACAATGCATGAGTAAAATGGAAATTTTCTACATTTTCTGTTTAATAGGTATTTGAAAATTAATTCAGAAAGGTGAAGAAAAAAAACAAAATTGCTCCATATCTTCTTTTTTAACTTGGCATTAAATATCCTTGAAAGATTAACAATTGTATTTTTCTGAACCTTATGTGGCTCTGTCCCATTGTGTGCAAGACCTGACATTTATACTGCACTTTGCAGCAGTAATTTGTGAGCTGACAGGCGATTGTCACAAGCTCGCCTAGTCTCATCTCTACATAGAACGTTGATTAAACAGAAGGGGACCTTTCGTCTTCTGGTGAGTCTCCTGGAAAGATTAGTTTTCTTTTAATAAAGACTGACAGTATACATCCATCTCTGAAAACATAAGACGCCCTGGGCCTCATTAAAAAATGTACGTCCCTTCATACAGTAATTGTTTTCTTGAGGTGCCGTTAATCACTTCCTGAAGACATGTACACATCCTTCAGGGTTAAAGTGTGCTATAATAGATAGCTGGAAAGACTTCATTTTTCCCTTTATTTGTGTCTGCTGATCCTTTGCCTCTTGTTTGCAACCAAATGTCATTTTTTTAACATTTTAAAACCTTGTTATTTGTTCACTATGTGAGCTTTTCCTGTGCTTTTGATCTACCCAGTCAATAACAGCAACTGTAAGTAGCATTCTGTGGTTAAGGTGAAAGATTTGAATGTTTGTATGACTCTTGAGTATTGTCTAGAGTGAATTAATGATATCACTGTAAAAGTGATGAAGCACACATTTCAGTTTTGAAATGTGTTTTTATAAAATACATTTTTCTTACATTCAGCCTGAAGACCACACGTGTGTGTATATATACACGTTTAAATATACACAACAACAAGCAGCTGTGTCTTCACTCTGTAAGCCAGTGGTTTTGTATTTTTTTTAGTTTTGTTTTTTGTGTAAATGCGGAACAGTAAAGTTATTAAAATAGTGTGAAAGTTATACAGTTATTAAAGACTTGAGAAAATGTTAAAATATTGAAGTTTTTTCAATATTGCAGGTACCACAGTGCCAAACACCTCTGTGTTATTAGAGATTTTTGGACAATGGCTATCCTATGGGTTTTGTAGATTTAGCTGAATCATATTTTTCTTCTAGTAAGGGAGTGTATATGACTTGGGTGGAAAATCTATTTTTTGTGCACTGTTCTTTATGAAGATAACACTGTGTATTCTGAACGTAGTGTCTATTCAGAGCCAGTAGTAGGTTTGAAATTTTCAGGAGAATTGTCTACACGTGGTGATATAGGTACTACTCTCTTAGTGGTTAAATGTCTGAAGCCTTGTGGTATTGTTCTGTATTTAATGAGGGAGAGGGGTAACTTGAAGAAAGTTTAAAATGTACATTTTTTCCCCATTTCTCCTAATATGTTTCAGTATTGAAATAATTTTAAAGAAATGCCGAGGAACAAGGCTTTTGGTTAATCTTTGTAGTATGTATCTTAAGATGCTTACCCCCTTGGTAATTGATTGAATGACATATACTCAACATTAATCTGGGATAAAGACTCTGACTTGCAGGTTAGCTTGATGTTTATTCCATCCACAAAAGATAAGTATTTATATTCTTAGCTGATAGAAAATGTGGGAAGAATCTAAATATCTAGCTAACATTGAGTTGTGATATATTTGATTCAGCTTCAATCTGTTATTCAAGGTTAGCTTTGTGTTCTAGTTTTGGAGCTTGTCCAAGTTTTAACTGTACTAACTTGCTGTGTTAAAATTCAAGCTGAGACAATAACCCAGTCACAGTTTCCAATATTAATGTATCACAATTTCAGGTGTGCTTTCATTTTCAAAGTAAGCTTGAGGAAAGGAGGGAATCAATCACACATAAAAAAATAATTTAGCACCTAAGAATGGTGAAATATGGATTCAAAATATTTTTTATACTGTATCTGCAGACCTCATTTTACATCTTGATGTGGATGGAGGATGATGGGTGAACAGTATAGTGAAAATGATTGAAATGTAAATAATCAGATGGAAGAACAGAGAGTGGACTCATTAGAGATAAATTAATATGTATTGGCATTTTCTGCTTTTGCTCCCAAACAACTCACTTAAAATGGAGCTCCCTTTTTGTACAGTGCACGATATTGTTCTTGAAGACTTGTCATCTCCGATTTGCATTGCTTTCCCTGACTTAATGTTGTTAGAAACCTAAATTTATAAGGAAAACAGTGGGAAATGATGATAGACTTCGAACTGTAGATGTATTCCTGTATTTCAATGGTAACTAAATGTATTTTCAAGAAAAAAAAGCACAAAGCTATTAATAAAAAATGTGTGCACATTGAACAGTAATTTCCAACACTGAATAAATGTTTTAAAATTTAATGGTTTCTGCATGGTATCTTTTCTCACAGCCTGTTTAAAGTTCTAAGTCAATATAACTTAGCCTTTTGTTATGATACTAGGGGATTATTTAGAAAGGAGATACTTTATTTTACTATATCACCTGAAACATATCTTGATTTTAATATTTTAATGATGTGAAATTATCATGTCGGCTGCAGAACAAGATGTTCTCTGACTTGTCTTCAGTAGAAAGCAGTTTTGGTAGGTCATGCTGCATGGCTTCATCTGGGAGATCTTTGAAGGATTGTTATAATTGGAGAAACAGTCAGGGAAAGTTTACTGTAAGCACAAATTGCAAATCTTTTTCAGATTGGATCTTCTCATCTGCTCTTCATGAACTCTGCTTTTCTCTTCCAAATTGTCCCAATTTACAGTCACTGATGACTAATTTATATTATACATTATATATCTAAATAAGAACATGGTATAGTTTAATAAAAGTCTAAAAAAAAACTTCTAAGTGGCACATCACAGGAGTGATGACAGAAGTTGGATAATTGGCTGTCACTGTTGCAGTAGATGGACATTCATCATTGTGTCTTGATCACGGATTATCTCTCAAGAAAACAACACAGTAAAGTCAGAAGTTATATATAAGCCCCTCTGGGAAATGTCACATTTTCACACGTCACAGACCACATTTCATCTCTGACCCATTTCTAAGTATTGTGGTATCTGAAGCAAATGCAGATATAATGAAAGTTGCTCCGCAAGCATGGTTTTTCAGCAGAACTTAGTTTGTTGCTTTGAATATCTGTAAGACTGCAAAAAACAGTGTTGGGGACTGAGTGTGTTACAGTGCATATTTGCTCAAGTGAAATCAGAATAACGTTCCTTATGTTACTTAAATACCTTATTTCTGCATAGAGCTAGCTGTGATGTCAAGTGAAGTAAAGCTGTCACCTAACTAAACCTTTTCTCCTCTGAACACAAAGCCAGCTCCATCTGATTGAAAGCTAAGCAGCGTTCTAGATCTGTGTAGGTGGGGGTCTTCATATCAAATATAATTTTTTCAGATTGGTTATTTCTAAAACTTCTAGGTAAAACAGGTCATATAGTGTGTGAGGTGAACAGAGCACAGTGAGGGAAGCACTGAGTAAATCAGAGATGAAGAGTTGCCCGTGGGTTAGAACTGCTGCTGTGTTGTGCATGAGTGCCTTCCGACAACACCCAGAGCATCCCAGCATTATTTAACCCTGAAAAGCTCTTATTACCACTCTTTCATCTACAATAAGGGAACTTGGCAGCAAATTGCAATTTACATCTTCATTCCCTCTCCACTGGTGTTTTGCGGACATTAGCAGATTCTCAGCCTTGGTTGGTTATAGCTGTATTTTGTTAATGTTGTGTTTTTTCCCCTATGTGCTCTGTTGTAGTGGACCTCCTGGGGCTGCTGAAATGGCGCTCCAACACAAGCTTGCTGCAGCAGAACCTGAGACAGCTGATGAAGGTGGATGGGGGAGAAGTTGTGAAGGTAAAGCCTGAATGACTTCCAGTTCATCATTCATAGGGAGGCAATGTAAAAGGCAAACAGGATGCTATACAGTACTCTCCACATTTAATTGTAACCCTGGTGAAAAAGTAACAAGAAACAAGGAACGTTTTTGGATTATATAGCATGTTCTACAAAAATCTCTTAAATTAATCTTAATAGCATTGCACATAGAACAATAATATTTTTGCAATTACTTAAATTTTAGAACAAACGAGGGTCACATTTATTCACATCCCTGTGGTTAATGTTTTCTAAACGCTCCTCTGGTGGGGATAACACTGACAAAGTACCTCCTGTGAGACCAAAGAGGTTGTGACACTTCTGAGGTGGGATTTTACTTCGGCAACCCTTTGACTGAGATGGCAAGTCAGAACATTTATTTTGTGTCTAGATCACCACTTCTTTATTGATTTGTAGGTATGCTTTGGATCATTGTCATGGTGAAATGTCCATTTTCATCTAGGGTTGATCTTCTTGGTAGAGAGCACCAGGTGTTGGCCTAAAATGTCCTGTTGTACCGTACGTCCTTGTACTACATTTAATGCATTAAACAACCAGTAGTAGCTTGCATCATCATGGTCAAAGTCAGGGAGTTTATGACCATTTCATTTTCAGTGAAAACCTACAATATTGAAAATAGAGAAGGAAGAATTATATTGTCTTCCAGTACTAAACACATCAAGCACATACAGTTTTTTTATAAAAACAATTTTACGTTTGCATCAAAATCTAGTTATTCTATTTGTTAAACTTTGCATAATTTAATCAAAATCTAACTTTGTGATGAGCTCACCCTTGATAATGTTACTGTATAGTTTCATGAGTATGCATAGGGTAAGATATAAATCTTCTATTTGGCAAACTTAATATTATTCATTAAAGAAAATGCAATAGATAATTACTATTTCCCCACAATTACTCACAATTACTCAATTACTTATTTTTATATTGTAAAATGTAACTTTATTATGAGTTTGTGATAAGAAGTGACAGTTACAGGGTTTTTGTTTTGGCAGTTTAAGCAGAAGGAAAGTTTTAATGGTGGATTATATTTGAAGAGCTGGGGCTGTGACAGAAATAATAGTCTTTTTCCTGTTCAGCATTAAAATACTATTCAAAGAAAAGCCACAGAGAGAACCTGTATCTGTGGAGTGATTGGACAGAAGGATAAAAGGCAGAACATATTGTGTATAGAGTGTTTTTATGACTCCCTAATCGTACAAAGCATTAAAAGCTCCAGAAATTGTGGCATAGTGCACTGACTCCTAAGTATAATGTAAAGCTAGTATCCTCCACTTGATACTTTTTGGTGCCCGAGGAGCACAATTTAAACGAGTGATGTGTATAGCACAGTGGACCATGTGTTAGAAGTCTAAGCTCACAGGCACATTTCTCTTAAATGCTGAATAAAGATGTCCAGCTTCTGGTTCTCACTGGGAGATTGATAAATCAAAATGAGGAAATTGCTTCATTCAGCAAAAAAAACCTGAGGATTTAGGATGGGGCACTGTTATTTTTTGGGTGCACCACCAAACTGGACACTGTACAATGGCTACATCTCTGTGGGTACTGGGGTCTAATACAGATGGTGTTGAATCTGTGGTTCCCCTGTGAGCGAGGACCCTGTTCCTCCATTTGAAATGCTTTTGCTGTTTGCACTATTGAATTGCCAGCGTGGTTAGAAGCAGGCAACCTGTAGAAGCGTGGCTAAGTGTGTGGCTAAGTCAAGTCATGTGCAGGAGGTAATAGCCATACTGCATCGTAAACTGTTAATGAAAATACACCACACATTTCAGTAATTGAGTCTTTGAAAGCTTTAGTTTATTATTGATTGCCATTCTATATGCTGTCCTCCCAAGTTTTGTAACCAGTCATCACAGTTCATAAAGGCAAATACGCTGATCTGTCAAGAAATTAGTGTAAATGCAACTCCTTTCAGTGTCTGTAAGCCAGAAGAGCAATGAAAAGGGGAAACAAATCAGCATTGGCTCACAACTTTGCTTGCTAATGATGTTTTATTTTTCTTCAATTTATTTTGGGATAAGTGTGTTGTCTGTGTGGGAGCCTTCTTTCTTCTGTATCATCATCATCATTATCGTCTCTGCTGCAAGCATTAGAGAGAGAAATGCGTGGGGACCAATGTGTTGGAGATGATGTGTACCTCATAATTGACTGAGACTTCTTTTTTGTTCCTCTAAGTATTTTGTTTTCCACTTTTTGGTAGGCAAGCACCTAAGAAAAATGACAGAAACTATCGTTGGGCACATAACAGGGAATGTTATTTTACGGAGGCAGTGTTTACCAAAAACTGTTGCATTTTCTGTGATGAGTATCTTTCTGAGCCTCAAAGCAATGGAGGCTTAATGATTTCATTAGAAAATCCACAGATTACGTTAGCTAAAGACTGAACTGTGTCCAAAGCGCTGTATCACAAACACAGTTAATTACTCCTGCAGCCATTGCTCTGTACAACTAGCCATGCCCCACACTGGAGGTAGAGAATGTTGACTTAAAATGTACATTATGGTTGCAGGCGATAGATATGCTGTGTGCAAAATGTAAGGGTTAATTGCTGCAGAGTTCTGTGGGGTTTGAAATCCAATCCAGTCCTCTTGAATTTTGACTTGACCTTCTAAAGGGGGTCTGTGTGTAAATCAGACACATGTCTCTCAGCTATAATTTATCGCACAAGTTGTTAGAATTTGTACTTCTTGATAGCAGTGCTCTGTGTCATGTTGTCACCCCCCTGCTGAGCTTTCTGTTCTTGATTAAAAAGCATCATGCACTGGGGACCCACTCCCATCCAGGAAAGCCTAATTTAGTGCAGGTTTGTACACGTGAAATGGCTGTTTAGTGACAGTATGCAGTATTAAATGCTGCTTGGAATTAAAATATTTAGGTGAACAGTGTATCTTTTGTCTTTTTTGCAAAAATGGGTGACTGGTAGCGTGGTTTTCTGATGCATCGTACAGTATATGAGGCAGCAGTATAGAACAATAGTTAGGCCTCTGGGCTCGTAACGGGAAGCTTGTCATTTCAAATCCCAGGTGGGACGCTGCACTACAGTACTTCACTAAGATTGCTTCAGTAGATTGCTCAGCTGTATAAATAGGAACAAGTGTAAGTCACTTTCGATAAAACAATCAGCCCAATAAAATCATAAAATGAGTAATACGGTAAATGAACTTTCAATGTGAACTATACACTTTAACATTTTTTTGTGCCTTTCTTTTATACAGTAAGTCAGTTTGGAACCAGTACTGTATGTCATAAATCACTGCAGGTACCCTGAAACTTAATATATTAATCTATATATTACAGAAGCTATTAACTCATATTTCCTGGATTCTAGATTCTCTTGCCTAGTGTTGTACACTTTACTATACTCAGTTTAATGGTTTAAGTTCATTATTTGAGAACAAAATAGGATTTAAGTAGTTATCTACTTTCTGCACTTTCTGAAAATGAAGGCAAATTACATTTTTTGTACAAAACATTTTTCTTTATTCACATTATTAGTTTGCATGAAAGAAGATACTTGATCTGAATTTCCATACCTTGTGCAATAGCACTTTATAGAGTTCTTTTTTTCAATTCCTAGAAAACAAGACAAAAACTGATTTAGTTCTTATTTCACCTCTGCAACTTATAAACCTATTGAATTTGTTTCAGGTTTTGTATTGTTCTTTTGCTGGCCTGACCTTTTTATTACTTGCAAGACTTCGACATACACCTCCCCCATTTTTCTAATGTCAGTCTTCTGCAGTACTGCACTGTATGATGAGTCAAAGAACAGCATTCCAGCATACTTTGTCTCGGGTGAACGTGGTGAATCTTGTCTGCTGATGAAGAAATCTTTAGTGTGCCTTGCCTGTAATTTGTCACAATAAATTTAACATCTGTAGGCTGCATTAGTCCTGACTTGTCTCACATAAGAAAGTTGTTTTGTAGAGTTACTTTCCTGCCATTTAAGACATTCCATAAATACCTGGGAGACTCCTGAAGGATTTGTTAGTAATGGCACTGAGCCAATGAAAGAAACTGTGGATGTACCACATAGGCTGTAGCATTTGACACGTGGACCCCCCTTGTCAGTAACTGTAACATGTAAATTTTAGTCTTAAGCTTGATATATTTTCCCTTTTTTATGTTTGCCTTTCACCAGATAAGCAGATGCCCTTATATGGGCCTGTTTGATATGAAGGATTTGTTTTGGGAAAAGGTAACAATAACATAACTTTTGTTGCTAAATGGCTAAATAGCTAATATGTCTACATTTAAAAATACATTGAGTACATTTTTTTGCAATCTAGAGAATGCTTGAGAACAAACTTCTGGGTCATTCAGTATGGTGTGTTTACAAAAATTGCATTACTGTGGCGTTCAAAACGAAAATGTGCTAAAAGGCTGATTGTTCTCTGAGGTCAGGTTTTTGTTTTAAAATGACAACGTAGTATAAAAATGGAGCCAGATAATGTACTGTGGAATGACAAGAGTATAAAAATAAGCATAATTATATTCAGATATATTCTAATTATAAATGCAGACTTTGTCCAAATGTCACCAGCAAAATATTCCATTCAATGTTAGCTGTTACAAATTTCTTGAAGGAAACGAGATTATATTTAATCATCAAAGCCTCTTATTTGTTTGCAACAGTTTAAAACTATTATGTAATGAAAATAATGTATCATTTCAGTTCCTGCAGGACACGCTGGATGCACTCTTCAATATCATGATGGAGAATTCCGATATCGACACTTACGACACACTTGTTTTTGATGCTTTGGTAAGAGCGCTCTTTCATCTACCAGCATGGGCAAGTCGCAGCTCCTGAATTCCATTGAGCACATGAACCTTGAGTCTGAGGTCTTTTTTTGTTCACGTACAAAGAGGATTCTTATTGACAGCAGGCAACAAACTTTTTTTCAGGTGAAGCTTAAGCATATTGTGTTGCTTCTTTTTTAGAAGGCCTGAAACAAGTATTGTGTACATATCTAGGCCATTTCATTTGCCATTTACTTTATATGCCGGTTACTTTGTATAGTATACCATGAATAGCAGTGCCAACCACTATGGCATAGCCAATCACACCTTTACTTTTCATCTCGGTGACAAACCCTGTAGTCATGTAAGGGAAATAAGGCAGGCTCCCTTGACCCATCAACCTGTTGAACCAATCACCTTTTGTCATGCTAACAGCTCTGATGTGGAGCTAATGGAGGGTTCACTCGAGTACTATACTAGAGGTTCAGCACCAACTGGAAAAGAGACTGGTCTCTCACTGGGTGTATTATCTTCGAGCTCAACTTCATTAACTTCGAGCTCACAAACCTCTGGCCTACTAACTGATCCCAGCACTACGCTGGAAGTGCTGAGCCCGGTGTGCACTGTCGTTTGGGAAATCCTGGTTGCAGATGGCCAGTGACATGACCCGCGTCTGAGCTCATGATATGTGGATCCTTTGGCTCCACCTGATTTTGGATTGTACACTTCTACCTGTTGAGCTCTGGACCCATCTCATTAACATTTTATTTAAAAAAGAGCTGTTCAAACTACTGCTTCTTCCCTTATAGTTATAGTACAGTGAGAAAAAAAGTGCTTTATTTATGGTTAAATGTCTTATGATCCTGACTTAACTGTCCTTATTGCCAAACATAACCTTTTTTTTTTTGTCTGTTAGGATTAAAAACTGAAATGCTTTACTTTCCTTGATTAACAACCATTTAAACTATTGAAATTGTACTCAACATATTTAAACATTCTTTGTTGTGGCCATTTTAATGTTTTGCTCTTATTTCTTATTTTTTGCCACTATAGTATTTGTGCCATTAAATGTCAACAAGAGGTGATAGGTTTTATATTGGACAGTTTAGAACAATACTGTTAAACGATACCAATTCCACAGGTGCTGTGATACAACATATGCTCATAACTGGCAACTGCATTTTGATTGATGGAAACTACTTTTACTTAAACTAACGCAGGTTGCTATAGCAATTGCGCTATTTATAAACAGGATCCAGATTGTCTGGGTGACTAGCATGTTCATGAGTTTGATTGTGGAACTGTAATGTCAGGAGATTAAGAAATAAGCTTATACTGACAAGGAGAAATATGATCTGTGATAAGGTGGACTGCAAAAATCAAGTGTTCCTGTCAGTCCATGAAAAGCACATACTGTAGTACTTCTGTACTACCCAACCGGTAATGTTAATCGTGTGCCTAGAAAAAAATATCAGTACTTGGAGAATTTTAGATATACCTTATCAATTTTTGATACTTTTTGAAGCATTTTAAAGCATCAGAAAAAAGAACCTCACAAAATAAGTGTCCTAAAGTTTGCTTTTAAAATCACCATCACCCCACCCTGTTCAGGCCTTGTCTAACCTACAATTTACCTCTTGCTGCTTGAGATCATAATTGTTCCTTTCAGTCTTTTCTTACATGTCCATCAAACTCATATAGCTTTATTATAAAAATATATAGGTTTTGTTCAGTCAACTGTGTACTCTGTTTCAGCTGGACTTCCTTGATCTATCAAAATCTTTTTTTAACAAAGAGGCTTCAAATACAGCTGGGTGTGTTATCAAAATAATGCACCACATTATTTTTTTATTTTGTTAATAAAATAAATGTGATTTTAAAGCCATTTTAATGGCATCATTGTCAACCACCCTATTTTCTCACTTTGAGTTTGTAATATTATATCATTTTCTTCTGACTGAATGGATAGCAAATTTCAATATTTAAGGGGGATTTGACAAATCAGTGAAACTGTTTCATTAGTGCTGCTTCAGATATGTGGAAAAATGACTTTCTAAACAGTTTTGTGCGATTTATCTGCCTTGCACTTCTGTGACTTTAGTTGTTGGAATATGATACAAAATCTAGTGGTAGTGGCAGATTACCTTGGGATGTAAAGTAAGTCCTGCATCTCTTTAATTTATTGTTGCTTTTTCCCATTCTGTATGAAAACACTTAAATCACATATACTAATATGAGCTCTAAAGCCCTTCTTCTTGGGGCAGTTCTAAAAATATCCTTTTGGGGCCAGATGGACAGTTGGTCTCCCCCTCATTCTGAGAGTTTGTGCTTGCTGTCTTTACTCCTGCAATATTACCATTACAAGGGAGGTTACAGTGCCCACTTTCCCCAGCAGCTCTTATGAATTGAAATTGTGCTGTTTTGTGAGGCTCTTTAACTGTGTCATAAAAATGGTAATTTTAGGAGTCTTTATCACAAGATGTATCGGTTATGGTTTAATGAACACATCTTGCTTTCTTTGACAGGTATTCATAATTGGGCTCATTGCTGACAGAAAATTCCAGCACTTCAACCCTGTCCTTGAAACCTACATTCGAAAGCATTTTAGTGCAACTCTAGCTTACACGTAAGTGGGTTTGATATATGTTTTATCACAGTTATTTCAATTGGTTAATCCTTATCAAGGAAATTATTAGTCAAGGATATGATATTATATGCATAATTCATGTTTTATAATGATTAACTGCAAAGCAGGTTACAATTTCTGAGTAATGCCTAAACACAACATTTTTTTGTTACATTTTGTTTCATTGTGAAAGTCATGTGAGGAAGATGATGTTCACTGTTAATGATCCATCTGAATATTTTGTCTGTGCTTTTTATTTGAATGCTTCTGCAGTGGCATTACGGAAGATATTTTGCAGAGCTGTGTGTTGAAAGTGCAGCCAGCAATCATAACAAAGCTGTGTTTGAAGCTCCTCCCTGTCACCCAGTGTCCTTTGCCAGCCTCCTGAATTCACTACTCCTAGCACTGACAGTACTTTAGAAACATGGGGGGAAGCAGAGAATAAAAAGGCTAATGTGTCCCAATGTTGATTTATCATTACCAGTCTGTATAATGTTTCCAGTGTCATTAGTAGTTTTCAGATGTTACTCAGAAGTTTCATAAAACTAAATACCACTGACAACACCTGGAAACACCCACAGTTTAATCTGTACTGCATGTCAGTATTCTCGTTGATGTACCTGTAAACAAAATCAATGCATAGATAAATAATAAAAGGGGCTTTTTTTTTTGCTTCTTTGATGTACAGATTCGCTTAAATCTGTTGTTTGACCGATTTCTGGTTTGCAATACTGGTTGTGATACTGCAATACAATATTGGAAATATTGGTGTATCTCCTTTTACAGTATTCGAGCCATACGGTAGGTCCCAGAAAAATGTAGGCTGAGTTTTCGCCACTGGAGGTGGTATTTTTTTTAGAGACAGATGATAGATTGCACCCAATAAAGCAGGTATCTAAAGAATGCATTGTGTGAGTTGTGGACAAACAGCAATGCACAAGCAAAGAACTATATAAAGCATGATGAGCCAGATACGATTGTTTCTGTGATTGTAATTCTTTTAGTTGATTTTTTTTCTCAGATCATAAGATTGATAGGTAGAAACTAATATTAGATTATTTTTTAGGATATCAACAGCATGAATTAGCGCCTTTTGACTGGGAAACGCATACAAAAAGCATTTGGATCTTTTTAGATCTGCTTTGGCCTTTTCAGTATATTTATTACTGCTGATTCCTCAGCAGGTCTTTCAAGCGTAGATGTTGGGGAAAACTAGTGTGCCACATAGTGTCCATGAATGGCAGTGACACATGTTAAGAAAGAAATCCCGATACAAATGCATTAACTGTCTGTGTAGTGGCCTGGTCAGATGTAATTGCTTTTTAAGTTTACCTTTACTGCTGTAGTCTTAAATAGAAGTAATCCCAAGAAATGAATAATGTGGCAAGTTCATATGATGCAGATCTGTTTCTGTTATAATTGCTTCTGTTGGAGTGCCAGTTGAAATGCCAGAGTTGGTGCTGTTTCAGTTTCTATCGGTTGCTTTGAGGCATTTTTGGTGCTGAGAAACTGATGCATGATTTTACTAAAATACTGGAAACGTACTTCAATCATTATTTTTATATCTTAGCTAGACCTTAATGAAGTGCTTCCCCACCTTGAGTAAATGTTAACATTCTCTCAGCTCATCTCAAAAATAATTATTTCATGGATTAAAACAAAGATCACAGGCTAACAGCCTGTACCTGAAGTGAAAATTCAATGTTTTTTTGTGGGGGAAAAAAGGAATGACTACTTCATAGCAACATTTTAGCATTTTAGCAGGCATCTTGGAAAATGAATGTATCATGCGGACACATGCGATCAGGTTGATGCTGCTAGTTCATATAACTGAGATTGCTCTGTATAAGAGCATTCAAAGTCAATGGAAACCCTTTTAATGTCTGGTTGCAACAAAACCTAGAGGGAGATGGGGCGGATCCCCTGGAGTTCACTGCATCACTGGCTGCTGAGCTTCCAGTGGGAACATGATTGGCAAAAGGGAAACTAGAGGTCAGAGAAAATAAATTGGCTTAATTACTACATCCTCTGGAAAGTTCACAAAAACGCTGAGCAAGATAGCTGCCCTGTTGGGATACTGAACAAAGGAGTTCAGTTTAGTTAGAGCTCTGACATGAGCTTGGATTTGTTTTTCAAATTTCTGTTTTCTCTATTTGGCTCATCTCTCTTAATTTATTTCATACCGTAATGAAGTGAATCTCATAAATCACTTAGTTCTAATGTTTAGAAACAGCTAAAAGTTATTAAGCAATCCATTGTTTTTCAATTAAGAATACTTTTGTTTATTGAAGGCTGAAGGGTACCAAGATGTTGGTCTCAAATAATCTCTGAATTATTCACCACCTTAATTGATTTGATTTAAATTGTCAAAGCTTTTAGAAATTGGTAGCTCTAATGATTGCCTATAAGCCCTTCTGGTTTGTGATTCTCTAGGACCAGGTTTGGAGACCCCTGATATACCCAATCACAATAATGAGCTTAAAATTAATTTCAAGCATTTGTGCTTTGGTTAATTCATCTGACTTTCTGTAATAATTTCAGGTGACTTCACCTTTCACTCTGTTATCTTCATAATAGATTCATAATTCAAAATAGATTTTGTGGTATGTGGAAAAGAAAGTCCATATAATACAGTAGGTTTGTTCTGAAAATTGCTTTTGGTATCATTAGTACTAATCAGTTAGATTGATAATTATGTGCAACAAAGTAATGTAATGAGGATAATTCTACAAGATGTGTAGATTTCTGCAATATGCTGCTTTTGCCAGGTCTGTTTTCTTATTCTTTAAAGCAGTTTAATGCTGGTTCTTGACACTGTAGATTCTCATCTGGAATACTGAATGACAATGAAACAGCTTAAAGTGCTGTGGTTCTTTTTAATGTTTTTGAGGGTGAAGGACAGTCTTCACCGTTAGGCTGTGCTGGTAGAGGTTTGTCAGCTTTCTACAGAAATCCTCAAGGCTAATGTGAACCCCCCCTGGTGTTTGGTCTGAATTGCCTCTTGTTTTGTAGGCACTCAGTTAACATTTTATCTTTATTTTCTACATGGAGACTGACCCATAAATATTTGCTCAGATATAATTTGGCATACCTGAAATGTTCAGTATAAAATGCATCAGTAAAGTATTTCTTCCCCCCTGAAAGCCTAGTTTTGATGGTTTCCTTTCTTTCTAGTTTCTCTCAACTTGATGCTGCTCTGCTGTAGCTAATTGGTACTGCATATGAACTCAACCACTTCCTTATTAGATCTCATTCCTACCGGTTTGTTTCTATCCTCTTTTTCTGCCCTTTGCCCTGTTGTCCTATACATAATAAATGAGTCCTTGAGCACTGGAGTGGTATCAATGGCTGCCATTACCCTGTGCATAAAAAACAAATATGGGCTCTGTACAACCTAATAATGTTTTCCCTATATCCCATCCTACCTTTTCTAGCTAAAATTTTAGAATGTTCTGTTGTTGTTCAATTAAATAATCATCTCACAGCAAATAAATTCTTTGAGCCTTCCAAACTGGTTTCACACAATTACATAGCACAGAAACTGCCCTGGTTAAAGTCTTTAACGATCTTCTTATGGCTTTTGATTCCCGTTCTCTACCTGTCCTTATTCTTCTAGACCTCAGTGCTGTTTTTGGCACTGTTAACCAGGACATCTTGCTTTCTCGTCTTGTGACTGAATTTGGGGTTTCCGACACTGCTCTTAAATGGTTCAACTTTCACCTTAATGATCACCAACGTTTTGTCTCTCTTGGGGATTTAAGTTCTGAAGTTGAACTCCTTAAGTCTGGTGTTCCTCGGCTCTTAGTACTGGGCTCCCTACTATTCTGCATTTACATGTTCCCGCTTGGCCTGTTATTAAAATTACATGGTCTGAATTATTATGATGCTACTGATACTCAAATCAATGTCCATACTAAATATGACACTGATATGCCTTAGTTGCACCCCTGACATAAAAATGGCCCCTTTCGTCCAGACCTTAACCCAATTGAGATGCTGTGGCAAGACCTGAAGAGAGCTGTTCATGCAAGGAATCCCAGAAATATCAATGAACTGAAACAGTTTTGTAAGGAGGAATGGTCTAAAATTCCTACTCCTACGCATTCTGCAAGTCTAATCAGCAGCTACAGGAAATGTTTGGTGGAGGTTATTGCTGCCAAAGGAGGTTCTACCAGTAAATAAATACAAGGGTTCACATCCTTTTTCCAGCCTGGACTGTGAATGTTTAAACAATATGTAAAATATTGACAAGCACAATTGTTTGTGTGTTATTAGTTTAAGCAGGTTGTGTTTGTCTATTTTTGCGACTTAGTTGAAGATAAGACCATATTGTTATGAGGAATTAATGCAGACATCCAGGTAATTCCAAAGGGTTCACAAACTTTTTCTTGCAACTTTATGTAAAGCCAGTGCAGCAAACCTATCTGTGGGTGGCACTGTACTTGACTTTCAGTCTAAATTGAAAGTCATTCTTCCATCTTGCCAGACTATGTCCTGTGTTGTCTCTGACTGTAACATACTTCAATCTGTCCAGAATTCGGCAACCAGAATCCTGACCAGGTGACGTGCAAATAATGACATTACTCCTGTCCTTGCACTTGCTTCCCATCAGGTTTTGTGTCCACTTCATGGCTTCGTACCTCTGTACCTGTCTGGTTAATTATCTTTCTACAGTACCTCTGTTTGTCTGACTCGGATGGCCTGATCGTCCCCCAAGCCCAGGGCCTTCCCTTGCTATGCACCAAAGCTCTGCAATTCTATGCCCAAGGATATCAGAGTCACCTTCCCTGAGTGCTTTCAAATCCAGGCTCAAAACCATCTCCTTCATAAAGGCTTTTAATTGATGTCTGCGCTCCTTTGCATCTTCTACTGCATTCTAATGCCTTGTTTTTAATTGTTCTAATTTTCTTATTCTAAAGTCCTTGGAGAACCTACTTTTAAAGGCACTATATAAAAAAGGTTATTATTGTTTTTTTTATTATCAACCTCTAAACTAGGGAGTAGAGTTTTCTAAGAGTCTACAGAGAACAGCAATTTGGTTCGCGTGGTTTTTGCTTTCTTAAAGTCAGCCAGTTATCTTATTAAAATCTATGTGTGATGTATTCTGCTTCGTACTTGTTGTCTCTGCCACCTGTTCAGTGTCTATTAAAATATAACTTTACTTTATATTTATTGACTTTAATCTATTGGATAATGCTGCCCCCTTTACTTTCTGTAACTGCAGTGCCCTACCTGCACAAAAGCTGCTGGGTTTAAAACTGCAGCCTGTTTTTAGAAGATGTTTGCAAACTTCAGCCATCAATCAGTCCTCTAAGAAAATGAAACAAAAAGACAAATCACTTCTAGATATGAATATTTACCAGGGTTGATTTGAAGATGGGATTGAAGAATTCGTTGTTTGATTGCAATGTTTCTCTATTTCACTGCAGTGGTCATGCTCCGATACATTTAATTTAGTGAAATTTGTTTTCATGTTTCTGCTTTGTTAACAATCTTTGCCACCATAATGAATGTCTGTACTACTCACTCAGCAAAAATAGACACATCAAATCTGATCTCAGTGATGTGTTTTTGTTCTTTTTTTGTTTTTATTTGATAAGTTGCTTTAATTAATCTATTTGTCTTTTTCAAAGAAAGCTTTAAGGCAGATATTGTCTGGCATACTTAATTTTTTAGTGATCATCAGAAATAAAGACTGGGATTATCTACATTAGAATAGTTTGACTGACACTTTTTATGACTGCCAATTCTCAGTACAAAAATACACAGAGAGGAATTAAAAACACAACTAATGCTGTTGGTACCAATTCTCATATGTTACATTTTTTAATGATTCTCAGTATATAATAAAAGCAATATCCTCCCTGTTGATTCAGATGTCCCACAGTGCAAGACTGGAGAGCTAGGTTAACATATTGCTTGTAAGTTTGTGACACAGCCTGGTGTACAATATGGACTGGGGTAAGACAACTAAAATCAGTGCATTTGTACATCTGGTGACTTAACATGGGTGTCGCCGAGGAAAATCAAGGGCAATAAACTGACTCTTGTTCTGCTAAAATTTGTTCTTAATCTAAATGAAAAACAAACCTTAGTGCATCCAATCTTTTGTCCCATTTTCCATTTTTGTTTGTTCTTCTTACAGTAAACTCACCACGGTGCTGAAGGACTATGTCGACAAAGCTGAGAAGAGTACAGAGCAGCTCTTCAAGGCGATGAAGGCGCTTGAATACATTTTCAAGTTCATTGTTCGCTCAAGAGTGCTTTTCAACCAGTAAGTTGATGTTAGTCCATAGTGGATAATCATGTTTAGATGATTGTTACGATTTGAAAGACTGGGTCTCCTTATTAATCTGAAATTGGAAACCATATGATCAGTATATTTATAAGCTTTGTAAACCACTTTTATATAACAGTCAAAATGTGAATTGTTAGACACAAAAGATAATTGCTGTTGTTCTATATCTACTTTATGATTCCAGCCAAGGCCTTTAGTGGTGATTCTATAATTGGTAACAATTTTTAAACCTTTCAACTTCTGCTTTCTTCTGTAAACAGTTTGTGCATGCATTAACTATGGGACATGCTCTTAGAGGTACAGTATATACTCTTAGAAAACTCTGCCAGAATTAAGGTATTTGATAATCTGCTTGGGGATTCTGACCATAATATGATAACCTAAATTGAATCTAAAATTAGGTTTTATTATTTTAGATTATAGAAAAGCAGACTAGGACGGAATGAGACAGAGTTTAACAAAAAGTGAAATGGAAAATGATTGATACTTTGTCCAAAGAAGAAAGATTATATTATTATTATGTATTAAAATGAACAAGTTGTAGAACAAAATAACAAATAATACAGAAAGCTAAGAACAATTCAGACAGAAGAGATTTCTCTATGGAATGCATGATAGCATTCAAGATTAAAAATGAGAAAAAGAGTACACTGAGCTAAAGATGCAACTAAAGAAAGAATTGCTAAGAGTCAGAAAGGAAGGTTGCAGAGGAGGCTTAAAGAATTACTAAACAGTTTTCTATATGGTAATAGTAAAACCTGTAAAGGATGAAGCAAACAGTTGTTGAGATTAATACTAGAGATGGTAAAGGTTTTTAAATGGATATTTTACACAGGTTTTTCAAAGGATTATGCCAATAACATGCACCAGGTAATAGAATGTGAACCATCAGTATTAAGTAGTTTTAGCACTGTAACACTGAGGTATTAAAGTGTCAAGAAATGCATAAAAACAATAACTTGCTGGGGCCTTATGCTTTTTCAAAGTTGTAATTAATAAAATGTGGAATGTTATTCAAAAAACCTTTTACCAGGATATTTCAACTGTTTCTATTAGTGATTTGAGAATTGCAAATGTCTCGTAAAAAGAGACAAAATGAACTAGGCAGCTGCATGTAGTGGGCAAAAAAAGAATGAAACAGCAGTGTACTGTAAAGTCACTTAATAGAGCTTAAGACCACCATGTGTGGCCATATGGCCATACAAAATGGATGTGATATAACACAGAGTCTGCCAGCACCCCGAAATCTGCAGGAGGGGTGTGGCACGTTCTTCCTGGGAAAATAAATCACGTAACGCTGGGCTGATGGAAGTGGAAAACTGTCTCAGGCCTAGTTCCAGAATATCCCATAAATCCCGTGTCCCATAAATGTTTGGTGGGGTTCGTATCTGCTGACGGACACGGATGTCATGCTTGTCAGACTGTTGGGTGAGAACATATACAGTTGGTAGCCCATTGCGTGTGCTGTTTGCACACTGGGCTTGTGAATGGGCATTGCCAGATGGCTTGAGTGGTTTGTGCAATGAAACTTGCCTATGGTATCCTGCTCTTTGGAGCTCTCAGTGGATCGTTTTAGATGAAATTTGCTGCTAGTAGCCCAGGTTTAAATTTGCAGTCAATTGATCTGCAGTTGCTCACCTATTTTGCCTTGCGGTTTACATTAAAGTGTGTATATCATAATCCTGTAATATGTGGTTCCACCCACTTTTGCCCTTTGCCATTTGATGATAGCTTTCCCTTGGATTTCAATGCTGACATCACCTTAGTCTTGGTGTCAAATGTGCACCAACAATCATTTCTTTTTCAAAGTCACTAACGTGTCTTCCTGCAGTCATGCTAGCAATAATTGCATGACTCTAAGGATGCTGTGCTGTTATTTGAGGAATTGGCACATTGGTCAAAGCTGTGTGGAAGTCCTTATACTTCCAGTATACTTGTTTTCCCTCATTTACCCATGTGTTTCCGTTGATGTACCAGTCTTTACTTCTGTTACTGGTAAGGTTCTGAAAGCAGCGGTGAGAGCTGAATTACAAGAATGCAGCATAACAATGAATTGATTTATCTAATAATTATTTAAATATATATTTATATGCATTATAAAAGTATACCTTACTTTTTATAATTGTTTTTTGTCATTTTAAAATGTGTATTGTGTATATATTACATTTAAACAGAGGGGAATAAAATATACTGCATTGAAAATTTCAAAATTAAACCTTAATCCCTTTGCATTTTACACAGATTAAAGGTATTCTATGGAGTATTTAATGTAGCACTTAGCAATTACTAATTAGGTTTTTAATGAATTTGTATTTAGTTCAGCTTCCAACTTGTACCGTCAGAGGTTGTCTTTGTGCACATTAATTCTGAGTGTTCTTGAAAAAGATTTTTTTACAACCTTGCAATCTGTTTCAGCCTAACCTCTATATAAAGGTTAGTGGTTTTATTTAATCCCTCTCACACAGCATAAAGATTTTTTATTCATTACAATAGAAGGTTGCTAAAAGATTCAAGACAGTTCAGAGAAAGAATTGTCTGGGACATTTTATTTTAGATTGGGTATGGAAACTATTTATTATTCACCTAGACTTATTTGCAATAGGTAATACATTTTAATGCAATTAAGTCAGGTTTAGACAGGCCCATTGTAGTTTTCTATAGATTTATGGTCTGGGCATAATTGAATGTCTGAGATTTGATTTGGTCCTTTAAGTTAGATGACAACAATTTCACAAGATGGTACACCTCACCGGAAAGCAACCAGTATAATCTCGAACACTTAATGACAGCCGGACATCCTAAAAATGAATGGGGCACGACAGCACTTGCCCAGTCTTCGTTTAAACGTGCAGTAGGGTTAGTCTGTATCTTGCACAAGGTGTGTTTTCAGAGTGTAAGTAATTAAGTGTCAGTCACTTTATAGGACACCCTCTGTGGGCTTCCTGTCATGTGGCTGACTTGAATTACAATGTGTTAAATAAATATTAGAACCTTAATTTAGGTGACTGAGTCTTCTGAACTCATTTGGTATGGATTTTTTTTGTTTGTTTTTTCACACATTACGCTTAAGATTTTCAAAACCCTATAATTTCCTCTTCAAGGCACAGATACTGTAACTGTTCAAAAATAAGCATTACTGTCTTATCTGTGTACACAAATAATTCATTTCTCATGCACCTTTGACCCTTTATACCTTGGGTTCACTATGCCGAGCAAGCGTTGTACCTAGTCCTATAACTATCTAATGCATGTGGAGGTGACTAACCATACTATCATAAAACATGTCTGCAAAGGCACAACTGTCAGTATAAATGTGTGGAAACTGAGTAGTCCATTTAACAAGTTGTTGTAGTGGTACTCTACAGAAAGAAAAATAGTAAATGAATTTAATAAGTTATTTAACAGACGTTATACTACAATGTGTGTGTTGAAATGATTGACTAGTTTGTTGCTTACTGATCAGAGAACAATTCATCTTGGAGGAAATTATAGTGGTTATATTTATTTTATTTTTGATATTTCATTTGTTGCCAATGAGCTGTTTGCTTACAGTATATGCACATCTAAATAGATCAAAAAAGTCATCCCCAGGGAAGAGAGATATTTCAATATTGCACCAGGGTTGCTTATAGTGCAATTCTGCTAAAGTAGGAAAGTAGAGTAGAAGGATCACAATAAATATAATTCCCGATGTTGTGTAGAGGTGGCAGTAATGGTTGATTTGAAAATGCATCAAGTTAATCACTTTTCACTTTACAGATTACACTTCTTTATTTTCCAAACTTTTCAGTGCAATTCTACATGAATCATGTTTTTTCTTAATGTTTGCATTATTCAGACTCAGCTGTGGATAATAGGATTTTTTTCCTTTGTCTTTACTCATCTATTATTTAGGATAATTTAGGAATGAATTAATATGCACATAAGTCCTTCTCTAAGATTATCCTATAGAAAATCAGTATTATGTTCTGCTTTTCTCAACATTCGGGCTCTATTTTGTACTAAGACAAACTTTCTAAATTGTCAGAATTTTGATTCTTGTGATGAATTTCTGAGGACGTAAGACGTGTTTATGAGCAGCGGTATAACCACCTGGGTGATGTACGATGGCGATAACTCTCCAACAGCCCTAATATGCAACAGATTGTGCAGAGAAGTGAGATGTTGTCAATTGAGCGTGACAAGATTGTACAAGCCCAGAGTGGAATCTAGCCAGGGCACTGCAATAACACCTTTGTTCTTTCGATAACTACCAAGGAAACTCAGTTAAACATCTTGTCTGAAAAAGGATGCCTCCTTTGTGGGTGTTCCTGCTCTCCATACTGGGGCATTGTTTTAGAAATTCTTGCCCTGAGGGACAAGGGATACCTAATGGACTACGAACACCATGGCCAGCAGCAAACATGTTTTCCTTAGACCCTAGAGGTCTTTCTTCTGGTACTGACCAACTTCTTATCTTAAGAGATCTGATAAGATGAGACTGCATGGTGGTAACATGGCATAATTATAATTTACATTAAAGAGTGTCTTATTTTTTGTTCCAGTTCATAAGAGGACCCCATTACATGAACTGTCATTTTGGAAACTTTTCAAATTTAATTTGAAGTAGTTTAAGAAACAATATTCCTGAATGGAAAAGAAAAATGCTTTAGTAATAATGAGGAAATGTCCTGCTCTGTGTAAGCTTATTTAAAAAGATATGAATCAATCCTTTTTTTCCTTGAAAAACAAATTTAGTCATCCTATTATTTCCACAATTACACTGTACATACATTAAAAGATGTAAAACAAGCCTTAATTCAAAGAAACGGAAAACAGTGAAATAGCAGTTATTTTAATGCCCACCAGGTTGTTGATGACAATATCCCATGGGTTGATATGTATAGTTAAAATGTTCAAGAGTTCCAGAGGGAATTTTGACAAGATATGTTCATTTAAAAAAATGCAGATGTACCCAACCTATGGTAATGTGTTTGTCTTTAGGTTTACATACTTATACTGAATGCATCTACTGTAGCTGGCAACTGCTTAAAAACCTTACATGGTAATAGATGCATGGAGATTGCTTTTATTTTCATTTAAATGTGGATTGCAGATGGTTACCTGATTATCTGTTTTGATTTGCAGGCTTTATGAGAATAAAGGAGAAACAGACTTCATGGAGTCCTTGAGGAGTCTCTTTACATCCTTCAACGACATGATGAGCAGCAACTCGGAAAACACAGTGATGGTGAAGGTACTGTGTTGCCTGGAAATAAAATATACATAATAGATGCCTGAAACACTTTGAAAACTAGACCCTATTTTTTCTGCCCTGCCTTTATTATTTTTTATGTTTTTTACTTTGTGGGGTGAATCAGTCTCTGACATAGTACTATTGTGCTTGTACACATTGTTCAGTGCTCAGACAGTAAAGGCAGAATTAATATGTGAACAGCACAGTGTTATTGGGACAGTAGATTACTGAAGGAAAACCACCTCTGTCTGGACCCTCATCTCTTATAAGGCTGCCCATGAAGATATGATATAGTATGATGAATAATGTTGTATTCAGCTTGTTACACATAGATCATCTCCCTTGTGGCTTCACGTGGTGTGCTAATTTTTATATAAAAAAATGTTTCTTAAAAAAGATTAACCTTCAAAATACAGCAAATTTATAGGAGGAAGTAACTACCTGTACTTCTGGGTACAATAAAATCAGATAAAAAAAGACAGACACCACTTTCGTAATTTGCACATTTCAGAATTGAAGCAGCCAGGGAGCACAATTGACTCAGTGCATAAATCATTTTTTGTAGGGTGGGAAAAGGTCAGAAATCTGAACATTTGCATGATCTTAACAAAAGAAATCTACACCGTAGGCCTGCTTACAGAAAATGTCGTTTTGTTTTTGCACTCCTTCTGTAGGTTTTTCCCCCTTTTTTTGTTGTACTGTATGTCATGTTTCTTCATTTCTTCCTTTATCCACTCTTCTATTTGCGGCACATTTCGGTTCTAAATCTGTGTTCATGTGTCCATCCACTCTTTGTGACCCTGATCCAGTAGCACCACTGCCTGGGGCATCTCTGTGGCTCTTCTAGCTCTTCGTGAAGGTATTTGCTCACCTGCTATTCTCTTCTCCTCCTTTCTTTTCTCATATGTGTATCTCCTGTTGTGTTGTTTAATTATTTCATTCTCAAAAAGGGGTTAAATTTGGAAAACTGCTCAAAACCAGTTACGAAGCAGTTGCTGTGTAATTGCGTTTGTTGTTAGTTAAACTGTCAGTAAATTAAAAATTGGTCTTGGGGAACCAATTGGATATAAGAATCCTCCTGCCAAGCCATGTGTGCAGAGTATTATGTAACAGCTGCCATTTAATATATGTGAGGCAGTGCTAGTACTGCAGGCTGTTTCCTGGAATGGTACCTTTGCAAAGTATCATTGAGAACATCTGGAGTCCCCCCAGGAAGCTCTGTGACTAAGGTCTATTTGTTCCATACTTAGCTTTCATAATAACAATTACATGAAAACAGTATGATGTTAAAGAGCAGTGTGCCCATTTGGCAGGTGCCCGCAATTGATGTGGTTATCATACAAAGTGAGCAAGGCACAACAAAATGGTGTTAGAAGCCTTAGACTAGCTGAGTACATTTAGGAACTAAAGACCTAATAAAGTTAGGATGTTTTCATTTATGCACTTTGATCTCAGTAGTTGAAGCTGCTGTATGCATAAATAGCATGCAGGTCCCAGAGTGTGATTAGGCTACAAAACCTCTGAAAACTGGTTTATAAGCAAAGTACATTATCTCCTAATTTTCTTAATTTTACCGGACTGTTCAGATGTGTGTATATATAGGTTTCAGGCGCTCTGCACATGTAGAAAAATAGAAACTTTTGTTTCTTATTAAATGTACCATAAATGTATCTGTATCGAAATGGAATGACCTTAGAGAAAATATTGCACAATAAAATTTCCAGTGCCTCTTTGTGCCATTGCCTTGTGCTTTCATCTTTATAGTGACATAGTAACCCCCCTGTCAGTGGTGCTTGATTTTAGGACAGATTTCATAATCTACCACAGTCCCAGGGGTTTACATTTAGGGCAGAGCATTAGAATATTGACATCTTTGTAATGCTTGATCTATTAACTGGTTTAGCTTTCAATGCAGGAGGTGTTTAAAAACATGAGCTGTCAATTTTCTTCATGAAAAAATGAATGGGTTTCGCTGTGAATCTGTTGGCCTTTAAACCCTGCTTTATACAGTCTTTCTGTCACTGCTTGGTACTGCTGTAAAGGCCTGTCAGTGATGCAGAAAAAAGGTTTCTTTTTTAAAATGAACTCCTATAGATAAAGGGAAGGATTTATAGAAACCCTTTGGTGAACTCTGCAAATAAGCTCATCTCCTGTGTTGCGTAAGTGCATTCAGATTAAATAAAATGTACACAGAAGAGACAGATAAACTCAAAATATGTCTTTAGAGGTTTCAAAATAAAGAGTATCTGTTTAGTGTATATACATGGGCACATCTCTGAATGCTTCTATAACCAAGACTGCCGCTATATCCACCTTTAAAAAAGGTCAGGGAACAGGATCTCGCTAACTGCTCAGAGTTGTGTTACCTGAATAATGTCATGATCTGTTTCAGAGTCAGTGAATCCGGTAATGAGGAATTATGGGAGGCCTCGGGCGACCTCTGAGTGCCCTCCGTGGCCAGCCCAGGTTTTTCAGCAGAGGGTTTCGTGATGGAATGTGACAAATAAATCCATGTTGATTTTTATCTCAAACCAATTGGAATGGGCACCCGGTGTGCTATACCTGAAGTTTCTGAATCGGTGTGAGAAGCTCAAGGGGATACTCTTTCTGAGCACACTGCATTGCAGGCGCGTAAACATAAACCTCTTGGAGCTGCTTTTCACCACACAGCCAAAGGCACAGTCTGACAATCTAGATCAGCAAATGATCGGGTATGCGAAATCTGCACACAATTAATTTCTAAATAATGGTTAACTACAGGCATACTAATGAAGTCATGGCGGTGAACAATGTTTTAACTAATCATTACAATCATGCACCTCTTCCAGTCACTCAATCCAGACAATTTAATCATCTTTCAGTACAGCTGTGTAACAATCATTAATTTCTATGACAGAGACTCTCATATCCCTTTTGTAAGACACTGTACACAGAAATTACTGCACAGTAAGTGGATGGCACAAGTGATACAATTCAGTAAAAGAGAAAGTAACACAAGATACATCTTTGTATTAATCTTTAAAAAAAAAACCTCACAATATTTAACTGCTAATCTGTGTTTGCTAAGGTAATATTCCGAGTTTCTCTAGTACTACTAAATATCAGTTGAAGCATATTGTAATGTTTGTGTGGTTTTAAAAAGCTTTCTAAAACGTGTGTATCGATTGTATGGGAAGGCCATCCTGCCAAAGTAACTGTGTAACACTTAATTCGCTTTTGCTGTTCTCTCAAAATCCCACTTAGCATTAGTATGCTACTGGGGTTCTCAATATGGCTTCAGTGTACTCAAAAGATTTCAAAGGTGGTTGTGCTCATACAACAAAATTTAATTGTTTTTTTTTTTATGAGTACTTAGAGCTTGTGATTATAGGAATAATAAAACTCAGTGTTCATTTTCTATATCAGTTAATATATCTTGTTGTGATCAATAGAACATTGTGCCTTGAATACAGGAGGTTGAAACAGGAGATGGTTCAAGACTTTATGCTTCAAATGACAAAGTGGGACTCTACATACATAAAATATGTACACATTTGACTACGTCTGTGATGCATGGAAGAGATGAATAGTACTACAGAAGTTATACAGATTTGTTGTTTTTATTCAAATAAAATTAACATTATACAATAGGTGACATTATGGATGTGGAAAGTAATATTTGAATTACTGAAATATTTTTAGTTGAAAAGCAAACATTTTAATGGACTGAACAAGCTCTCTGTATGTCTGTTTGGTTTTGACTTTGGTTTTACATATGTAGCCTAAGTGATATTAGGGATCATTTCATGATCTATTATTCTGGACGGCATGGTGGTGCTGTAGGTTAGCTCTTTCTACCTCTCCCTAAACTTTTGTCATGAGCTATAGATACCCCGAGCCTAAGATATGTATACTTTCTTCAATTCCAGACCTGGGGAGCAATCTATATGGAGTTTGTATGTTCTCCCTGTATTTGTGTGGGTTTCCTCAAATAGTCCAAAGACGCACTGAAAGGTAATTAGCTTCTGGGAAAAACTGGCTCTGGTGTGAACGTGTGTGTTTGTGTCTGTGCATGCCCTGCGATGGACTGGTGTCCTGTCCAGGGTGTACCCTGCCTTACACCTGATGTTTCACAGGATAGGCTCTGTTTTCTTGTTAACCCTATAGTGGATGAAGCGGTTAGAAAATACATGGATGGAGATCTGTTATAATTAGGGCCCTGCAAGATTGCCCAATGAATTTAACAACTTAATATAATATTCCTGTCAGCTAACATTTGTTGATCAAGCTATTCTGTAGGAAGTCATTGAGATCTTAGATAATTGTTATTGAGATACACATACAGTACAAGCTTTCTAAAACTCATATCCTGAAACCCATGTTACTATAATGGACTAATTCAGTATGTAACTCAAAAACAAGAATAGCATTAGACAGTCTTTTAGCTAATTTTAGCAAGTATTACTAAGTAAAGCTGTGGGTATGAGAGATACAAGTACTTTAAAGGCTCTACATAGCTTAGTTCACTATTTTGGAACTGGCCATGTTTGAACTCTTAATCAATAAGCAAGAGCAAAAATATCGATATTAAGAACTGAATGTGCTGAATATGGCAGAAACCTTGGAAGAATGTTGTTGTAAGCATTAAATGTAACTTACATTGTCACATATGAGCCTAGTAAAATTTCTGAACTTTTAAAAAAATGTGTGTGGACATTTGACAGCACTTTGTTTTTGTAAGTTGCTGAAGGAACTGCCAGCCATTCAATATTGTTTCAAATTCAGTTTTCATTATGAGATGATGTCAGTCTGTTGTACTTAACTTTTGTCTTTCAATGCATCAATTCCCATAATTGCTCCTCATTACTAGGGAATATTTTATAATTAGCCGTTAGCTGATTTGTTGATTACTGTACTTAATTATTCTTGAGATCAGCTTCACTGCAGTGGCTTGATGGACAGCTTCATACTAAAATATGGGTTGTTCAGGTCATTCTAATTCACCAGTGAATTTCACAGGTCCTCAATTAAAACATAGAATTTCTTATCTGTTACATATCTGCCAGTGAGTATATGTAATTTCTTTGATTATTATAATAATAAAATAAAAAATAATAAAAATTAAATACTGTATGTATTCTAAGCACAAATTTAAAGTTAATTATGGTGTAAGACATTTCTTAGAAGTTGAATAAGAAGTGAATATAAAGGGGCCTTTTGGACACTTGGTGCAGTTAAGAAATTAAATGATTTGTATTGTATTGTGAAACAGCATACTGTACATTGATCCAATATTTTTGTAAAATTGACACTTACAGTCTTGAAGTGTGTATCTTAAGGCGATTCATCTGGTTCTCTCAGCTGGACTTCCATCAAATATTGACTGTTTGTTTATGAAATTAGGGCTGTTTCTTAACAGGTCTCCCAAGATTTCATAAGGGTAGAGTAACAGCCCAGCCATTGCTGCGGGTGCATTTATTTTTAAAGCAGATACAAATTGGTGTTATTTAATGCATTTTCTCTTTCTTATTACAGGGTGCTGCACTGAAATATGTTCCAACAATTGTCAATGACGTCAAACTGGTTTTTGATCCAAAAGAACTAAGGTAATTTGCTTTGTTACCCCTTTTGAAAAATTGAAATGCTTTTTTATTTTTGTTTTTATACCCCTCTATCTGGAATTATCCCATTAATTTGGTTCATTCCTCCTATGTCCCTCGTGTGAGATGTGTTGAATATGCCTCTGGAATGTGCAACCTTGAGTCATCCATCATTTATCGTACCGTGAACTCCACACTTTCTTAACCACACTTAGCATCAGATGGAGGATAAATTCTACTCTTGCATATAATAGGTTCACAGGCGTCCAGCAGTCCATTGACATTCCCACAGGACAGAAGGTGCCCTTACAGTTCCTAAGTTGTGCTGTTGCTCTCTTTCTTATATCAATGGCAGTATTAGACTTAAAAGTGGTATTTCATAACACACATTTCATAACTGCCTTTCATGAAATTACTGTAGACTGCCTTTTAAATCTGATACTATTTAGAAAAAATATATTGTAACTTAATTTTACTTAGTGTCAGGCAAACTCTTTAGGATTTCATTATCTCACTAAATGAATTCATCTTGCTTCAGGATAAGATTGGTTGGACGAGAATTTTCAGTCCTTTCAACCTAGTAAAAGATACAGTGTAGAAGCATAATTAAGGTGTCAGGATAGGATAGAAAGCAAACAAAAATGACAGACTTTCAAAAAATATCTGTTTACTTATGTTTTTGTGTTCCTATATTGTCTTATTTTTGCCTTGATGAGATGTTTCATGACAAGCTGACGTTGTATTTGAAATAGTGTTATGAAATAATGTTACAGAAC
Organism: Lepisosteus oculatus; assembly: GCF_040954835.1. Classification (NCBI taxonomy): domain Eukaryota; kingdom Metazoa; phylum Chordata; class Actinopteri; order Semionotiformes; family Lepisosteidae; genus Lepisosteus; species Lepisosteus oculatus. The sequence goes on along the minus strand of NC_090699.1, from coordinate 26,567,164 downwards.
GCCATTGGCTCTTGAGACATTTACATTTTATTCTGTCATATTTTAAAATGTAAAGTTCTGTTGATTGTTTTTGCAGATTGCTAATCTTTTGAATTGAATTCTTCTGAATTCAATTCAGTTCTGTTTTATTTGTATGGCGCTTTTAACAATGGACATTGTCACAAAGTAGCTTTACAGATTTCCGGGCCTACACCCGGAGCAAACCTAAGATGACAGTGGCAAGGAAAAACTCCTGAGACTAAAGTAGGAAGAAATATTGAGCGGAACCAAGGTTTGAAAGTGGGAGGCTATCCTCCTCTGGCCAGCACTGGGTTAAATTAGAATTAACATATATGAGAGTCGTCTGACAAGAGGTTCCAATCACTTACTCTAATGCTTACCAATATGTACATCTTATTTGACACTGATTAACTGAAGACTTTCAAGCCAATGACTCAGATTGATATGTTAGAATCATTTACTGATTGACATGAGATGTTCAGTTTATTTAATGATTTTTTCCTACATTTTTATTTATTATTTATTTTATTACCCAAAGAGTGTGTGGTTTCTTCAGACTTCTAGGCAAAGTTAACTCCACAAATATTTATATTACAAATACATTTTCAGTAAAAATAATATGGTACCATGTTTATAAAAAGGATAAATATAAAGCATTCTTTTACCTTATAGTGTTTTATTTTTTGTCACTTTTCAGTTTTTTAACATTGAACTTTTACCCCTCTTCACTTCTTTTTATTACAGGTTTTGTAATAAAATTAACAGCAACTTTTCCTTTTTTGTGTATCTTATGACGTTTTAAATCTTTTAAAATGGTGAATTGATATTGGCTTCCACTGAATTGCTTGGTACAAATAATTACGTATTTCTTTTATTGCTTTGGGCATTTAAATTTACAACCACTAGAGACTTAACGACAACAGCAGTTGGGTGAAGACTCTTAGGTTGCCTTGGAAACATAAGCATTGGTGCTACATAGTAGAGTCCACTGTAGTGGTTAACGTATGCAGTCATGAATATGATTATCATTCAATTAAATTATCTTTCAGAAGAAACAGCAATGTAGAAAAATCAAGGCTGTGTCTATGGAAAGGGCTTAGTTTCTATTAATTTAAAAAGAAAATTGATGAATGGGTTGTCATGTCTCATTGTGGAATAAAAAAAGACCTCCATAGTGCAGTAATTATCTTTAGAAATTGAGTGAATTAATTTCAAATTTTACACTTACACTTATTCTTATTGGTTGTGTTTCTTTTTAGTATTTTTCTTGGCTTCATGCTGCATAAAGATTTTTTTTAATTACTCCATTCATTTTTTTCGAATGTCTAGTTGAATCCATTCTAAATGTTATTCTATTTGCTTCTAAATTGCCCAGATGACATTAGATAAAAAGGTTTAAGTACCTCATTATGGTTCTACAAAATGTTCAAATGTATAATTCAAATTAAAAGCAAAAGATAGTTTATCTTCTAGTTAAACTTTCTAGAAAACCTGTGCAATTTTATTTTGCAATTCCAATGATTTCTAAAGTCCTAAAATTGGCTAAGGTTCTCGAGCTGTGATTAAGTACATAGGTCCTCAGAGTAAACCTTTAAATACAACTTTAAAAATGTCATGGCCTTAAGAGAACTTGTGGTGAAAAAGATTGAAACAGGACCTGACATTTGTTAGTCGAAACGCACACTTACTTGTGTTCTTAAAAATACCTTGACAAAACTGAACTTCTAGGTTTCCTTTAAAAGGACATGGCATTCTGTAAATTGCCTTATGGCACATTGGTGACCTTGATAACTCATTCACATTCACCGTTCAAAATCTGAGCACTAGAATGGGCTACTGCAGACATTTGCATTCTAAATGCGATACAAAAGATGTTTCATAGGCTGTTTTGTATAACAAGGAAGCTACATTATATATGCATTGCCTTGCAAAGAATATTCCCTTCCTGCGGTGTCCCTTACTTAATTTTTTCTTGCAAAACCTGAATACTCAAACTGAAGATTTCTAAGGGTTAGATAAGTTACAGTAAATGTCAGCAAAAACTAAAGAGAAAAAACTGAAGTTTTGATTTCACAAGTACTCACTCCCGTAGGCTTAATATTTGGTGGAATTACAGCTATTACAGTTAAAATAATTCGTTACACTTATATAGCACTTTTCTGAACACTTCCTTCAAAGTTCTTTTCATGTAATGAGAACTCCCTTCCAACACCACCAATATGCAACACCCACCTGGATGATGCAACGGCAGCCATAGTGTGTCAATATGCTCACCACACATCAGCTATCAGTGGGGAGGATAACAGAATGATGTAGCCATTCATAGGCCACCAGGAAATCTGGACAGGATGCTGAGGTAACAGCCCTGCTCTTTTCGAGAAACACCCTAGGATTTTTAATAGGACATTGTTTTTACATCTCATCCAAAGTATGGTGCCTTTCTACCGTATAGTGTCACCATCATTATTCTGGGACATGATCACCCACACAGACTGCAGGGTGAGTGTCCCCTTCTGGTTCCACTTACACCTCTTCCAGCAGCAACCTTATTTTTCCCAGGAGGTCTCCCATCCAGGTACTGGCCAGGCTCAAACCTGCTGATCTTATCAGTTGTGAGTTGCATGGTGATGTACTGTAGCTGTTGGCAGTAGCAATTCTTTTTGGGTGAGCCTATTTATGCACCAGTTAGGTGCAAAACTGTGGGTGAATTTTTGCCTGTTCTTCTTGGCAAAATTGGCAAGCTCTTTCACGTTGCTTGAGGATCACTTACTGTATGGACAGCAGTTTTCAAGCCTTTACACAGATCCTCTAAAGGATTCATGTCAGGGTTTTGACTGGATCACTTAAGGAAATTCACTTTCTAATTCTTAAGAAATTAGCCTTCAGCCACTGCATTTTGGTCTCATTGACCACAACAACTTATACCATGTTTTTGCAGAATGACTCAGTTGCTTTGTTTCAAACCCTGCACAGGACATGAGATAGCCAGGACTGAAGCATATTGTTCCCATCTCAGCTATGAGATGTAGTCTCATAGCATGTAGCTATTTTTCAACATTTACATTAACCTCACCAGCTAGCTCCTTGCCTGGCTGCTCGGTTTGTAAGGACAGCCTGATTTAGGTGGTATCTACATAAGTACTATGATGCACCCAACATTTCTTGATGATTGAATAGACTGTGTTCACAGGGCATTTTGGACACTTTGATATTTTTTGCCTGATCTGTGTTTTTGCTTGGTTATATGATATTTTTAGATATCTCCTGATCTCTGCTTTTCATTGATGTTTTCCATGATTTGCTTTGAAAGTTTCTTAATCTTTGTTATTGAGTTTTGGCTTGAAATTCGCTAGCTGAAAAAAAAACCTCACAGAGGCAGTTGTATTTATTCTAAAATCATGAGAACCACAGACAGAGGCAACTCAACTATTTGTGTGTCTCATTTAGGTCATTTTATGCACCAGTATTAATTTATGAACAACTGAAGGTTAATTCCATGCTGAAAAATAGAAAAAACACAATATTTCAGCTGTGAGGAAAAGAGGAAGGTAGCATTGATGTAATGCTCAGGAGAACCAAGTACAGAGTAGGTGAGCATAGCTACAGAGAGGGTGATAGTGTCCTGATGAAGGAAAATCTAGGAGAGAGGTGTGAAATCTGTAAATGAATGGAAAGTATTTAAAAACGATAAGTAAAATCATGGCCAGGAGAGGTGAGATGGGGAATTCAGAAATTAATTTAGGTTTCCCACTGAAATTAGTTTGAATACTCATGCAATGAAGACATCACATACAGTAGAAGAAAACAGGATAGTGTGCACAGATTTATGAACTGGGAGTATAGATCTAATCCAGTCCATTAATAATCTAGTATTAGTCACCCTAAATCACCTAATTTTTAAGATTAGGAGCATTTGTAAATTGTTGATCTATGAAGTAATTTGTTCAGTTAAGGGAACTAAAGCCTTCGATGACTGCAGGGCATTCTCATTTTTGTTCCAAATATTATTTACAATGGCACAGTGTTACAGTGGTTAGCATTACTGCCTCACAGCCCTTAGACCGTGGGTTCATTTCCACACCTGAGGTTCTATGTGCATGGAGTTTGTACGGTCTCCCCATGTTTGCGTGGGTTCCCACAGGTGCTTTGGTTTCCTCCAATAGTCCAGAAACATACTGGTAGGTTAAATAGCTCCTGGGAATATTAGGGGTGGGTGTATGTGTGTCTCTGTGTCTGCCCTGTGATGGACTCTCATCCTGTCCAAGGTGTGCCTTGCCTTGTGCCCATTGATTGCCAGAATAGTCTCAGGCTCCCCACTGAATTGGAGAAGAATTGGATGAATGGATCTTATTTAAAATATTTAATTAAATCTTGTTTAACTGGTCTTCAAAAATTGATAATTTAGTTTTTAATTTTAATAACCTTAATAACCTGCTTCGTTTCATATTTATGTGGGAAACATGCAGACAACCTATCATGAAAAAAACAATTTTCACTTCTCTGTAAAATAATGTTTGTCTTATGTGGAAATATCTTCTTTTCACCTAAATTGAATTAAAAATAAAAAGGTAGTCTGTCCAGTTTTTTTCTCTTTCCTAAAGATGTACTGTTATTGCTAAGTATTATTTTTTTTACTTGTTGTAGTTTTTTGCAGGCTTGTTGAGTCTAAGTTTGTGTGAATGCTTTAAATTTTGGAAAGGCTTAATAAAATAAAATAAAAATCTCAAATCTAAAAAATGTTTTTTTGTTACTCTTTACTCTCTATATAAAACATTCTTTCACAGCCATCAAGTAACTGGTGTGCTGACTTTCCGACATTCACGTATCTCCACCACTCTGGATACCAGCTGTCATGAAATTATTTTTTCTTTTGTCTTTTAATCTTTAAAACCTGATAAAAACATGAAGATGATTTCAGATCCAGTAATGTATGGGTGCGGCATCCAGAATGATGGTGAGACAGATTAGAAATCTGTCTGTTGTAATACCACATTCTAAATATACTAGTTATTTCTGTATCCTGTGTCGGGTGGTATCAGTCTAAGTGTAATGTGTTGCCTGAGAGGCTTACTGATCTCTAATCCATGCTATTCTTTATTTTTATTTACTGCTTTGATGGAAAATTGAAGGAAAACCTTTCCTGTGAATTTAACCTTTCAAGGTCAGGGGGCTGTTATGTGTGATTGAGTGGAAATTCTTCTGACTTCATGCATTGCAAAGCTTCTGTGGCTGGTAATCTGTTTCCTGCATTGCCTTAGTGTGTGGTTTGCTGTTAATGTGGCAAAAGATCAAACTGTACAGCTCATGATTTATTCATTTACTTTTGTTTGCACTGCAAATTTAACGTACACTAACACTGGACTCCGCAAATAAGGGATAGAGCTCTACTATCTTGCCACTGATTTTTGCTATAATGAAGTGAAAAATCTTTACTAAGAAATTAATAATTTCAATTTGTTCCAGGGAAAGCTCTTAGCTCTTCTGTTTACTGACACTAAACCTTCTGAAAATTGTGCTTTCCTTTTTTCCCATGCATTAATATGCAATAGGAATGAAATTCAATTTAGGTACTTTTTATTCCTTGAATTGCATTATTTTGCAATTCCTTGTGTGTTTATGGAAATTTTTGCTTAAACGTTTCACAGTCTTTGCACTTGATAGTATTCCCTCTGCCTTAGCCTTCACAATCTATTTTTAATGTGATTTGTTTTGTGATTTGAACCGTCTTCAGCTCTTGCAAAGAAAAGTATGAGCACTTTCATAGCAAATTGAGGCTATGCCTGCATCTGCTTTCTTTCTTTTTCTTTTCGTATTTCATTGTCCACCTCTGTTTAGTACTCTGATAAAAGAGTTCCAAAGGCTGATGCATATTGCAGAGAATACCATGTCATGCAGACTTGTGTATAAGATATCAGGTATGGCTTGAATGACATTCCACTGAGGTTGTGTTGACAATGCCCTAGAGATGCAATATGTTCTTACCTGGTAAAAATCCTGCCAGGATAATATAAAGCTTATTGTGGGTAATGCTCTTCTTAATCTTCCATAGGCGCGATAGGACAGAGCAAAAAAAGATTGCTAGGCTGCAGTGGTGGAGGAGATTTCTTTTTCCCCTGAGGGATTTTCACTGTCCCTGAGTTAGCCGTTATGGTCTGTACCTTCGGTCCCTGTCTGCTGGGTGAGGCTGGGCCGTCGAGATGTTGCAGGATCCCGCCAGACGCTTCCACTTGGTCCACTGCCACCAGCACATCTGCCATGAGAGAGATTTGTTTCATATGGGTTTCTCCTGTCCCCCTGGAGGGCACACAAAAACCTTTTGATCTGTGATTAAAGTGCCGACTTCTGGCACATAGTACTGTTTATCCAATGTCCTTGTCTGGACTGCAGCTATTCACATATTGGGCATCCAAATTCACCAGCACCTTGCACTTTCTGCCATTTTGTTTCCGTTTGCCACAGAAACCCGAGGCTTATCGCTTTCATGTGCTTTTGTGAAGCTGTTGTTTATATGACTGGGATGTTTATGTGACATAAAACAAAATGCTTTGGTGCCGTTTATCCAAAGTGGATGAGAACTGATGTTGAGCGGACCCGTGTCAATGTCTGCTTCTAATGTAGTAATGTTCCACCATTGAAGTAAAGAAGAAAACTTGAGTGCTGCACTGAAGTGAATCAATTATGCACCGTTTCATCTTCAGCAAGTATGGCTGGGAGTGCCACATTATCCTAATCTGAGTTGTATTCATCATAACATGATAAAGACTATATGTTTACTCCTTCAGATTTTAAATAAACTCTACAATTGGCTGACTGTGATGGCAAGCAGACATACTTAAGGGAATGTATGGTCTGTGCTGGTGGTTCAAATGCGTTGGCAATGTAGTGCATGTGTGAAAACAGCGGTACAGTAGTTTATAGCTGTATGAGTGACATTGAATATCTGGTGTACCTCCCTGTTGAATCCTTGGAAGCATTTGGTGTGATAAAGCCATCTTGTATGTTGCTATACTTATAGTTGTTTTCTTTATTCAAATTGATAGTTTTTTTTGTTCTTTGTGCAGCAAACTCTTCACAGAGTTCATCCTGAAAGTTCCTCCAGGACGCTTGGTGAAACAGAAGCTCTACTGTATGATTGACATTGTTCACAGTGACCTCTTCACACAGCATGGTAAGTTCAAAAGTGTGTCCAGAGCTCTGTGTATGCATTGTAGTACAAGTTATTATCCTAATTCTTATCATCCTGTATAAAGACTTAAAAAACTTGAGAACCAATGAATTCAGAATGAACAGAAAAGGATGATTATACTTCAAAAACAGTGTTGTTGACTTGGAACAAACTCATCCCTAAAGCAATTTAGGGTATAGGACCATGTTGGCTAGATGGTTTAATGGAGAAATTGGGTCGCAAATCAGAAGGAAGAGTGTGCTAATGGAGCTCGAGATCCAAAGACAGAAGAAGAGTGATTGAGCTACAAGCATGTGAAAAATAGGGTATTAAAATTTCCATAAGAGAAAAGAAAGTAACAACACGCGCAAAAAATAATGTAAAGTATTTTTTTCAATACTGCAACAGTTAAAGAACAGTACAAAAGGAAGAAAAGGGCATATGTAGTTTACAAGATAATAAAAGATTAATAATAGAAGATAAAAGAAATGTTAAACATGCTAAATTAATAATTCATGATGGTTTTTACAACAGAAGATGTCAGTAACAGGCCCCAGGTTTTAGAAGGAGCTCCAGTGGTGTTGGGAAATTTTAACTTAACTGACTGATGTTCTACTGAGGCTAGGTCAGATATTTTCCCAGTCTTGCTTAAGGAAATCTATTCATAGACCCGTAGCCAGGACATTTTATCTTTTGCTTAGGATGGAAGCTGTACCCACATATTGGATAATTGCAAATGTAAGACAAAACTAAACCAGGATATTATATAGGCAAAACACTCTTCAGTTACTCGTGAAGTGATAGAACTGATAGTCTTGAAATGCCAGTACTAGATTGATCTAGTTCTAGATTAATGTAGAATGATCTAGAATTCATATAAACAGTGGCATTTTAAGAGACCTCCCCCTCCAAGTTCATTTTATGAAGGGTGGATTTTGCTTGCTTAACTATAATTCGAACTAACAACCAAGGCAGTTGACGAGACTAAAAAAGGTGAGCCTTATGTATCTGAAAAGCTTTTCATGAAGGGTTAATTATCAGAATAAAAACTGTAGCCATCTTAGGTAATATAATGCAAGCATATGGACCTCGAATTGGTTAATGAACAGGAATCAGTGTGCCATGAAGGTGAAGCTACCTACATATGAAGGGTTCTTATCAAGAGCATGTGAAGTACTAAAGGAAACTGAATAATGATTGGCTATGTAAGCCTGGAATTTGAGTCAAAACATTTTTTTTTACTTTTGAATTCAGAATTCTGGCATCAGGTGTTGGTTTTGTAACTTGTAGAACCTCAGTATGTTTTGATCAAGAGCTAGTGTATATAAGTAATGCCTTTGGTAAAATTCTGCATTCCCTCTCATGTACAGTATATAGAGTTTTTCATCTTAAAGGATCCCAAAGTGTGTTATTTAAAAACTGAATAACATGTAACTTATATTTGGCTTCTCTCTACATTGTTTCCTAACTTTAATCTTAATTGAGAGGGCAATTATACAACAGGGAAAATATTTATTATTATACTGTAGAAAGCTTAGAGATAATTACAAGTGATTACTTTTACCCTATTTACACTACAGGTATGGTTCGACAGTCTCAATGCTTCTCCTGGTTACAATTCTGTACAAACTGTTTGATATGTTTGTTAAATTGGTTTTGAAAAACAGCATCTTGGCTTTAATTTATTTTAATTGCAGCACATGCTACATATTATATATTATAGGAATTAATATTAATTAGCTTTTGCTGTCTCTGCCCCGCTGATGCACTCCAATAGATGAGAAGCAGCTGGCCGTGGCTGTTTTGACTTACAAAAATGAAACACAATTATAAGTATGTTTGCATGGTTCTGCCTTCAAGCATTGTGAAATGGTGAGAGCTAATTCGTTTTCATTTCCATCATTCATAGGAACTGCATGTTTTTGAAAATCTCCATAACTCTAAAAGGTTTTAATTAAAAATATACACTTTAAAAATGTACGTGCAACATTCAGAATCCAACAAAATGGGGCATCATTGGCACATGTTATATACTTTTCCATACTGTATACAGACAATATATTTATATTTCATCATTATACTGTATATAGAGTGCCGAAATGTCATATGTCCATATTCAAATCAGCTGTACACTGCCAACAGTCTTGTTAAATTTCTTGTTAAACTTGTTGATTTTCAGGGCAGGTATTTTGTAGCAAGCAAGTATTTTTTTAAAAGTGGGAAATGTATGCACCGTGGAGTGTACCAAGAAAAACAGGGAAAGTTATTGTAATCCAAAGTTAAATATAGTGTCTAGACTGAGCAGTGGTAACAAAAGTTACACAAAAGTACAGTCACCATCAGCACAATGGATGATCGATGTCAGCAAAATCAAAAGAATAGCATTCTTTCTCAACCACTGCCAGCGCTGGAACCTTTGGCATCAGGACTTCTAGTTTAGCTAGGGAATCTCTTTGTGTGCTACAGTATATTGGTGATTGTGCATATCATCAGACACTGGAGCTCGGCTGCAGTGTCTTTTCAACATCTTTCAGTCAACTGCTAAAACTAAATTGAAAATTTTATGCTGGTTTCACTTAATTGTAATAAAAAGCTGGACTAAGTACAATATACTGCCACTGTGCTGTATTTTGCAGTATCAATTATTGCATTAATGAAAAGGCTTTTTGTGAGATTACCAATAAACTGCATGTTTCCATAATTGGTATTCTACTGTATATCTGTGAAGACATTATAACTGTGCTACAGTAATTTGCAAACAGTTTATATACAGTAGCTTTTATACTGTGTCGTGTAATGTTCATGTGCATAATATTTTCTTGAAATTTACAGCAAATGTAGGACTGCAGTTTTTCTTCCTTTCAGTCTTACTAACTTTTTACTTGGGTTTTCAGTCAAAACTGATATTGTAAGGCTTCACTTATGCATGCTTTTTATATTTTTTTTAACTGTGACAGTTTTGTTAAAACACCTCTCACCTTCACAGAGTGGTTTGAGTAGTTGCAGTCCTGGTAATAGAAACTTAATAAAAGTGACTCCTCTGTAGATAGTGACCCAAATATTTGTTTGAAAAACCTACTGTATTACACACAGCATCCATTCAGCCCAGTAAGCTAACAGAGTAAGCATTACTATCTACACTGTGAGTCTTTCGTAGTACAGTTTTGTTCTAATTCATGCAGATATCATCACCTTAATATTTATGCAAAAAGACAGCAAGAAAATTTCAGTGACAACATTTTGACTCATCAGGGCTGCTTGACGAATTCATTTACTGTTTTCAATAAACAAATGGAGTAATCTGCCTAGAGCTTTCTCCGCACTGTGTTGAAACTTTCACAGCAAAATCATAACAGTTGGATGTCACTTTAATTTTATTTCACTGTGTGCCTGTTTCTGCACATTTAAAAGCTAAATTGTGATAGTGAAATTCTGAACTGCACTGATTCAGTAGATAAACTGTGTACTTGGCATCTGAAGCTTAAATATATTAATTAATTCACAATTACTGAACTAACAGTGGGATTAAGAACTGCAAGAAAAAAATTAGAGTATTAAATATTATGGCCTGTTTTTTAAGTTTTTCAAGTAGCTGTCCTCAAATAATGGTATGTAACTGCAGTAGTTTTAGAATGCAGTTCATATAACAAAATGAGGCACACACTGGATAATATCTTGCTTATACAGCTCTAAAAATGTTATACAGTGAAGTCTCGATATTCGCAAGGGTTCAATGCAGAGGCCTGTCACGAATAGTCAAAATAATATTGTATAATGTTCTTCAGGATATTGTATATAGTACAAAGACATATAACCCTCCCTAATATGATCAAGTACTAATGCATTGGCTTTAAGTTAATTTAAATAACATTGTTCAACTAAAAGAAACAATAGTAATCATACATTTATTGTTATCAGTTAAAATCGACAAATTCATTCTTCCTCTCCATCCTGCCTAGATTTTCTCCCTCTGCCTCTGTGGTTTCACAGCACACTTTAATAAACAGAAAATAAAAGCATCAGTGAGCCTGTTAAGTTGTCTCAAGCCTGTCTGACACAGAACCAGAAACACTTGTTACAATACAGAAACAAGCCAATGTTAGATGCACATGCTGGGTACTCTGAGCAGGCAGCAAGGAGAGGATCACTCGCTAGCTGGAATTATTACACAATCCTGTTGCATGCTAATTAGAAAGTTGTGGTTAACAACCTTCAGCTTGGTTTCCTCCTGCTCTTCTCTTCTCTTCTATCATCCAAGACCCCATTGGCCAGACTGAATTGTGCATAATCAAATTCACAGATGTTGAGACCCTATTTTAGGTGTGATTATAATAGCATTGCACAGAGCAAATTCATTTGTCATTATATTTAATTGAATTTCAGAAAACACAAGGGTCACATTTATTCACATCTCTGAAATTAGTGCTTTGTAAATCCTTGTCTGGCAGGCATTACGCTGACAAGACACCTCCTGTAGTGTGCTGTGTGGTTCTGACCCTTGTGAGTTTTGACAGTCACACCCTTTGGGTTATGAATGAATCCAAGTGTGCTGTGCATTTTGCCTTGTATGTTTTCCATATATTTCATCATATTCATATGTATATCTTTGAGTTGTCTAAGCTGTTCTTTTGCTTAGATGGGTGTCTCAGATGTTTATTTTACAGCTGCATCCTCCCATTATAACAGTAGTTAACAGCCACTGGGCAGATCTTCTTTATAACTCAATTTAGTGAAACATATTTATTGCTGTCTGAGTTAAAGATGATTTTAAAATTAGCGTTGTTAATTTAAAACATTGTTCATGTGATTATCATACTGTACATTACATAACTTATATTCTGACTCTTTACAAAATCAACCTGCAAGCGTAAAAAACTACTTCAGGCTAAATAGTGCAACCGCAGGCCTGAACTGCTGGTAAAATGCATTTGGGTTCTGAGATTAGTGATCAGTATCACCTGTAAACTCAGCTTGACGGATTGATTCAGCAGCTGTGAGGTTAAATGAAATGCTGCTTTTCCTGTTTTGGAATTAGCAGTTTTAATGTTTTATCTGGGAAACAGAATATGTTTATGTAAAGTTTAAAGAGCATGTAAAAAAGCAGATTTTGTTAGTTTTAATACAGTATGTGAGCACACACTACCGTTTATTTTCCATTTTCTTGTTGGATTGTTTTTCATGTCTGCAGCTGATAGGAGTTTGTTCATACCTTTGACAAGGTGAAATTTAGTTATTGTGGTTTAAATAGGTAGCTGTGTCAGCGTGTGTAGGCTGCTAAACAAAGTTTCGGCTGTGGATCCTTCTTCGGGTGTGAGCAAAAATGTTTGCTCATACCTGAAGAAGGCTCTACAGCTGAAACATTGTGTTTCCTTTCTTCTCTTTTCAGCATGGAATAAACCTTTACTTTTTCCATTGAAATTTAGTTATGTCATGGTATGGTATTAAAGAGTCACAAGGTTTTTCACACAAAGTGTAAGTGCACACCTGTCTTTGTTTTTGCATGTTATCTGTTTTAATTCAGGGTCTCTTGTTCATTCCCTTTTAGGTTTAAATTGATGGTGCTTTGTCACTAATAAAAAAATGTTAACTCAGTGGAAGGTGTTATACTGGACTCTGATGCAACGGATCCAGAATTATCTTTTGTCTTTTTCAGTTGCATTTTAATGCTTTTAAATTGTGCCAGGAACGCCATTACTTTCCAGGGAATCAAATGTATATTTGACATAACCAAGTAAAACCTTTAGGTCTTTATAAAAGCTGAATAGATGGGATGCACATTTAATAAGTTTTGTTATTAAAAAAAAAAGGTTTTGTTTCTGTTTTTCCATTTCTGTCCTTATGCTCTTGCAATTAAATAAATGCTCCAGTATTGCATTTTGCCGTATGTTACCTATGCACTTTGTTACAAGGCAAACAATTTTGCTGAGCATCTTTACATAAATTATTGTGTAAGTGCCAAAAAATGGGCTCATTGCTCCTGAACAAATGTTTCAAGTGCTCTCTTAGTCTGTGTCTATGCTTATTGTGCTCTTTAAATCTGTTTGCTCTGTGGTATGGGTACAGCTTTGGCCTTACATGATAGTTCCAGTCTGCTTCCCTTAGTCATCACAAAGCTCTCCATCTGAGTGCTGAGGTTTTCATTTGTTGGCATCAGAGCTTACTACTTAGGAAAGACAAGTCGTTAGACAATGGCTTTGCAGTAGTGAGGTTTTGACTTGTAACTGGAAGGGATGACTTATTCCAATAAGTCTGATCTGCGATGGTTAATTTACTTTCTTTTTTGTTTTTATTTGTTTATTTTACTATTTAATTCTGGAAATATCTACCAGAATGGTGCGCTTATCAGCACCACATTCATTAACCAGTCTGTTAAGATTTTGCATTTGCTGACTTCAGCTTTGTGCTTCGTAACCTCAGGTGGTAGTTTTGGATGTTTTACTGAAAAATGACATTTTCAGATGACAAGTGGGATCGCATCAAAGGTTATGGGATAGTGGTCAGGTTTTATTTTCTTCAATCTACTATTTTTCCTTTAGCTCATGCATGCCTGTGTGACTTCATTTTTTTAAGTGCCATACTTTTAAAAAATAGTTAAGATTTAGGAATGAAGAAAAAGGCACTTAGGCAAACCGTCAATAAAACATGAGATTACATAATCAACTGCTGTTTTGGAGTTTCTTTCATGCCGTGCCATCATAGTTTGTAAAGGATTAATTTACTGTTGTCAGAGTGATCCAGACTTTTCTAAATGTGCTATCATATATGAGAACTAGATTCTGAAGTGATAAGGTACCCACATTAAACTGAGCAATATGAAGGATTATATATATGCAATCCTGTTGTGTATCCATTTCTGTGTATTGTGTAAAAATGCAAATTTCTAGAGAGGAATGATGTAGAGTTTATTTCATAAACACTTCCATAACTACAGTATTGAAAACATCAGTCCTTTCTGTACGAGTAAGATCTGTACATAAAATATTGTCCTTACAATGAGAATAGCAGGAAGCCCATTGTTATTGTCTCGATTGGTAGGCTTCTGAGTAATTGAAGAATAAAGTGACTGTAAAGATTTGTTTTCTTCATGCTTTTGAACATGTTTTGATGAATGTGTGTTTCAAGCTGAGCAACTTCATACTGGTTAGGTATACTGGGACAGATAAACCATTGAATGTGTAACAAAATTGGGTTCCTGTATCATCAATGATGTCAGCAATGATGATCAGAGTATTCAAAAACCCTTTTAAAATCCTTAGATGAATCAGTTCACCAATTGAATTGAATTTTGCCAGCTTTCATCAACATCCGAAGCTTTGTGGCATTTGTAGCTAAAAACATCTGAGATAATTTATGCATCTGGAATGATTCACCCATTGTTTTGAGAAATACAGCATATCACAAAAATATCTCCAGCTAAATGAATGTTTGGACAATTAACTCCAAAGGTATAATTTTATTACCAACAGGAAAAATACAGTATATGTGAAAATCAGGGTCCTGCTAAGTCACTCGTAGCACTAAAATCCAAACTGAATTATAACTTTTACTATACCTTACAGTAACTATTGTAGTTGCTGCAACATCTGATGCACTTGTAGACCTGTGTAGACCAATATGGTTGCTTGACTGCCATTTTTTCTTAACTCAATGTGCTTCTGTCTTGGAAACCACTGCACCATTTAAACTGACATGACTAAGGGCACAACAAGTTTGAGATCACTAGTGCTGCAAGAGGTATAGGGCACTGTGACATATAATGTCTGTCATTTTCTTAGTCATTGTAGTATTAATGCTGCCTAATTTGTGATATTTATCTTTTTTTAGATAAACGTTTAATCAGATGTATTACAGATGAAAAAAAAACTGAGTGATCATACAGTGCTGGTTACCAGTGGTCTCACACCCTGAAAATGATTGATATTGATTTTTAAAATAGAGTGCCAGGTCATTAATCACTTAATGGCCAGATCAGATCTGCAGTATGAACAGATGTTGAATTATTACGTTGTGCTTTCTTGGTGTATCATTTACGCTCTTGTTTTTGGCTGCTTTTTGTGCATTTTTTTTTCTTAGCCACTGAAGAGTTATTAGGTATTGATTAATCAAGGTCACTTAGTGATCAATGACTACTTTCTTTTATTAAAATAAGTTAAACAGTCTTCTGGACTCCTAATCCTGTTTCTGTCTTAGACCCTTTTTTACAACTCTTTCACTTGATCATCAATATAAAAGGTTGTATCTAATGCAGAACAGAGATAGACATTGAATTTGTCAAGGCAGGTATCTGTAACCTGCTTATTAATAGCTAAGGCAGTAAGAGCTTTTAACTCTCATGATCCACTATTCTGTATTGATGCATTAGTATTCAGGGCTGTATTTATGTCCTGGGTTTCAGCCCTTGCAGTAAGGTTGTAGATACCGGGCATAAATAAAGACTGCTATCCTGTCAGAAATTATTTTGTCTGTAGTAGCTGCTGTAGAAATGAGCATGTGGTTTCCTTATCTATAATATCCACATACACACAATTCTCATCTAGATTTTTTAATTAGATGTCATTAAATGTAGGTTTCATTTTGAAATTGTTCATTAACAGTTTACAGTCAGCATATATCCTGGAGCTTCCTCGGTAACTTTGCTGTGTAAGGCCTATTCGCTTGTGTGTTTCTTGATGTTCTTATTTAGTACTCTTGTTTTATGGCTTATTCATTGATGCAGCTGAGGTTCATTGTAATAACATGAAGCTAGTTTTCATTAATATACGCCTATATTTCCACAAAAACTTACTGCAATATTGATTCTCCTGCTGGAGTCACAGACCTCTCCTTCCCATTAGCCCTTTCCCCATGTAATATGTTAATGCCTGTGTCATTCAGTCTTTGTTTACTAGTGTTAGTGTCCTGTGTGCATTTATTTCTCTCTGGTGAGACTTCACCATGATGTCAGGCCTATCACGAACACATCCATTCTTTATGTAAGCCCTGAGTGCTTATATGACTGAAAAGAAAACCTTCCATTTTGATTTGTTTTACCCAAAATAGAAAAAAACAATGTAGAATAAAAATAGATTAAAATGGGAAGAAAATCAGTGAACTAAGACACACTGTAAGCAGAAAACAGGACTATATTGTTGAGCACTGTTAAAATTTGTTTAATCATATTGATAAGTCATTAAAATGATCCACGGAATACTTGAGAGTTCAGTGAAAAACAACAGATCAATGAAGGATATAATACGGCTGTGTAATGTTCTTTTGGGACTGCTCAAAGATTACTGTGCATGATTTGCTCTCTACCGTATAAGAAGGACATTGTAGCGCTGGAAAGAGTCCAAGAAAGAGTAACTACACTAATCCCTGAGTGTAAGGATATGATTTAGATAGATGGGTTAAAACAAATTAACATTTTTGGCATCAAGTGAAGACTGACAAGTTTGATTGAGATTTTTAAATTCCAGTGAGGGGTCAAAAATGTTCAGCCCAGTTGCTTTTAGAACTGATAAAAAATTGAAAAACTGGAAGGATGTATTTGAATAGGGACAAATATAGGACAGTCAATCTAACGTATATTTACAGAACACTGTTCATGAACTAAAGTGTAGGTAGTCTGGAGCTTCTGTTTGTGTTTGTGTTGCGCATTATATCTGTTGATTCATATTGTGTATTATTCACCACAGTGTAAATAATGATGTTTAGTCTAGTTCAAGGCTTTCATGACTGGTAAGGCTTATATCTGAATATGGTGCTGATTCCACTGATTGGAGGCAGAGATGTGTAGTTTGATTTCATTACCTTTACTGTAAACAGAAAGGTAAAAATTGCTTAATTATTGAAGAACGTTAGGGTTCCATGACTACAGAGATGGATAAATATTGTATTGATTTGAAAGCTTAAAGTCTTTGAGTGCAGTCATTATTTCTTCATTTCAATGTGTAGTGTGATGAGAAAAGTGCTCACGTTGTGCAGTTTGCTGCTGTATAAATTGAGTGTTGATAATATGCTTTGATTGTTTGAAGTAGTTGTGCTTTAATTTTGCCTGCTTCCTCCTCCCCAGAGGTGCCTGCTGAGACCCTCAGATAGGACAGTGTCTCCACACTCTTGTTCAAAGCCTCTCTTGGTGAAACTGGCTAATTGACCAAGTAGATTGACTCATTTAAAATATTTAACACTAAGACTCTGACTGGGTCTGTGGCTAAGGATCTGCACCTATGGCTGGAAGGTTTGCAGGTTCGTATCCCACGGCCGGCAGAGGAATCCTACTCCTTTGGGCCCCTGAGCAAGACCCTTAACCCCAACTGCTCCAGGGGCGCTGTACAATAGCTGACCCTGCGCTCTGACCCCAAGCTTCTCTCTCTGTCTGTGTCTCATGGAGAACAAGTTGGGGTATGCGAAAAAGACAAATTCCTAATACAAGAAATTGTATAGGGCTAATAAAGTGATCTTATCTTATCTTCATTTCATTACAGCCATGGGGGAAATCTGAATCTCAGATTAATAGAAAATATATCACATCACATTATCATAAGAGATTCTCTCACCGTATAGATATATTTGCACACTCACTAACAATGCTGTTCTGATAAGGTCTATATGGCATAGGCTACCCATATAATGTCATCACCACTCCACTTTAAGGGATACTTTAGATTAAATGTATTGTGTGTTTGGGATTTTTCTTTATCATTTTGGATATATTTTCCTCTGCAGTATTTCTCCATTTGAAAATACATCAATTGATTAATTGATTTAATTAAAATGAACTTTAAAATGCAACTGAATGTTATACAGAAATGCATTCAATCAGAGATCTTGAGTGATCTGGCATAAATAAATGCTTGATTTTGCAAGTAGCTGGGAGTTGCAGACATGAACTTAATTGAACTTAATAGTTTCAGTTATTCTCTTCAGAAGGAAGGCAGGAAAAACAACCAAGCTATGATGCAAATACCAGCAAGTGATATTGTGCACTGTAAGATTAACATCATGTCTTGAAGATCTGTAGTGTTCCATATTACTGTTTGCACCATCACTGTACTTAAATGCAGACCTGATTCACACCTTGAAATGAAATTGGAAGTTTAATATTGCTTTATGGCTCCGCTGTTTGTCAGCGTGCAGGTTGATGATAATGGCTTCAAGCCTGGGTCATCTCACTAGCTGACTGTGACAGAGATTCATCAAGTGGGGAACACAACTGGATGAGTGCTGCCAAGATTAGGGTGGGTTTGGTCAGCCAGGGTTCTTCTTGCTCTCAGCCACACTGACCACTGCAACCTCCTGCATGGTTCGTGGAAAGCAGTGCTGTCGGTGATGGATGAACCTCCCCTCAAATCGGCACTGAAGATCTGATATGGGACTGTGTTGTCCGTTACACCTTAAAAGACAAATAGCTTGAATATGTTAGGGTTGTTGCCTGCACATCCTCATTTCTTCTCTCTTATGTCATGAGGATTATAGCTGAGATGTGAAAAACAGTTTGTTATTCCAAATCGGAAGGATTTAACAAAAATAATTTCAAAATTCAAAACAACACATTGCACCATTGCACGTTAAATATGCTTCATGCATGTTAAGTATTAAATAATGGTAATTGTTGTTACTTGAAGAATTATAGTTACAAATTTAAAGACCACATGGTGTGTACTCTATGATAGGTTGCTCTTCACTAGGGTTCTTTCATGTGCTGCATACATTTCAGTTAAACTTGCATACCTGTGAAACTTTTGTTCTCTCAGTGCGACCCCACTTTGAGATGACATCCAGGAAGAAGCAGATTATTCTTAATATGTGCCAGATTGGATGTATTGTAAACAGGCATGTATTCATGAGCAGACACCTGTGATCGAACAAGCTTCTGTAACCCAAATTAATGCTATTAACAGCACAATCGCACAAGTGCTGACAGGGGATTTGGACCCTCTCAATAAAGCACTGTGAGATAAGAGACAGGATTCCAAAACCCTAGGTGAAAGTGATTGAAAATCTCACTGTTGTGTCGCTGCACTGAAAGCGGAACTATCAGGCATCATTGTCTCTGAATTGATGACATTCCAGGACAAATTAAATAATCTTAACCTACCTAAAGACTTTTCTGTCAAAAGTCTGTATTTCTTGATTTGTCCTGTAGTGTCGAAGATCTCATATGGAGAGGAGTTGTTTTTTAACTTGAGCCTGAGCCCCCAGGAGGGCTGTCCTTCATGATCCAGTTTGCATGGATGACAGTCCTGCTGCTGAGACTTAGAATGATGCTGTTTGACCTCCCACAGAATGTGTCTCTCGGAGACGTTGAGAAACTTGAAGGTTGGATTTGTATCTTTCGCTTATTTTCTGTGTCTTTCTGTTCTGCAGTTGTATCACTGTTAAATGTAGAATTAAATGACAATTGTGCAGTGCATGAGTAAGATCTTATTTAAATATTGTATATAATTTCAGTGTTCCATAACTGTTTTTTGTCTTCAGGATTTTTTAATGACCAGAACAGTGTACTTGCACTTGTTGAATAGTTGATTACTTTTCTACTTACATTAGGTTTATGCTATTTTTCATTTTTTCATTTTATTTTATTTTAATCTACTCATCTGGAATATCCGTGGTTTTAAACTATGCTTTTATAATTGTTGGATGTCGATGTCTTTATATTTTATGCAAAATGAAAATTGATCTTGCCATAATACAGGAAATCTCACCTTACACAAAGTCTTAATACTTTGTAACTGCTGCATCTTGTGCAAACAAAATGTCATGGAGCTCATGATCCTAGTATGCTACACCTCTTTTAACTGTCCAGGAAGAACAGGTTGTATTTTCAGAAAGACATTTGTTCCAGTTTGTGCGCTGGTAGTATATGACTCAAACTTTTTTTTTTAGTTTATAATCGTAAATTCTTTTTTAGACATTTTATCTGGAAACTATAGAATCTTAGTGAATGCTACATCCTCTGTGTTGTAGTACAAAGACTTACAGTTGACCTTGGTTTACTCTTGGGTGTTTTTTATACTCTTTGCCTAATGATTTTACCCTTTTCCCCTCTAGGTATAAATAATGTTCCAGGATTTAATTTATCTTCAATTTAAATTCTCAAAATCTCTTTTTGTTCAGTCACATTGTTAATTTTCTCTTTCACATCATAATATGGTGTTGTCTCTTCCTCCTTATTTGTGCTTTTTTTGCAGTGGTGTTTTAGTACTATTCTACTACAGTCCAATCTTGTGACATTTTGCACTTTGAAATGTGCTTCAGCGGTTGACCCCCTTATGTTTTGGGGATGCAGTAAAAGACCATATTCATATCACTACTACATTGCTTCCCTTTAATTTTAATAAGCTTTGTTTGCACAAAAATATCCTGGAATCTGATTAAGCTTTCCTTGAGCATACACAGGAAAGATCTCTCTCTGAAACCATTGTGCTCACACTCCATATGACTTGGAGAGTCGTCAACACTGTTATTTCTATGGCACTGACAAGGCATTAGAGTTACTGTCTATCTCTAATATTCCATAATAATGAAAGCTGTGCATATATTCTTGCTAATAAAGCACAAGTGGTGACAGTCCCTGACCCACTTTTAATTAATTCTGAAGATTGCTTCTTTTATTTATAATTGTATAGCTCTGACATTTCACATGATAGTGGTAATTGATAACAGTTTCTTGAAGGCCACTGTCTGCCACATGTCTCAGGGACTGAATCATTTGTTTAGAGTCCCTTATCTTGCTGATCAAGTTTAAAAGAAGAATTGCAGAATATGAACAGAGGTCTGCATCTATGTCCCGGTAACTATGGCATACTTTGAGTTACTTTTTGCTTTCTGTGTTCAACCGATACACTTACTACTTTAGATGGAAATAAACCGCATTACAGAGGGGTTTATTTACTAGTGGATTTTAATATTCTATTATGCTTTATTTTCCAAAAAGAAAAGAACCCCAAGCATTTCAAGCTAGTAATAGAAGTCCCAGTATCAAACTCCAAGGTGTTGGTGCATATTGTATGAACAGGTACATTTTTCTTGCAAAATGACTACTTTGTTTTATGACTCTGTGTAGAATAATTTGTTGTGCTTCCTTGATCATGATCACCTGATGATTAATTTTTATTCAAATAATTTATTTAAGACCCTGGGGAAGGTGTCTAGTGAACATTTCTGCCACCCATTTGTATGGTGTACTGTATGCCCACAGAGATCAAGTGGTACATTTTTTCATATGGTGTGAGTATATTTTTGACAGATGTGGGAGTAGTTTAGTTCAGCTTTACTTATGGGTCTTACAAAACATATTCCTTGAGCTCCTCTTCTGTTGTTGCTGAATGATTCTGATTTTGATTTGTATGTGCAACAGACATTGTTGGTGCTTGCTGGTATTATGGCTGCTAAGATGATAATCACTCAGGTCTATGGGGGGTACTTGACTGGCCTCTGAAGCAGCAGTGTACTCCATTAAAATATTATTAAATTCATCTGTTATTTTATGATGCTTTGTGGGATGAGGTGGGAGTCAGTTTTACCAGCAGCTCCTGGGTCCTGAGGAAATGGGTAAAATGGTAAAATAAAATGGTGTTATTGAGTTGTTCCTTTCCCACTATATGGAGAAAAAAAGATAATGACATAATTTCATCAGTCTTAATGTGTAATATAATTGTAATGTTAAAATTCATTTAAAAATTATATAAACCATGATATTTATGTAAATAAACATATTCCTTCATATAGTCATATTTTGTTTAAACATGTTGGATTTATAAAATATGTGCACATTGTATTCTGAGAAGGTTATCAAAGATGTCCTTCAAATGCTGTTTTCAAGTGGGCCCGTACTGTCTGTTTTTGATAAAGAACCATGAGCAACATGTTTCTGCTGTGTGTACTGTTGAGATACGGTACATGCAGGTTCAACAGTTTCTTTTTGTGTTCTGTGTTCAGACTGTCGAGAAATTCTGCTGCCTCTAATGACAGACCAGCTGAAGTTTCACCTGGAGAAGCAGGAAGAGCTGGAGGCCTGCTGCCAGTTGCTCAGTTACATCCTGGAAGTTCTCTACAGGAAGAATGTGGTTAGTGCATCAGACTTTGGTCATAATCAGTGCCGCTGCCATTGTGATCTCTCCCTGTGCAAGCCTGGTTGAAACAGGACTTTGTGCTGTTTTATTTTTAAATAAGACCTCTTTAGTAAACCTTATACATTAAGTTCCGTCTTGCATATTAAAAACTTTTACTGAACTTGGAATTACTGGTACAAGCAGCCTTAGTGTTCTCTCAATGACTAAACTGATATGTACAAGGATATTTCTTACAAATTAATACTGTTAAAAAACTGTTATTGTGAAAAGTCACAAAGCAAAGAATTGACAGTGCCCCACCATACAAGGTTTAGTTTTTGTAGGTATTTCCATTACCTTCATTATTCCCATTATCTTCTGGATGTTTTGATTTTTGTCCTTCAGCTGTCAGGAACACTCGCACAGATATTCAAAAGCAGGGTTGAGTGAACAGTATTGTCGCATCCTAGTCACGGTCCTGTTGTCCTGAATAGTTTTTACTTTTAGTTTGCAAACTGTTTACCTTTCTCAAGCAGCCATTTTTTTATTGGAATTGTTTAAGAAGTTGCCAAATGCAGGAAAATAGAAATAAAAGGGATTTGTGCCAATATAATCATAATCTTGTAAATAATGTTCTACAGATATTGATTTCTCATGTATGATCTAGACTGATGGACCTCAGTCTAATATTTATATACAAAGCTTTTTTCACCTTCTGGGACAGGATTATTTTCTGCCAAGTGCATCAATCTGTGTGCTTGTGTAATTAGTGTCTGTAATGAAGTGACTGTTGGAATCCTCTCCCTTTATATTATCTTGTGTATTTCAGGATAGTAGAAAATTCAATACAAATGTTGCAGTGTATCTTTGCATTCTGCACCATTTGTGCCTCTTTTAAGAACACAGTATATTAATAATATTAAGGCCCCCTTTTCAATCAAAAAGAGATGAAAGCTTTATACTTGCAGTTTCAGAATTATTATGCAAAATATTTGCATGTTATATACGTGACACTTTTAATATCCTGCTCAAAAGCTTTTTAGCTTCTCGAGTCTACTCGGGTGGAGATTGAGATCTAAGACCTGAATGTTTTCTATTTATTTTTTTTCCTTTGAAATGAAAGAGTTCTCAAGTTTGGGAATTTTCAGTGTTTTTTATACATGAAAGATCTTGCCTTTCTTTGCCATATGGGTAGTTGTCATATGTGTGCTAGAGATCTGGAGTAGAGTTTTCTTTAAGAGGTTCGGAATAGTATGAGTTGTGGTCCATAAAGATGAGATGTGGAGTTTCCTGGAGAAGTTACTGAAATAAAATTCAATGTGAACATGAATTATTGAGGTTTGGGAAGAAGCTGTCCTTCTTCTGAGCTCATTGAAATAAATTTACTCGTCATTCAGTGTTCAATCTTTGCCCTGTTAATAGCAGTGTATCCAGGACAGCTCTGCATAATAGTAATGGAAGATCTCTGTGGAATTCTTTGAGTCTTGCCAGGTACACTAAATATTGTATGATTTATTTCAGTGGCTTTGGTTTTAGGGATGTCTGTAGGAAGCATAGATAGAATATGAAGATGTAGAAGAAAAAATATGGGTTTGGGCAAAGTTCCAATAGCTGAGAAGAATCATCTTTAATATCATGCCTAAAAAATGGTTAAGATTTAAAATACTATGAGATCAGTCTTACTAACATTGCAAAAAATAATGTCTGATTTCCCCAGGGTCTTCCAGTGCTTTAAATTTCGCTGGTGTTTATTGATTAAGATACAGATTAATTTGTACCATTCTACTTTTTTGTTATAATTTAATGTTAAAATCAAAATGAAGTCAGTAGCTTGAAATTTCATATAGTAAATTAATAATTTAGGCTGTGTTTTCAGTAGTTATGTAGCTGCTCAGACAGGAAAATGTTACACTAGCCTATTGAGTTTGCTTCGCCATGCTTCTGAAAATTTCAAGATCAGTTTTGTTTTTTTAATGAATTTGTGCTTAGAGAAGGTAAGTGCTTTATTTTTTGGAATGAAAATTGAATTAATAACATTCATAAATATTGAACTTACCAGGACCCTTTTTTCTAATTTTTGTTCTCTCTCCTTCTCACTCCATATTTAACAATTTCTCCAGGGTCCCACACAGTGGCATGTCCAGATCATTATGGAGAAGTTATTGAGGACCGTAAACAGAACAGTCATCTCCATGGGGCGAGACTCAGAGCTTATTGTAAGTGTCTCTCAATATCAGCTAGAAAAAAAAATCTTTATCACAACTGGCTGCGACTTGCTGAATCTTCAATAACTGGATTTTAAATCCCAGGTGGTGAAAAGCAATCAAAATCTTGTTTAAATCTACTTCATGTGCTCACTGAGCTATTCTCTGAAGATTTGCTTTCCCTCCTTATTCCTTTTATCATTTTATTAAAGAGACCTAGTCTTATTTGTTAAAGACCTCCTGCAACCTAAAGTTTGCAAACAAGTTTTAATAGGAGCTATTGCATTAATTTGGTAGTCCACTGTTTATATTCTTTGTCTATACCATCTTTAACTAAACGTTACCAAAGTCTAAGTCTGAAATTAATCAATTTCCATGAAACTGCCTTAGCAATAAAATTGTCAACATTTTAACTTATAAAATTATGTATGATCATGGATACAATCTAGTTAATTGCTCTTTAATTACAGAGATACTTTGGATTGGAGAGTGATCTGTAACGTTGAATGTCAAATATGACAAGCATTAGCAAGAAAAATATGGTGAACAAGCGAAATTTTGATTAAATCTAGAATGGCATTCATTGCAGAAAATTATTTCCTGTCTTGTACATATGTATTAGAGTTGGTTAGACCCCTTTCTCAGTTATGGCTAAGTAATGTGTGTTTTGTATCATTTCCAACTTATTTTTACTGTAGATCAATTTTGTAAAACAATATATTTTCAAAATATGCTGGAAACCTGACATTCCAATTTTGGGTGCATTTCATTCAATTTTAGAAGTAAATGAATGGTTTGACTGCATTATCTAGTTGTCACACTTAAGACATTCTGCTGTGGAAATGAAAGATGCAGGTTTGCAGAGGTTTGTCTTACATTCTTCTTAGGAACATAAAGATCTAAATGAGACAAAGCCATTAGATCTTTGTACTTTGCAGTAGCTTATTGATCCGGCGACGTCAATTAGCCATTCATTGAAGGCGCTCAGGGACTTGGGAACATTCATGAAACAGTTGTATAAATGTGAAAGTTGGTTTAACATGGTATAGCATTAATGGGGTCTGTTATTTTATGATGTTCAGCTGGTTAACATTACCTGTATGCCTACTACTATTACTAGAATATCTTTGTTCATGTGCATATTTTCTGTTTTGAGTATGTATCCTAGCAGGACAAAAAAAACCCTGAAGGAATTGCAATAGTTGCACATGTTTATACAATATTCACTGATCTAGATTTCAATAACAGCAAATTTGTTGTGCTCATGAATAAATATACCTAAGTTCACAAGGGCAATGCATATTCTGTACATTTTTCACTGAGTATTTTGTCTGTTGTATGTCAATATCTTAATTTACAATGCAGACCTTTATCTTGACACAAAGGTTATGAGTTTTGAGGTAATTGCATTGTCTCATGTCAGATTTTTACCTTTTGATGGGCTTGTCTGATGCAGGGAGCTGAAAAGCCTCTTAGTGTTGTTTTATGCTGTCTGTTCAAGTTATACAGCATATGGCTAATGAAGCTGTCTGCAACATGAAACCTGCTCATGTCCCGACTGACAGCTACAAGCCAGCTGTGTGTGGTATGGGCTCTCTGTTTTGGGTCTTAATTGAGCAGCTTTTTCAAAAGTTTTTAATCACTAATTAAAAAAACACCTCCTGTTACAATATACCTTTTACCCAAAGCTTGATATGTTTGCTTCATGCGCGTCATGCGTGTCAGCGATTAGTGTTATTATATTTTTATCAGGCTTCTTCACCAGGTGGTGATTATCTTTTTTTGATATTCAAAATGTTTTTTTAAACCTGAATATCGAGCCACATTCTTCTATTCTCTATGCCTCCCATTCACATTCTAAATGAAAAGCTTTTGTGTTAGTGTAATATTTCTCATGTTGTTTCCATTTTATTACATTTGCATACTCTGTAAAATGAGAGAACATACAAAAATATTCATCGCGTGCCGTTGCCCAACCTACACCCTTTTAATATAGCTTTGCTGTGCCTTAATGCTCTAGAGTCTGATGTAATAAACTTGCAAGAAGCTTGTGCAACAGTGCAGAAAATAAAATTGTATCCTCTTAAAAGTAGAATGGTATCTTTAAAACATTGACTATGTATGGTGGATGAAGTTTGGTGCTTTTGAACTCTTGTTCAATATTCCGGGGTTGAATGGTGGTGTTAGAGGGAATGGCACTGTTCTCTCGCATAGCCCTGGCTGTTTTTTCTGACTCTCTCGCAGTCTGTTTTGGAAAATTCGTTTTCGGCTGGTGATGGGTCAGTCTCAGTGATGAGCGCTTTCTAGAACCCTTTAATTCCTGACTGATTTTTCTGAAGGACAGACATTGTTGCAGTGTTCAGACGTGCCTCAAATCCATGGCTTTGTGTCTTCCTCGCCTTGTTAGTCTCCTATTATTTTAGATTCTTTTATGTTAACTCCTTTAAGTAGTGACAACTGTTCTTGTGATATGGTTTTGTAACATATACTGTACATACTGTAGCGACAACGCATCTAAAAGAGGATTTGTTAAAGTTCCATAAAAACAAGTTAGCCACCTTCTACTTCATTATCCTTCTTTTTTTTCATTTTTTTACAATTGCCCTTAATACGGACTCCGCCACCAGGCATTATAAAGCATCCAGCAGCTTCTTAAAGACAATTACTAACATGAATTTGCTGAAGACTAGCTGAAGGCAGTAACAAAAGCCTAGGCTGAGTGAAGACTTCTGAAGGATGGACCTTGGTAATACAGGTCTTTGCGCTGGGAATTCTTCCTCAGTTTTGGTAATTGCTCGAGGGCTTGTGTTGATGTGACCCTTGACGCCTCCCTTTTCTCACTGCCAGTGTCTTCAGGCAGCTGCAGACTTCATAGACGATCTTTGTTTTGCTGCAACTGCAGATAATGCTGTTTTCATCCTCTAGGATGTTCTGTTTCCCAGGCTTCATTTAATTCCTGCATTATTAGATGTTGCAAACAAGCTGTTTTGTAAGACTCAGCTATAAATTCACTTTATTATGATACAAAAGTTCCCAGTTTCAATTTAAGGGGCAGCTTACATTAATCAGTGCACTACTGATGAAGAGTGGGGACTCCTGGATTATAGTGTAGCATAACCTTCATTTACGTGTTCAGTTATACATTGACCTCACAGCACTGACACCCAATAAACTCCCTCTACAGCAACCAGAAATAACATTTATACAATTTTGTTTGGCCATTGAGTTTCTGAGGTTATGCATTTCTTATTAAAAATTAGGCTGTGAGCACAAGTGCAGCTTTTAAGCATTACATTTGTACCAGTCTTTTATTATTTAATGAGCAGTTAGAGTGGCTTGAATGTTCAAAGAGGCCTGGACCCAGTTTGGATTCCTTTCAATCCTGACAATATCTCTCGGTAATAACTCTGATAATGATTTACTTTTCTGATGTCCACAAAATGTTGCAAGATTGAAATGCAACCAGTACTTAGAATTCCTGACCTTGCTGTTCTTGGATCAGTTGTAAGTTTGGATTTGTACATTAGGGGTTTCCTCCCTCCACCTTACATCACTGCTGTTGAACATAGAAATTAGATTAGAATGGTCATCACAACAGACAAGGTATGGTAGACATAAGACACTCCAGATCTATAAAACTAAAAAATCTAGATGAATTATTCTTGCCTTTGGTATTTGAATAGGAAACTATATTCTTGCTGTGCTGTTTTCAGAAAGTTACAGTTTTATATCAGTGAATTCTAAGTCCAGAAATACACCGTGGCATCCTTGTCACCTGTCGGTTACAATGCAGGATGTGTTGTCTCAATGACACTTTGCTATATAATCTTGCATCTTGATAAAAAAATGTCTCCAATCAAGCCTCTGCATTTAGGCTCAGATTCAGGCAATGTGTTTGATTTTTGCTTTTATTTTGTACACCTTACAAATTGGCTTGTGTGAAATCAATGTATGTTGGAAAAAACTTTTTTTATTTCAAATTTTTTTAGCTCCTGACAGTTGTCGGTTCCATAATTCACACGGTTGGCATCAGTGTTCTAAAGCTCTGGGTAGTATGCAGTGGTGGTATTGTGGGAGATCTTGGGGGGATGTGCTGCAGAAGAAGGGCAATCCTTTGGTATTGATTGATAGAATACAGACCTGACGAGCTTTGCTGTGAGGGGCTCTGACCCATAATGCAGGCAATTTGTAGTGTGGTATGCAGTTTTCTCCACAATGAAGAAATCATCTGAGGATTGCACTAAACTTAACCAGATATCGAAGACAAAGCAGAATTAGGTACATTTATCATTGTCATTTATATAATCATTTAATTGCATTTTGGTCATATACCTTTACTGTAATTTCATGTGGGGAACATACTGTACTGTTAAAATGTCTAGTTTGAATTTTTGCCAAAAGCAGTTGAATAATTCTAGATTTGATTTAGAAAAAATAATCTAGATATCCTTATTCACAACATAGCATATTTTCCAATTACATAGACTTTTCTGATTTAATTGTCCTTATTGTTATATCCAATAACTCAAATATTTTGCCAGCTTTTAATTCTGTTTATAATTCATCTGTAGTATAAGTACATCAAGTATTAAAACATAGCAAAATGTTTTTAACTTCACAGGATAAATACAGATCAGATTTGGAAATGGATGGCAAATTAATGGATCTGGTCAGTGTTGAATTTTCCTTGTTGTTTGTCCAGATAGGTTGGTGGCAGGCTAGGCAAGTGCTGTATAAACACTGCTGGAAAAGCAGGCCTCATACAACATGGCAATTTGGACAATTTTACTGGCTTAGCTCTCTTGCACATCCTGCTTTTTCATTTGCGAATCATTCAGAGATGTAGCATTCTTATTCTTGATGGTCTAGAACCTGCAGCTAGGTGCCTCATTTCTTTTCATTCTCTTGCTGAATTATCGCTGCCATCTATATTCCATTATGGGAGGCAGAGATAATGGTATACAATGAGTATACCATGTGATGATTGTGCATACAGATCAGTAGGATCTGTGACTTTTCCTGCAGCAGGTGATAACCACTTTTTTTGTGATGAAGTTCCTCTTATATTTTTCTGATTGTTCATGTACTGTAGATCAGGTATTTAAAAGATTGCCATATCAAGCCAACACAACTGCATACACTTATGCATTATAGTAAAACACATATAGTAAATTGCACCACTTAAGACTGAATTCATAGGGACTTGCCTTTGTACTGTAGCAGTTTGCAGTGGTGTATGACTAAGACTGAGCTCTGAACTATAGGATACTCACGGGCGAATCTGTTTGCTGTGTGAGTTAATCACATTGGTGTTTGGAGTGGAAAACCCATTACCATCCAGCTGTGGCTTTCAATAAAGGATAGCTTTTTTGGGGAATAACATTTGCGGGTGAACAGACATGCACATCATTAGCAGTCATTGCTTACTGCCCATACTGTGAAGGAGCAAGGCTGTATTCCCGTGTGTTCTTCCTGACGCTGTGCCACTGAGTACTGGATTCACCTTGATGAGTGAAAACAGGCTACATCACATAACTTACCTTTTATCTAAATTTGCTCTGGAAACACAATACTGTGGTAAACACGCTGGCTAGGTTGTTTTTTCTCAGACCTAGAGATCAGATGAATCAATGGTTCTTTGTAATTTAAGTAATTTCCTACAAATTCTACTTATAGAAGAAAGTATCTACAGGAATATTTTCTTAAATATATACAGTAGGTGGATTTCTACATCTAATATTTATTATAATATTTTAATGTTTCCAAAGCAGTTTGTTTACTTTTTTTAGAACAGTTTCCGAATTAATCAAGTTCACTTGTTTTACCATCCAGAAAGGTCTGAGAATCGGATATCACACCTAACTTCGTAGTTCTCACCCCCCATGTTTAGATGTAGGAATTATTTATTTTTAACTTTAAATTTTACTGGTTGGTAACAATAGGAAAATTGGGCATTTGTTCAAGAACAAGAAGCAAACGGATCTGGAATAATTGGTGCCCTGTCTCAAAAGAACCCTCAGTCCATGAACCACATATTTAAAAAATGTCAAAGTACCAGTATGGTATAGAAATCACCATGAACTGCATGCCACAAAACAGTGTGCATGATAGAGTCCTCTATAAGAAATGAGGATTCATTTTCAAAAGTCAGCTGTGAGGCCAGGATGCTGAAGGAATTCAAAAATAGATCATGCCAGAAAAGAAATTTCATTGTTTCTGTGATGTGGGCAATAGCTGGTGCTGTTTGGCTTGAACTGAAGTGTGATTCAGAGACCAAAGATGTTGGAACTATGGGCATGCTTGTTTTTTGTGAACTGTAGTAACCTGTATATTGTCTTGAAGAATGTCAAACATGAACCCCATGACTGTGCCTAGTTCTTTTTCTACTGGGCCTCAGTTGTCAGGAGAGAAAATAGCATGTAGTTTTGTAGTATTCTGTACATGGATTTTTTTAAGCATGCTGTTTGGCTGGCGTAATTGATATCCCAGTTATTGGTTTATCAGGTTTTATTTGTTATTAAATTAAAATGTATTATTATTATTATTATACTGTAAGTTTCAGCAGTCTATGGTGATTACCCAGAAGTAGTTATATGTACTTACTGAATGATTTCAAATATATATATAAATTAGATGTATATGTATTTTAAAGCATGAATTCCAAATGTTTTGTGCCATGTTAATTTTATCATAAATTCTTTAATTTGACTTAAAAACAGTAGAAAATACACAATATTGCACGTAATAAATCAATTGCACTTCCTTAAGGTACAGATAAACGTCTATGTCTCTCTTGCTACAATAAAACTATTTGAAATTTAATTCCTCATGTACAAGATTTAGAGGTTTTTTTT
Source organism: Lepisosteus oculatus (assembly GCF_040954835.1). Classification (NCBI taxonomy): domain Eukaryota; kingdom Metazoa; phylum Chordata; class Actinopteri; order Semionotiformes; family Lepisosteidae; genus Lepisosteus; species Lepisosteus oculatus. The sequence continues at coordinate 26,535,909 of NC_090699.1, read as the reverse complement.
ATTAAATACAGTCAACAGATAGCCTTTTTGATTATCAAGGGCATGAGAATGACTTTGGAACCAGCGATTGAGTATGTAACAGTTTTATGATCAGTAGTACAGCTTCCCTTTGATGCAAACTGTACTCATTACCAATGGGAAGTTGTGACACTTCCTATTGGTAATAACTCAGAAATTTTTGAAAATACCTTTATGCCCAATGAAAAGCTTTGGCACAGATGTCTTTCGGGAATTTTGTTTTTTTTGGCTTTTATTAGTTGCTTGGAAGGTTTTAATTGCAAGCTTGTTGACCTCTAACATTGCCATAAAATATAGGCCATTAGAACACCTCTTGATAACTTTTCATCCTCTTATATTCCAAAACATACAGATGTAGCCTTATGAAATACAGTACTTGTTAAATGTGTATTTCTTCATTGTTTTTTGCATTTAACATTTTAGTATTGAGATTAAAATGCTTGTCCATCTTTTTGACATAATTCTCAGAAATTAGGGTTAAAAGGCTAGCTTTACAGTCATTACATTGCTGTGTAATGCTTTTTTTGGTGTGGCAGACTGATGGTGTTAAAAAAAACGTATATGATTCTTATCACTGTTGAAGCTGTGTATTTATACTATATAAATAGCAACATTCAGTAGAACTGAATGTACTGTAGCTGCTGTATAGGAAGCAATCATATAGTATCAAAATCACTGATCATATCAATTTGTGAATGTTGATGTTAGCTACAGAACATCTTGAATTATATAGGATGGGTTTAATAATATTGATTAAAGACTGTGTTGTGTTCAATGTGAAAGATGTAATCTACATGGTACTGTGCTAGTGCTTTTTTTAATTCTTTAATTAAATGTCATAGCATGGCTTTAGCCTGTCTGTGAGTGAGAAGCAATCACTTTTAATCACTTGGCATGAACCTGATTCTTTTTAGAAGTGTCAAAAATAATAAAGCTTCTTTTTGTTCTTATTTAATCTTTACCTGCCACTCGGAACTTTCACTGAAAAGGTCTCACTTGGTCTTTATAATAAAATACGGTGCAGTTTACAAATTCCTGATCCTTTTCACCGCAGAAAAACTAATTAATTTTATTTAGTTAGTGAGCTTAAAGTTTATATATCTATTTCTATATATGTTTTAAAAAATTACATTGAGATGCTAACTTAACAAGTATATAAAAATAACTGTAATTTTATTATTTTGTAGTATATTACAATTAGGGACTGCAAAGGTACAGTATAAAGCTTTGAGATGTTTTTAACGGTTTGACTGGATTAGACACGTGCCTGTTTTCCTGGATTTTGACCCTGTCAGCACTCGGTGATTGAAGTGTCTCCACCTTGGGAAATTCACTCTGCTTCCCATTTCAATGAAGAGCAGTAACTGTTTCTTAATAAACTTTTTTTGGCACATGTTCCTAAATTAAAACATTGAACTTAATGCTAATTATAATCAGTTAACCTCCTCCTTTTACACAAAAAGGAATTGAACCAACATATCCTAACATTAGAGAAAAAAAACTTGTGCTTTGCCCAGATTCTGATATGCTGTAGAAGCAATCTCATTCATGGTTTCTCAAGAAACAAGTTGTCCACACAGTCTTGATGGTTTCCATTTTTGTGGATCAAGAGAATGGATGGGGAGGTGTAAATGCAAAGGCGCTGGCTTGTCATTCTAAAGTGTAACTGTAACAGTTGCTTAACTAATAAACCAAAATTTCCCTCCGCAAACTTGAACAGAAAAATAAATAAACAGAAAATAATAAATCCAGTCTTGCTTCTCACCTTGCTGATCTGCAAATAAGTAGGCTTGGTGTAATTTCACGCCTTGCTCCTGGAAATTAGTTATAAGTTTGAATCCTTTTTTGGTAAACGTGACAAAACTTAAATGGTATGCAGGTTATTTACTACTTTTCAAACTGGGATCATGAACCTTTGCTTAATTCCAGCACTGCATCCATTATCCAGGGAAAGAGATGACTGGTATCCGTGTACAGGAGTAGAAGGCAGGCCATCGGATTTGAAGAAAAAAAATCATAGAAACCAGAGTTTCCATCTTGCATGCTTCTTTGACTCTGTTTTAGACTTCCTCTTGGGTGTTGAAGTATATCCCTCCTGGGGGTAAGGCAGAGATGGAACCTGAGTGTCCTCAGTGGGACACAGCCTTTTCAACAGGGGCTGCAGTTTGTCCTCTTGTTGCTTGAAGTCGAGCTCGACACTGCAAGACAACACCAAAAAAATGTAAACCATTTTATTTGTTCTTTTTTTCGGGTGGACTCAGTACATAGCTACATTGTATTTCTCAGTAGACTATGAGAAAATCACACCCGTCAGACTTTTTGAATTGTTGAAGTTTAGAGAAGTCAAAGATTACAAATAATGAGGGTTATGAAAATTAAAAATGACAAATCTCTGATAATTTGGGGATGGTTAAACATTGTAGGCTACTTTATGTAATGTCATACAGTACATTGAAAAGGGCAGTTTGTACTTATATAAAAATTGTAAAGAAAAAATAAATTCTATTTCAATACATAATTTGTTAGCTCTAAAAGAAGGAATACCTTTCGAACTAGTTTATTTTATCTTAAGGGGATTGTTGGTGTGTTTCATTCCTAAGCATATAAGATCCACTTATAGCTGGAAGGATCCTTCAAAGTTTATGAAATAAGAACCTGGAACATACTGAACAAAACTCTTAACCAATTTTGATAAGTATCAAACAAATAGGATTGCTTACAATGTAAATGAGCAGACCCCTTGCCTAAATAAAAGTCAAACAAAGTCTGATGTCAGGTTATAAGATTTTTAATTTTGTTTTCCATTTAGGAAATGGATTGTATTTCTGTTGGTTACTAGGTTTATGAATAATAAAAAAAATAAAGTATATACTGTACACTTTAAAAACCCCACTTTTACATTTGCAGTATTTCCTCAGTGAAAGAAAACATAGCCCTTCAACCCAACGAATATTTGATGCAATTAGTTATTATTTTTTTAATGTGTTTTAAACTTACAGTATAAAACATTAAACGGTGTCTTAGAATGCTTGCTCACTGCCTTTTGTTTCATACAGACATTAGTTACTCAACCCTATCAGCAGTTTTTCTGTCTGTATTTAGACTGGTTAATTTTTCTTGGTTGCTTTTCAAAAAACATTGTGATCTCATGCATCTTGTTGGATACACGGTTATCTTAGGTGTTCATTTGGCTATAGCGATTCAAGATGATTTTGATTATCTACGTGGAATGTGTATGTACTTTAGTGTGAAGTCCATATGAAGCCCTGTAAGTCTCATTCAAAGTTGAATATGTCACTGAAATTCCTGCCAAATCACTTTCCTTTAATTCAATAAAGCCAGCGCTTTTAATCCGTTGTTCATTCAGACAGGGTCAGTGTGAATAAGTGTGGGTGGGGGGTCTGATGTTGACCAGAGAACTATTAACATTAAATGACAACATTGTTTCTCTGAGGGATTAATAGTGTACATTCTGAATCTGCTGCTTCCAGCTCTTCTTGGATTTCATCCCAGAATCTTGGAGCCTTGTATTTGTTAAATATTAATTATTTGTTTTTAATCAACTAAATCAAAACACTGATGTTATTACCCAGAACTGTTATACCCACTAGTGACTTCTTATGGACATTAAAGCTGTTCAGTAAAATGGTATGAACAAAGGACCCTTAGGATTCATTTTAAATTTGTGTGCTATTTAACAATTAATGTTCCTTTTTTAACTGTTTCTCCATCATCTATAAGCACTCACAGACACATTAGGCAATTCCCGCATGTTCCAATGCAGGATAAATTGGCTTTGAAACCATACATAGGCTGCCAAAATTGTACACAATACAATTCTATACATAAAACAACACTGGCCATAGAGACACTATTTCGGGTCACAGCATCATCAGAAAGTAAGAGAATCTTGCTTGTCCATTTCTGTTTCTGTATGTAAGCTACATGGGATTCACGTGAATCCCCATCGCCTCCACAGAATGATAAACAATGTAATTTTGTCCATTTTTCCTAACAAAATTGCTCCCATTTTGACAAGTTTGTCTGGAATAGTTGATGGACTATACAGTATTTGTTAAGCCTGACTACAGTATAATTTTCAAAAGGGTGCATGACTGTGGCCATTCAAGGACATTTACTCTGTTCTTGTAATATACTGTGGTTATGGTCTTGAAATAAAGCTCTGTTTTTCTGTAGTAAGAAATTTCAAACCAGTTTTACATTCTTGGGTGGCTCACACAAGTTTTTCTCTTTGCTGGTACTTTGCACCCTCTTTCTTTGATAAGTTTTCCAGTCCCTACTGATGAGAAGTATCCCTGTAACAACATCCCATACTCGACTGCTGGTGTAGTGCTAACTGACGAATGTGTTCTTTGCAAAGCAATTACATCTAGCGCAAGATGTTTAAAGCAAGTTTAGTTTAGGTATCCTTTTACCATATTACCTTCTGCCAAATGCCTGCAGTACTGTATATCTCGTATAAGATTTAAAAGCCATTTTGAGTGAAGGCTTCTTTTCTGCCACTCATCCGTATGGGCCAATTTTGTGTTGGAACAGGGGTATTGTCAATGTATGAAAATTGATTTCGATCTTGGATTCCAAATCTTTAAATCACTATTGGCTTGAAAGTGGCATCCATAACTAGTTTCCTGCTTGCTGCAAAGCCTGCTCAGTCTGGATGGGCAGTCTGATCAATGTAGGATCTGTGTTATGTTGCAGATCCACTAATAGTCCTAACTTTATTCAAAGAGATGCATAATCTGCTGATCTGTGCCTCTCTAACACCTTATTCCCCAGTTTGTTTCAACAGCTCCTTGATTGTCAGTGTCAGTTTGTCATATTTTGACATGAGCTGTGGTTTCAAATTAATGTCAAGGATCTACACAGAGAACATTACACTAATTTTGTAAACTACTCCTTCACACCTGAAGTGATTTAGGGTTGCTTTAGCAAAGTTTTGCAACTAAGAAGGTTTTTTTGAAAAATCAAATTTATGAACTTAGTGTCAACATTTTTGCGTCTTATTAGTTGGAGTAGTTGCATAGCTTCTAAATGTAAGTCCTGTTTTAAGTGTCATGACTGCAAGCTCAGACAACAAAATGTGGAAACTGCAGAGCAGTTTACTTGTGCAACTGTTTCAGTTGCTTTTGTGTTTTTAAAGCTTGATAATTATGTAGAATACTGAATCTGCAGAACAAAAAGTGTTCTAATATTGTGCATTGCTGAACCTGCAAAAGTACTGTAGATCTTTTTTCTGTCTGCCCTGAAATCTTTTTTTTTTCCCAGTTAGGAGTGCTGAAAGTACTACACTTGTCTATGAAATATATTTTTGTAGTATTATTTTATTGCTATATTACATCTTCTAAAGTGCTTCACTTCCTGAACTCCATTGTCCAAATAAACACAACACGAAAGATAGGAAAGAAAACAGTATCTAAACTGGTGAAAATTAATCTGCCTTAATGGCCATCATTGGTAGTCTGTGTGTTACACTTGGGAATCAGCAAAATTCTAAAGTATTTCTAAAGTATTATTTAAAGAAGTATAAGTGTACAGTTGAAGTTTTCAATGGAGATGCATTAAAACATTAGTGACCGATCTCAGCAGTCTTGTAGCTGTGACTTCGTTAATGCTAATATGATTTAAGGACAAATTTTGTGTATATTCAAACAAATATTTTGGAATGTGATTGTGTGAATATGTTTATAGTACCTGAAGCTACTGTACAGGAGCGTTACTGTCTATAGATAATGCTGTTGTATAATAGAATTTAAATGCATGGTCTTGAAACAAACATTTATAATGTCCTGAATGCCCTTTCTTGCACAAGAAAATCGGTGCATTTCTCATTAAACATGGTTGAAAAGCTAGCAAGGACAGGCATTAGATTACCAAACGTGCTTTGCAATTATTGTTGTAGAAGGTCCTGCATAGTTATCCTTATTATAAAAATAAAGGCAATTTTCTCTTTCAGATTGATAGTGACTTCTAACATTTTTCAAAGCATAGTGTATTGCAGCTCTTAAAATCAACTCTTTTAAAAAAAGCACAACACAATGCAGGCAGTTATTAAAGAATTAATCACTCTACAGAACCATGTAATTATGCTGTAATCTAATTCAGAATCTTGTTAGTGAAAGGCCTAACTGCATCTGGGTGAGGAGGGGAAAAATCTGAGACAATCTTGTTGAAAAATATGGTCAATTTCTCTGTGGCACTTTGATAGTGTTATGTTTAAGAAAACTCTTTTCTCGGGTAACATTTTAAGAAATTTACAGTGTGTGATTGCCAGCCTTACCTAAACAATTGATTCTTGATGGGCATTGTTGAGTGTTTGACCACTTCACCTTCACACAGGAAAATAGCTGGTGTAAGCGATCTCTGTGCCTTTTATGTCTCTTTTAATTTATTTCAAGTGCTTCTTCTTTGGTATTGCGCTATTCCTGAGCATATACAATATGTTTGGGCTGTGGAGCCTTCTTCGGGTTTCATAACTGAAAAGTTGTGTTCCTTTTCTTCTCTTTTCAGCATGGAATGAACTTGTTCCTTTGTAGCCTACGCATGTTGACACAGCTACCACAGCTACCAGCTACCTACTTGAAGTATATATACAATATGTTGTTTTTTCTGCCATCAGAGCTTAACCACACAAATCACACTAATTGCACTAATTTCTTTTGTGATTAACTATGCACGATCTCTCTAGGGAGGCCAACAAGGTTCAATCAATGTGCTAATCCTATTGTTCAAATGGGCAGCCCTTCCTGATTCTATGTATATCCATATGATACCTGTGATATCTGTGTATATCCATGTCTCAATCAGCATAATGCCCTACCAAGCCAAGACTATCGCTGAAAAGCACAGGATAACAACAAAGGATCAATACGCTAAGTTAAGGCACGTATTGGTAAATAAGCAGTAACTACACAGTTAATTTTTATCTCCAAATTGTGTTTACCATTGAGACATCTTTACTAATACGGCAATATGTAGCCCTTCTGGTTAAACTTAAAATAAAACCCTTATTTGAAAAAGGTTGGATGTGTACATAATTCACATATCAAGCATGTAATCATAAAAAAATTGCAGCATGTTGGCCTGTAATTACAGTAACTAAAAGCTTATAATTGACATTCTGCTTCAGTAGATGACACAATTATGCCAAACTGTTGTATTGATTTTATATAATTTCCATCCCCTACCTTTGATAATGAATGGAATGTGCATGTATATATTCATACAGTTATAAAATTAAGTGGCGATGGAGAGGAATGGGAAGAGAGCTGCCTGGGCAGCATACAAGAATTGAACCCCTGTGCTCTAACTGATAGTCAATCTACATAGATTGGAGCGAGTAAAACATACAAAGTAGACTTCTAATTTAGTTGATTCATGTTTCACTCTGAGATCCTTCATAGTTTAGAAGATACACATTCCAATTATACAATTGTGGAAAGTGTTGTTGCTGGTGTTGTTGGCTCAAACACGTTTGTTTTGAGGGATGACTGCTTGTTTATATGGTTGAAGATGCTGAAATTCTAACTCCAAGTCTTCTGTGTCGGCATTGGCAGTGATGATGACGGTAGAGTGTGTGTGTCTGTGTGAAGTACACTAAGAAATAGTAATCTAGAGACTCATATTTCTACCCTATAGTCAGTGATATGTGGGGATTGGCCTTAGCATTCCTCCTTTCGGAAACTTGAAGTGTAACACATTTAGTCATTTAGTGAGGGAAAGTGGCTAGAGCTGCCTTGTTGTCCCATTTGACCCAACAGACAAGCATCCTTATTTGCTGTAACTCCATATTAGTTTGGCTACTCATATGCATTTCTCAGTTGATCATTGTTAATGGTTACCAATTACTGAGTGAAATAGTCACATAAAAATCAGAGGTTTATGTAGTTCAATAGGCAGGAAATATACATAACCTACATACTGTATATAACCATATAATTTAAATTAACTATATGTTTACAAATATATACGTCAGATCTTTTTAATGCCTAATTTATGGTTTGTCATGCTTCGATTTTTGTTTTTCCCCTTGGAAATATTTCAATATTGGCAATAAGTACCTAGTTAATTTAATGTGATAAATGAGATGCTTGTATTCAGGTGCTTGGAAAATTGAACCATATACTTCGAGTTCTGTAGTATTGTTCTCTTGATAGTTACCGAGTTTAACAGCCAGTAGATTTACACCTTTAAGGGACTCACCCACCCAGACGTTTTGTTTTTTTTTCTGGTTTCAATGTAGAATTAACTACTCCTTGTTCCAGAAAAGATCTTGGTTCTTTTGTGCCTACCTAAAGACTATTTGATAGTGGACAGGGTCAGCAGAAGCAGTGTATCTTATAACTGCATCCCATATAAATCTGTCGTTTCCTGCTTCTTTAGGGCATTTTCCACTTTGTCAGATTGATAGCCTTCTCTTTCTCTACCTTGTCTGTGTCCTCTTAGTGTCAGTTGTCATAAGATACTTGGTTCTGAGCTTAGTTTGGCTAGAAAATGGGCTGCGACCTAAAAGGGTTTTTTTATTCAGTTACTGAACAGGCACTGGGGAACAGTGGAGCTGAAGTTTGTTTTATTGAAATGGTGAACTACTGAACATGAGCTTCCTAGGGAGCTCTTCGAAATGCTAATATATGTATTACAGTTTCCTATGATTTAGAAAGTATTGCCCTTTTGTTTGTGTTTTATTTTTTTAAATTAGACTACTGTTATAAAGCCAACAAATTTAATTTTGTTCATTACTGAGTGGTTGGTATAGGAAAGGTAATAGTGCTGTTTTGCTTTTTATCTTACCAGCTATAGAGATCGTTTAAAAATAAAAACTAAAACCATGTTTCTTAAAGCAAAACTGTTTAAAAATCTGAAGGTTTAAGTTAACCTTATTTGAGACTTAAGGATTAAAAAATTACAGCTTCTTGGATAAAGCAAAAATAATACTGCTGACCAAATGTTCCCTTAGGGCTATGATGTAAACAAAGAAGCTGGAAATTGAGGAAGAGTAGATAGCTACAAAGCTAGGGCTACTTGGAGGAAAGCTTCAACACTCTATTTTTTATTTTATGTTTTATGAAGTTCACCCAAATTCTGCAGTTGCATGTGGTTGGCATTTGATGCACTGTATGTACTGTACCAATCAGAACTGGTTAATGGACTGGAAACAGTGAATGTTTGAAATACATTGACAGAATTGGTGGAGTATCTGAGGGATCTGTGTTAGGGCTACTAATTTATTTCAGTTATCTGGATTCTAGAATACTTGGAAAACTAGACAATTTGTCAGATAATGCCAAAATATAAGCATTAGCAAGCATTGTGTAAGTTGCAGAAAAAACCCCAAAAAGACTTAGATGCAGTTCAAGACTGGGTGAATAAGTGGCAGGTGTCATTTAATATAGACAAGTCATTAATATAGACACCCTGCATGCAGGGTGTTCCATGTACGTAACAGAAACATAAACTATTAATATAAAGTGGGAAACACCAACCTTGAAGAGGCTGCTTATGAGAAAGACATACAGTAGGTGTTTATGCTGATGCATTATATTTATATGTATATCTTCTAGACATGTGAAGAAGAAATAAATTATGGTTTGCCAGTAGGACAGTAGAGAAGAACAATGCTATAATTTAAGTGTAAGCACAGTTTTGTATTCACATAACATCTTCATTTTACTTAGAATCTGTTAGGTCTTACGTTTTTGATGAAGGAGCTACTGTAGGTTTCAGTGACTTACACTTACTGGATGTAACAGAGGCTTCTGTTTTCTTTATCTGTTTGTTCAATTCAATCCTTTCAGGAAGAACAATTGTCTGAAATAACCTCTGAAATGAGAAGTATATTTTTAATTTCTTGAATTGTTTAAAATTGTCCACAAACTTGCAAAGTTTTGGAAATTGATCAAATAATATTATCGTTAATCCTCATAAGTAAAAGCATTAAAATGTATATTGTTAGGTGTTATATTTATATTGTTAGGTATGTAAACCCTTTTAAGTACAGTAGTGTGGTTTGTATGTAAGGTAAATAAACCTGGGACCTGTGCTAAAGGATATATCCTTAAAAATAGAAATCATCCATATATTTCAATTTATCAGGTAAACAAGCAAGAGGAAAAGTTATTATTTTATGAAATCTTAGGTTCTGTTCTGATCCTAGGATAGAAACATAAAGTTAAAAAAAACTTTCAGCTCTAGATTTCGCTTTATTGTTCCCGAAAAGATCAATGAACCAGTTTATTACAGCAAGACCCAAAAGAGCTAGAGAATTTGAAGAAATTGTTGACAGCTGAAAGCAGAAATAGACTTAAGAAGTTCCTAGTGAGATAAAGTGACAAACGGTGGAGGTTCAGGAGTCAATATCTGATTGAGACACTGTGCCCTGCTTTGTACAGTAGATGCTAAAGACAAACTTGTTTTAGAAATCTTCTTTCTGCTCACTCATTCTTTTATTAGGGTGGCATCCTTTAAAAAAAACACTGACTTTACCTCCGTGTGCCAAATCACATGAAAAAAGTATAAAACTGAGGACTGGAGTAGTGTTTGAAGAAAGCTGACTACTATAATCTGCATTTTTTCCAGTGGTAGTGTTTGTTCTTATATGTGCTTGTTTAAATATAGGCTTATATGCCGAGTGTTGAAATGACCCAAGATGGAGAATGTTGTTGTATAAAATGTAGGACTTGAGTATGTTCCTTTTTGCGACTCACATTTACTTTTCAGGTAAGATACTACATTTCTTTAATCACTGTATTTTGGTTATGAAAGAACAGGTGTAAATTTACCCCTTTATGAAAATAGAACCATCACCTCTATGTATTAATTTGCCAAAGAATGGAGTTTTATACCATTTAACTTCTGAAAATGAAACAATTGTGGTTTAAAATTGATTCAGCTTTGGGAAAAATTAAAACATGCTTTGTAGAGCAAAAATCACAAAATTATTTAACTTTGATTTAGTTTTCAAGGATTTTGAACTTAGTTTGCTGTGTGTGATCTTCATTATGAATTATTTTAGATATCTTTCAAATGGCTAATTCAAGAAGTGATTCACAATTGAACCAAAGCTTAAACTAAAGACCTCTCAACCACATTAATGATTTATGATGTAAATGTATTTAAATGCTGAAGTGATGGTAATTTCAGCAGGAAGAGAAAGGGCACTTTCACCAAGAGATAATCACAGAATGACAATGGCTGTATAGATTTAATTCCAAGTAGCCTTAGCTACTTGGATATAACTGGCACAGGTTCTGCATACCCAATTCTTTTGACTACAAAAACGTTTATCAGCTGTATAGATTTAAACCATCACATGGATGTGCTCTGAACTCAAATTTCATATGATTTTAAAGAACACTATCTTTTGAACACTTTTTGGCCCTTGACGCTGCATGTAATCACTCTTCGGTGTGATCCAGTGTTAACAAGATGGCAATTTCTGTGATGGTAAAGCCTTTATTCAGTTTGGGAGATCTATTCTGATTGTTTCATGACCTTTCCATAGTTCTGCCTTAGGCTCAAGAAGAGAAATTAGTGTATTAAAGTAGAATGTAATAAAAGTCCACATTTTTGACAATCATTGAAATACATATTTTCCCATATCAGAAAGAACACATTAGCACCAGTGTGTTCTTGTATTGAACATTTTCTTCTTGCTCTGACTTGTAATGTAATAAATGTAATTGATCCTTGGATGGTGTACTGTCTCCTCTTATGAATGCCCAATCATGTTATATGCCAAAGTGTACAAAACCATTTAAAATGAGAACAGAGTGAATGCAATCTGACCACTTCTTTTAGAAGACCTCCTCTTTAGAAATCTTGAGAGCTGATGACCAATTCCTCTTTGATTTTTTTAAAGGTTTTTAATGAAACAATCATTCTTTGTGTTGCCACTTTATCAGTAGGTTTTCATTAAATTGTCATGGGCTTGACATCTGTGTACTACTGTGTCATGGTTTTCAAATGCCATATATGTTTTTTGTCTCTTTGTAAGGAATTCCCTAAGTATATCATCTGTTCAAAGTATCCCTAAAAACACTTCAGACATTGCTGTTCTTTAACCTTTCAGCTCAGTCCTGTGTTTTGGGCTCATTGTGATGATCCACAGATGATATTTTTCTTCCACTTCCACTATACAGTATATTTCATTTTCTTCTCAGCATCCTGTCTCTTGTCCCCAGCCTCACCAATCTGTACACAGAATTTGAACTGGAATTCCTCAGAGTGCTCGTGGAGTTCATTCAGTCCCACTGCCACATTCCCACAAGTATCATTTTGGTATCTATGGCAACCAGCTGCCTTAGTATAAAGCTCCAGTGCCAACAGCTCTGCATCAAACATCTTTACAGATGCACAAAATATACTGTCTTGCCTGGATAGCCACAAGCCTCCACTTCTGGAGATTAACAAGCTATGATTTTGGCAACTCATTTGCACTGCAAATTCTGCATTCAACTCTACAGAAAACATCTTTCACCTCTCCATACCTTCTGAATATAGAAAACTGGTGTTTGCTCTTAATGGCAGTCGCTGTTATGTGTTTATTCATTGCATGCTTTGTACATACTGTATGTAATTAATGCAACAAACGTACCCATGATGCATAAATAGTCTTTAAGATTAACAGATACACTGGTATTGTACCATTTATATCAGTGAAGTGTGGGAGAATTTAGTTGAATGAGGTTTAAGATTGACTGTATTAATTCTAATAAAATCTGATGGTTTTGTTACAAAAGAACTGATGACAGTTAAATACAGAGGAAGAAAAAGTATATTTAAAAGTGAGCCTAAAATCACATTCTTGAGGTTTGCTCTGTGGCTTCACCTCAAAAGTGTTAGGGGGAAAAAAAGAACATGAAAATCATGAAGTTCTTTAATTATGCATTTTGCTTAAAGCAAAGTTCTATAATCAAAATGTTTAGAGGTATCTTCTCATTTGATCAACATATTAGGCTTCAGCAGTGAGGTATAAGATAATTAGATTATGGGGTTTCCAGATGAACAAAGCATCAAGAAGCACTGTGGCTTAAAGCACTAGTCTTAAAATAAATTGAATCCTTTTAAATCCTCTTTCATGCCATCATGGTCTTTAATTAGACTGTGGCAAATGTGCTGTATCACATTAGTATTCCAAGATTATAGATCATCTCAAGAAAAAAAAATAATTACATTAATCATTTCTACAAGCCACTTTTTCATTCATACAGCATTGCCGTTACAGAATGCACTCAGATTGTCAGCAGAGCTGTTGATTCATAGCCATTTAACTTCTGTTCTCCTCCACTTGCACTGGTTGAAAAGTAATGCGAAAAGTCTGTCATATTTGGAAAAGTTTTAATACGCAATATAGTTTGTGAGAAATTTGCAGTGAAGAACATTTGTAAAAAAGAAATTAATGTCATTGTTTCAATTAAAAAATAAAATCAGTTACTGTAAAATAATGAAGAAACAAAAGGTAATCCTTTCCTCTTTCTTTCTTTACTGCATACTAAGGTTTTTTTCTGCTTTGTATCATTATATGTAAAATTGTGATTCACCTTGTGATCTTCTATCCTGCTAAATCTGCAGCAAGCCTGCACCTCTGCCAAGTACAGTAGTTTCACAGACCCTATTTCCCACTTATCGTACATTCCTTAATAGTAATTTACTGTTGCTATGCAAGTCTAGGACTCTTTCTAATCTGGAAGTTAATCTTGAGAGTTTACTTTCTCCACAATAGTGAAACAATGGCAAGAAGAATGCCCTGCCTAAATGTATGTAGTTCTATGAAGTATTGTATGGCTTTATGTCATTTTATATCATTTTCAAAAAAGGCTTTCAGAAGTGTGGCTATGCATTTGTGTGATTGTGACTGATTTCATTTAGAAATGTAGTGGATATATGAAGTAATTTTAATACACCTCCCTGCTTATCCCTGTGCAGTTGCTGTGTGCCACATACTAAGAGGAGATCTTCAGAGTTTTGAAAGCTTATAAAAGCCTGTTACCATGACATTTTCATCTATTTACGAAACATCAGAAAACTCAGTCTTACAATTGCATGTACTTTGGAAATAATACTTCAAAACATGATACGCTTCAAATCCAATAACAGTCTTTATCCAGTGAAATAAATGTACATTGACAAATACTGTAATAGTTAAATCTTTGTACATAAAGGATTTGATTTTATTCATCATATTGGCTGAATAATAAAAATGCAAAACCCGAGAAAGGCTGTTAATAACATATAAATATGATTTTTTTTCATATCATGCAGTGAAACGATAAGAGTGACAAAGCGCCTCAGTGCTGCACTGCCAGGAATGTGTTCTGGAAGACTTGTGCACAAATTGTATTCAAATTTAGAATGTATTTTTTTCCTGTAGTTGGATGTATGTCATTTAAGATGGTGCTTTTTGGCCATGCCTCTCAGCACAGTAGCTTTCCATCTCATTCTGCACTTTACAGTGGTGTAAGATATTATTTCGTATACAGTACCCAGCATTCTCATTTTAGCAGCTTGGAGTTATGCTATCAAAACTCAGAATTTCTGCTGACAATCTTAACCTAATTCCATCACATCTAACACAAGTGATTTCTCTTAGACCAGTGCCTCACGTGGTAACAGGGCCTACATTACATCACGATTCCCCTAACTGAGAAGCCCTCCAGGCCATCTAAAGACAAGCCTCTTTAGATCTTTTCCAGTGATGAGTTGGACTCATTCTCCTCATCACTGAAAAAAAAAACATTACAAGACTGATTCTGTATTTTTAAGCAAATTATTTTCTATAATAAACTTTAACATTGTGTGGCTTCACAGTGTGATGCAGGAATATTTAATATATTTTTTATCTGATATCACTGAGAGATGAAAGGTTTTGCATTTTTTTAAAAACACTTTTAACTGATTTTTCAGAAAATAAATTCTAACTTAAGGGCTCTTATTTTTCTATAAATGTATTTTTTTTTAAATTGTCACATGTACTCTATGTACAGTAAGGCATATTTTTACACAAAGGAAATGGAAGAAGAAAAACATATAGTTTATTGTTTGATTTTGTGATATTGTATAATATTTGTTAAATTAAAGTTTCTGTTCTGAGCTGGCATTCATTAAGTTTCCTTTTGACCTGACCCAAGTTTGAAACCAGGCCTCCAGGAGCTATAGCGTAGGAAAGCTAGAAGAATTGTATTAAATTAACCTTCAAAGCAATCTTAACTTCTTGAATTGCAATTACCTCATGACAGGGCATCATGGTCTGTAAGCATCTGTTACACACCAGAGGGCAGTATATATGAAGTGGGTCTTTGGTCTGACATAAGAATTTAAACATCTTGCGGATGGATATACAGTAGGCTGTGTAGTGACAGGAAATTCAGTATGCCCAGTAATCTATCAAGAAAACATACATAAGATCATAAAAGCTGCTAGGCAGTGCCCTGGATGAATTGAGCATACAAAGCTGTTTAACACTGCATGGTTTCTTTCAAAGAATCTTGTATGCTGGATGATTTTTAAAAAAGGAAGCCTCTGTCACAGTTCTGGAAGTTCATAACAGAGCCCCACAAAGTGTGTTCAGGGACATAAATTTAATTATTTACAGGCTGGTAATTTCCTCATAGCACCTGGAGTTTGGTTCACCTTGTTTTTGGAGATCCCCAGACTACACGAATAAAGACTGAGTCAGGTGCTGTGACATGCAACATGTCATATTTTGTACCACTGTTATATGAATATAAAAAATGCACTGATTTTTTTAAAAACCAGTTGTTTGCTTAGTTAAAATCTAACCATAAATAAATACTAGAGTTTTATATGAGTGCCAAAGGGTAATGCTAATATTAATAATAATAATAATAATAATTGCTTACACTTATATAGCGCTTTTCTGGACACTCCACTCAAAGCGCTTTACAGGTAATGGGGACTCCCCTCCACCACCACCAATGTGCAGCATCCACCTGGATGATGCGACGGCAGCCATAGTGCGCCAGAACGCTCACCACACATCAGCTATCAGTGGGGAGGAGAGCAGAGTAATGTAGCCAATTCATAGAGGGGGATTATTAGGAGGCCATGATTAGTAAGGGCCAATTGGAAATTTGGCCAGGACACCGGGGTACACCCCTACTCTTTTCGAGAAGAGCCCTGGGATTTTTAATGACCACAGAGAGTCAGGACCTCGGTTTTACGTCTCATCCGAAGGACGGCACCTGTTTACAGTATAGTGTCCCCATCACTATACTGGGGCATTAGGACCCACATGGACCACAGGGTGAGCGCCCCCTGCTGGCCCCACTAACACCTCTTCCAGCAGCAACCTTAGTTTTTCCCAGGAGGTCTCCCATCCAGGTACTGACCAGGCTCACACCTGCTTAGCTTCAGTGGGTTGCCAGTTGTGAGTTGCAGGGTGATATGGCTGCTGGCATACTAATGTCTATGTTATTTATTTGTTTTAAGAAAGTAATGTACAGTATGTCTCTCAGTGTGTATGCTAACCTGTTTTAAGACATGGGTACAAGAAACTTTGCTGTATATGTGGAGAAGCACAAATACAAGTACAAATGCACAAAAAAGATGCTTTCACAATTCATTCCTCACCAGTATTATGCATGTTTGATCTGCGGATAGTGCCTTCAAATCAAACAGCATTTTCCTCCACAATCTCTTATAAAAGACTCGAGCAATACAATCAGTGTACCCCAGCCTGACTCCATCTGTCACTTTTCTTTTATTTATTCTTTTTATTTTGTTCTCATTTCCTGTGTTTCTTTCTTGTTGAATCAGGTTGTAAGCGATTTTTCCTTTCATTTTGAAATTTCCTAAGTCAGAGATGCATCTGTGAAAATGAATTAGGAAATAACAGGAGCTATAAACCCAGGGATGACTGAAACGGGCTAAAACAAATGAAGGGTTAAGTGTATTACTTGTATCTTTACAAGATCTCTGTCTTAGGACTGTTTATCTTATGTGTGCACGAATTAGCAGCGCACTTTGTTGCGGTTTGTCTTTGTGTTTAGCCAGTCCTCATTGCTACAAAATGATTTATCCTAGGGTGAAAGTTATACAGTCCAGTTTGTGTGTTCTTAAAAAGGAATATGAAGTAATTGTAAAGAAAACTTCAAACCGACCTGTAAATAATGCATGCGCTGTTTCGACAAGTGTCACAGTTTGCCGTGTCCTGTCCCGTTCGATAGGAGAGGCTGCAAAGATAAGAGTGCGAATGAGTAATTACAGGGCTTGTTTAGTTGTTCCTTTCCCATTTGCTCCCTGTCTCATCTCGTTTGTCATTACTTACTATCTCTTAAAGTAAACATGGCCTGCATTAAGTTTTATTTTCTTATTCCTGTATGAGGACAATGATCAAGATAACTTTGTACTTTGAATACCTTTGCTTCTGTGTGCAAAGCACAGTTAGTTTACAAAGCACAATTTTTTTTCAATAACATCTCCCACACATAAAAAATAGAATCTCCATCATCCAACACCCCCTACACAAACACTTCAGCTCTAAAAAACTTACTCTTGGTCTGAGAGACACCGGTGGGAGCCATCTTCCAATGCACAGTGGTGACTTTGTCGTCACTATCTAAATAATCGGGTTATTGGTCATTAGCGAGTTTGATTTGAATCAACCCTTCTCAGTCACAGAACAATATTCCAATCTAGTAATGGGAGTCATGTGACATAAAATGCTTTTGAACAGAGTACATAGTCTGTTGGCATGGACTACAAGGGGGACTGGACAGGAGTGTACAATATAAGATAAATGGTGTCCCTATGTCCCAGCTTGTTTGTTTCTGAAAAACTACAACACCATAATTTTTCATGTAAACTTAAAAGAATCAAGGCATGGAATTTGCTTTGTGCTGTCGAAAAGAAATCTCAAATCTGAAATGTGCAGGTATTTCAGTGTAGGTACACCTGGGTAAAGCTTTTTGTCCACTCTATTTAAAAAGTAAAAATTGCATCTTTCAATAGTGCGCTGTATAGTAGACATTTTATCTGCTCTAGAACTAGGAAATACAAAAGTAAATATTAAGAATCATACTAATGCACTGTAGCTTCTGACTTGTGACTGCTTGTCACTAACATTGTTGTTTTAGTAATGGGGCGGTAAACAATTTTTAAAACTCCCAGAAAAAACAAAAAACATTTTTGCCAGAAAAGGACAAATAAACAGCAATGGAAAGCCCATGTGATCAAATAACAGCCTTTAGAATTTGACAGGAAAAATGCAGACAATTGCAGAATGAAAATCTGCTTGTAAGCCTTCAATTTAAATTGATATTGCACTTTGAGTTTTAAAATACATGGGGTTTATTTCAAACATCAACTTTGCATTAATATTGAAGGCCTTCTGTGTCAGATTAATGATTTCAGAGGAATCCTCTGTTGGTTTATCTAGTTCCATCCTGACTGTCTTATTAGAAGATACTGTAGAATGAGAAATGAACAGGATGAATTTTATCATATGAAAATAATCTGCATGAAAGCATTCATGTGCAATCAAATGGATTATATAAAGTAGAGCTTTAAATCTCTGCATACTGAGCCTTCTGATGTACCTTAAGTATTACTTTTACCTCAGAAAATTCACTTAGTCCTTTTTATTCCTATCCATGGTACAGTATGACACTTCAGGTTGTAATAGGTTAAATGGTAAACAAAAATCGGTACGGTACCATTTTTACACGTCAGTTCATGTTAAACCTCTTAAGAACCAGGATAGTGTAAATACAATATAAAATCTTCATTGCTCTTTGGATGTACCGGGGGGACCACACTTTGTCATAGAGCCTGGGTAAGGCAGGGCTCAAACTTGGCTTTGCATCTTTATTTTATGCGGTGCCACAATAAAACATTTCAAGAAAGCTTTCATGGAGTAAATAGAATAATAAATACTTAATGGCTTCCCAGGTAAAAGAGCATATATTGACACCTGAAGAAGGCTCCACAGCCGATACCTGTTCAAAAAAATATACGGTATTTGTTCATTCTTTGAAAAACCTTAAGAATTATGTCATTATTATTTGTAACTTTCGCAATACTGTATTATATATTTTTAAGATGTGTACTAAATATGTTAAGTACTGCATTAGATTTCTATAAAATAAAATATTCTGAAACAAACACATTTCAAAACTACTCAAAAAAGAACTGGCATTCATTTTTTTTTCAAAAGAAAGCTATCATAAGTGTGCATCTCAATGAAATATGCTCAATCCTTAAAAACTTTACATTTTTATTGCAGTTTATTTTAAAAGTAAATATTCTACAGAATGTGCCTCCTCTTATAATCATGAAGAGCTCTTTTACTTTTTTGTAACTCATCATTTATGTCAATTTATGTTAGATTAGGTGTCAGTAGATGTTTTTTAACGATGATTTAAAGTATACAGTATATGAGTATTTAAAGTCTTTATGGTTAACTATGATTAAAATGATTAATTGGTAAACGTCAAATATTTAACTGATTTTTTAAAACATTATTTACATCCCTTCTTAGATCTGGAACATTGTAGTGCAGAAACACATCCTAGTGGCCAAGCAGTCTGGTTTACTAAACCACAAAAGGGAAAATATCTGTGCTTTTTTGTTGTAGATACAGCGATCTATAACGCGTAAGGTGTCCATAGGCATGCCACAGTAGGCACTGCGTTCTACATAGGTCATGTACAACAGTTTGTTCTTATTTTTCCCCAATTGTCAGATACAGCACTGCACTCATCTGTAACACTGCCAAGTGGTGTGGCAAAGACTTAAATTTCCTGTGCCTCTGCATACTGGTGTGCCGTCAACAAATAATTAAGATTACTGATGTTATAATTGCTTACTGAGGAAGTGAAACCAAATGAACCAGAAGTCTTTAAAACATTTTTTTAAATAAAATGCTATTAATAAAAAACACTGAACAAAAACTTACACAAAATTATAGAGAAACACTCCAAAAGAATAGCATTTTATTAATCAAAAACATTTTGTCATAAGTATTTTGGCTTTGTGGCAAAAGTTTGATTTCTGCTCCTTTGGTACACTCTGATAATCATTTCATCTTTACAGGATTGGATAAACCGAGAATAGTTGAACAGACTTTAATATTTTCGTTTATTCTTATACATTTCAGTACTGTTTACATAAAAACAATAACATTTCTAGGGGAAAGGAATCAATGGATTGTTCACTATATACTGTATAGTAGAGTTCTGAGGGCTTTACCCCAGCATTTAAAGTAAGTGCCTCAAAACAATTTCAAAACCCTGCTCTTATCTACATTAATTATCACCTACTAGCTGTTACCCAGATGTGAATTTTATCAAAATCTTTTATAAATTGAATTTTCTGTTTCTGTTTCCTCATCCTCCTAAATTGGTATGATCTTCAAACATGACTAGTTTACTAGCTTTCATTTATTTTACAATTTCAGAAAGGTTAACAATGTTTACAGTTTACAAATATATATTGCCTAATTCAGAATCACAATCTGTAGGGATGCAAGAAGTCTCGGAACACTTCAGTGAAGGTTTGAAAAGTTTGCACCTAGGAACACAGGGGCAGCCCCCATATGAATGTAGTGAAAAATTTACAGTGGAGGGGTTGTGTCACACACTATAAAAACAATTCATGGATATACAGAACTTCATAAGTCCCTTAACCCATACTTATTTTAAGTTTATTTTATAAAGAGGAACTAAAATTAAATATCTATCAAATGTGAAATCACAAAAAACACCTTGTGGTACTACCTTTCTTTCATGAAAGTCACATTTAAAAATGAAAATATTAATTAATTTTGGCAAATTAGATAATATTATTCTTTTTGTATAATGCAAACCAAATAAAATAGATATAATTACAGTCCTATGTATTTTAAACATTAATTTATAAGTCACGTAGTTGACATGAGAGTAACAGTTGACAACAGTAATAATTGGTTTCAAATTAATTAAAATTAAGTAATGGGTTATTAAAATGTACAAAAAAAGGTTGAAAAAACACATTGTCATATTTTAGAGAATATGTAATTAGGACATTAGGTAAATCAGAGAAGGAACAGATAATTCCATAATAACACATCTCTGGAGAAAGAATAGAGTCGAAGATTGGGAAAGCTGAAGCAATCACTGCCCGCAAAAAGTGCACCTCCCAGAATTCCATGGCCCCTGCTTCCTTGGCCCCTTCAAGCCCCGCTCTGCCTTGGTGGTTAGTGCTTCAATCATATTTTGTTTGTTTTTAATCTGAAACTTAAAACGAGTAGTTGAGACTTTCAAAAATAGCTGAAGTGACCAAGTTAAAGAATATGATACAAGAATGTTCATGAAGAAGGTGTTGTAGTGTTTTGTACCTTATTTTTCATTTTAACCTACCACTACCAGTTATATACATATGCAGTTGCGAGAAAAAGTTTGTGAAGACTTTTGGAATCATCTGTATTCCTTTATAAATTGCTCCTAAAGTGTGATCTGATCTTCATCTAAGTCATAATAATCGATAAATACTATCTGATTTAACAAATAATATACAAACGTTTCTGCTTTTTCTTGTCTAAATTGAACAAATTGTTG
This sequence comes from Lepisosteus oculatus, assembly GCF_040954835.1. NCBI lineage: Eukaryota > Metazoa > Chordata > Actinopteri > Semionotiformes > Lepisosteidae > Lepisosteus > Lepisosteus oculatus. The sequence goes on along the minus strand of NC_090699.1, from coordinate 26,514,322 downwards.
AAACATTCGCTCTCTGTGCTGGGGAAAAAAGTATGTGATGCTCACTTTTAAAGACGTTAGTTGGAGTCAGGAGTTCCAATCAGTGAGATTACATTCAGGTGGGAGTTTGAGGTGCCCTGCCATATAAAACACCTCCACAGTTTGTTTACAGAGTCTGCTCTTCACAAGACAGATTTCTCAAAGTGAAATGTGCCCCAATGGAAAGAGGTTTCCAAGGACCTCAGAAGAAGAGTTATGCTCATAAGGCTGGAAAGGGTTACTAAAGCATTTCTAAAGACTTAGTCCTCCATCAATCCACAGTCAGGCAGATAGTGTACAAATAAAAGAAATTAATTACCTTTGCTACTCTCCAGAGGAGTGGTCATCCAACAAAAATCACTACAAGAGCGAGCCATACAATTTTCGAGCAGGTAACAGCTAAGGATCTGCAGGTTTCTCTTGCACTGGCTAATGTCTGTGTTCATGGCCCCACAATAAGAAACACACTACAAGAGTGTGCATGTCAGGATAACACAGAGGAAACCACTGCTCTCCAATAAAAAAACATTGCCGCACATTTCAAGTTTGCCCAAGGCCACCTGGATGTTTCACACGTCTACTAGAACAGTGTTCTGTGGACAGATGAGACAAAAGTTGAACCTTTTGACAATATTGCACATGGTTACAGTATGTTTGGAGGAAAAAAAGACAGTGCACGCCAACACAAAAACCTCAACTCAACTTTGAAGCAAGTGGAGGGAGTATCATAGTTTGGGGCTGCTTTCCCACCTCAGTGCTAGATGGCTTGCAATCATTGAGGGAACAGTGAACTCCACATCATATCAGCAAACAAGAGAATGTCAGGGTATCCATCCATGATCTGAAGCTTAATAGAAGTTGGGTCATGCAGCGTGACAACGATCCTAAACACAGGAGTAAATCTACAACAGAATGGTTTAAACAGAGGAAAATTTGTATTTTGGAATGGCCAAGTTGGGGTCCTGATCTTAACCCCATTGAAATGCTGTGGCATGACCTGAAGCAAGCTGTTCATGCAAGACATCTCAAAATATCAATGAATTGAAACAGTTCTGTAAAGAGGAATGGACCAAAATACTCTCAAACCGATGTGCAGGACTGATCAGCAGCTACAGGAAACTTTTGGTTGAGGTGGTTGCTGCTAAAAGAGGCACAAACATTTTCTCACCACTGTATTATATTTATATCCATAAATTAATATTGGTAATAACACTCAGGAACATTATTATATTTGGGTAGTTTTTTTTTATTTTCAGCTACCAAAATTACCCTTTAGTTATGTGATTTAATTTTAATTGGATTTAAAGAAGTGGGCTTCCAATACATGAATGTTACAGTACTGTTCTTGAAGTACCATACATAGTGGTCTAATGCAGGAGCTTTCAGTCTAATGGATCCAGGCTCCATTCATGGCATTTAATTCCCTTTTCAGAAAAAGAACTCTACAGCCATGTTACATTTTAAAATGGTAGCTAGGCAATGTGTTGGATTTGATATTTTTATGCAACATTAAATCTTATATTTTCAAGAAACATGATTATTAGACTATAAATAATATTAAATGAAGATACTATTTCAGTGACATCTAACGCAACACAAGTGCCACCTTTCAATCCTTTTTAAGCAGTGATTTGAGGGCTGATTTAGGTCTAACGGGCTCTAGTGTTCAACAGTTTGCTTTCACTGATGAGATTTTTAACATACTGTACATTCTGTATACTGTATATACAGTAGAGTAACATTTACTTTTAAGGTATGCACATGTATGTTGTACAGATTTTTTCTGGGCTGACTGAACAAATCACTCAACATAGTTTACACTTACGGTAAGTATCAATATACAGGATATCTGTACATTTTTTAGATAAATAATGTTGGAAAAATGGTTAAAGGTTAAATGGGTTTTTAAATGATGATGTTAATCTCATCATTATAAGATTGTGGTTATTGTCAAAGGTTTTGGTGTCACAAGTCACAACACTAGTCTGATGCTTGTGAGATGAAATCCTAGTTTTTGAGTGCCATATGGAATTATTGATTGTCACTGTGGCTTTCCATACAAACGTAGAAGTGCTGACCTCTAATATCACAGGGTCAGCACTATGACCTCCATCTCTGCCTGGCATCATGTTTACATCAATAAAGTTGATGGGGAGTCAAGGAATGTAGTAAAGTCACCTGCACTCTCCTCTCCCCTCTCTTAATATGTTCTAAGGACTTTTTGCACAGTGTGTATTTTAACACAGAATGCTAATTCTATCTTAATACATTTTTTGTATGGAATGCTTTCAGATCAGTTGAGTCCAGTGAAAATAAAAGGTTTACAAGGCTGTGGAATATGCTCAAGTTTAGAAGTTAAGCTGAGAATTGCACTGAACTGTGTGGTAGAGGTGAATAACATCATCCTCTAGTCACTTTTCTAGTCTTAACAGTATGCCATTGGATATTGCGAGATATGTAGTATGGTTTTCAAGAAATTGAATTACTTAGGAAACACATTATGCATTTGGGAGTAGATCTAAATTAAAGTATAGTTTTTATCTTGTGGAAGAACAGTGCTGTAAACTCAGTTGTCAATTTTTTAAAGGCTAGCATGAATCAACATAACAAAAATCCATGTAAAGATTCTGTTTTCTCAGAGTAAAGCTCTGATTTACTGTGAGAAATTGCATTTGTGAACAAAGGAACAAAAATGGTAGGTTTCTAGTAGTGCATTGGATCAGAAAGATTTTTATATACAGTTTCTGATTACGTATCCTTAAAGACAGACCCATCTGTTTCAAGCAGTTCCTTGGTGTAAAAATGAAACCTCTACCAAGCAGGCAGTAATATCATAGGCATAATTGTATTTACAATTTGCCTCCTTCCTGCAGGCATTGCTTAGTTATTGAACAACTCAAATTTCAGAAAACAATGACTGTAACTAATGTTCATGTTGACAGAGCCATTAGTACTATTGTACAAGACAAAAAAAACCAACATATTTAGACACAGAAGCCTTGAAATTGGGGAAAAAAATGAGGACACAAAAGAGATACAATAGTTTGTACAGGATAGTTTGCAATGTAGTTAACATTTTTTTTTCCAAAGAAGGATGTTATGCTACTGTGCTAGGTAAGCCTCTTATAATTGGAAATATGAAATCTGTAAATAGATTATTCTGTATGTGAATTACCTTTTCACATGAAAGAGGGATGATAGAGCTCTGAAGCAACATTTCACACTGACATCCAGTAACCTACTGTCAATCAATTCATCAAGTGGCAATCAATTACCTGTTAATGGATATGCATACGATAACGATCTTCCAAGTGAATACAGCAATTTCATCTTTTAGAACTCAATTTAGCTAAGTTCTAATCAGTTTCTTGGAAGTTTGCCAGTACACTGTCCAGGACATGGGTTTGAAGAGAACCTTACAATGTAAAGACATGGTCTGATAACGTCTGCTAATGTTCCAAAGCGTGCTCTGTTGACGAGGTATCAAACCTGTAAAGAAGAACATCTTTTGCTTCTCAAGCAGTTACTAACTGAGTTTGTCTAATGGATGTGCATCTGTAATATTAGAGAGATTCATGAATCCTGATTTAACCATTTTACCTTGCACCTGTATGAATCATTACAACATTATATACTCATATAAGCTGGATGGGTTTTTCAATTTGGGGGCATTATTATCCATTGTTTCTAAATGTTTTATATCATCGAGTTTGTTTCAAGCAAAACTGATTTGGTTCATTTGGTTTGCTTCAGTGATAATCAATATGTTAGCTGATTTGCACTTAACTGTACTTTGTTAAAGTAGCAGTTGCATCTTCGTTTACGGTTTCTTTATTGTTTGGGCTTAGGGCAATAACTTGACTCATAACTAAAAGAAAACTAGAAGATTGTAGGTTCAAATTCCTGTTTGGTTGCTGCTGTTCTACCCTTATATCACTTTGCTGGGGTTGGTTTAGCAAAACACATCTTTATTACATACAGGTAAAAATGTAAGTCACTTTAGATAAAAGTATCATCCAAATGGCACACATTGTTAATTTTTTTCTTGTTTGTGTTTGTGTGAAATACATTGATTGCATCTCCGTTTACTTCATCTCTTTATTGTTAGCAGGTTCTCATAACTCCTTACTCTTTCAACCTCTTAGAAAAAATAAACCCTTTCAAACTTTGTGTGGTTTATCAGGCTCAATCTGAATTTTGCTTTCTCTCCATATTTCTAAAAATGTTTCTGCCTCCTCTCCCATCCAAGTTTCCTTGGACATTGCTGCATAATACATTGTCTGTAGTGTTGGGATAACTGTTTTTTTAGGGCTCATATCATAGAATTGCCTGTCTGTAAACGAAGGTGTGTTGATCATTTTGTTCATATTTATTTCCAAAATAGACTTCTAACAGTTTTCTATATGGTAGTCTATATCTAGGTTAGATGTGATTGACTTTGAAGTTTGATACTCACTCTGTTCTCCAAACTGAAATGTACTGTGTACAAAAAAAACTCCAGTGTGAACAGACCCTTATTCAGAACATGAACATTTTGATTTCTTTTAAATAAAACCCTGTAAAGTAATAGGGAATTGGTTATTCATTGCAAATTACCAAAAATAGACAGTATATTTTTTTCCTGAGTGAACTTTTATTTTTTGAAGTGGGTCAGATAGATTAAAGAAAGAGACAGATGAAACAGTTCATTGGAGGTTTTGCGTCGGACACCCCATGTTGACAACAGAACATCTGTTCTGGTTTTAGAGAATCATAGCCTTTACCTGAAAAAATGAGTGCACTTTTTTCACCTGTGAGATTAAATCCCTTTTAACTGGTATTAAAATTCATTGGAATGTATTCTGAGTGCAGAAGATTGAAGAAAAGTATGTAACGGGAGGTAGAGAGCATATGCACATGTGGAATGACTGTGAGGTGTGTAAGGTTGGGGCTCCTAATTATAGATATTTAAAATGACCTTGAGGTGGTTAAAGCTCTGAATCAAAGGATTTCAAAAAAAATGATAGAAATGGCTTTTACTGATGTTTTAAAGTAGAATAGTATCATTATGCACAAAGTGATTGACAATATATATTTTTTTGATCATGCTGAAATTTGAAAGCAGTGATATTGTATGCCTGAAAAGGAGTGAGGATAATTCTTTTTCTGTAGTAATTTTCATTATCCTACAGGGTGTTTTGTATGTGGGGAGGGGAAGGGGTAATATTCTTTCTGGCATCTCCTTGGGAGATGAAGGAGAATATACAAGGCCAAAGGGGACAGGTTTTAGCCAATTGTATTTTACATTTTGGAGCTATTGACAGGTAATGACAAATGGGTCATTTTATTCTATGTCACCCAAGGGGATGGGGAATCTTCAACGACAGAGTGGAAGCTGATTTCCTGAAGATATATCTCATTTTTCAGCACATTATCTGATGCATTTTATGCCATGCGGTATATTAGGGATTGGATTTTTTTTATGGTCAAAGATGTTTATATGTGTGTGTTTATTGTGTTTTTTCAATTGTTTCCAAAGTTCTGTTGTGTTAACAAGTGTGCTTAACCATTGAAATAATGCAATTAGGGATTTTTAAAGTTTCAGATTAATGGCTAGCAATTGTATTTAATTTGCTAAAAAGTCAATGGTGATATCAACATAGATTTTCTGTTTTCCTGTTTTAATGGTAATTTATCCAAAATGAATTTGAATGTTCAAATGCACGATTCAGCATGGTAAGATTAAGCTCTCCACAGTCTAGATAGCACACAATGTACTGAACAGCAAGACAAAGAATATTGAACAGGCAGTTTTAATAAAGATCCTTCACATTGCTCAGAAGGCACTTGAAAAGAACTGAAAACTGTTCCTGTGAGATGTGTAAGTGCCTGTGTCTTAGGAACTGTAGTTGAGAAATGCTGCATTGTAGTATTGAGCCAGCAGCTTCAAACATTTTCCCTCTTATAACAGAAAGGTGAAACATTAAACAAAATGTATAAATATTGCAACACAACACTCATTTGTGCACAATGTGCGTTATATAGGCATGTTCACATGCTCCCAGATGAGATCATAAACCACTTTTGTGGACTGCTCTCCAAAAATGATGCACATGTAGCGAAACGGAATTCACCCACAGGTGTGATTAAGCAAATGTGTTTTATCATCCAAGTTTGTGTTAACAATGGGCTGAGGCAGTACATTTGGGTAGTGTCCCTAATTATATACTTTCATTATTAAGCAAACCATCAACAGGTGAAAGGATTCATCACCTGTCAATGTGAAAATAAGGTCTTAACTGTGTGTATATTAGATGTTTTACAATAAATACAACTGAAAAACAAAGTCATAGAAATCCCACAGAAGTCATATAAAAAGTGAAAAATCAGACACAAAGAGAAATGGGGGATGCACTGGCATTTTACCTGGCCAGACAGTGAGAGGAGGGTAGGGAGGAGAAAGTACTTAAAAATTGCCTGTCTGACACACAATGTATCCACCATTTTTCCCTAAACAAGCAATAATTTTAATGCACATTTGCCAATTGCATCACATGATCTAGAAGATCACACACTTCAAGCACACTATTTACTCATAGTAGCACTAAGGGACCCCACTCCTCTGAAATTCCTACTGTATGTCATTGGTTTGTTCACTGTGCAGTGGTTGACTGTGTTGTGTAACAACAATGCAACATTTAACTTCAGTGAACTAGGGAGGGCAATCTTACTCCTTCACTGTGCCTTGATTACCCGTGCTGTTTGGTTCACACTTGATCACATTTTCACACTCAGTGCAGTAGTTCACTTTAGGTTGCTGAATGTACACAAACTCAGCTTTTGTTCTTTCATTTTTTTTATTTTAATGCAAGTGATCTGAGTAAAGACACAGTAAATAAAAGCTCTTCCCTTTTACTAAGTGGATGATTTGGCTTTCCAGGATGAGCAGGTGAAAAATATTGATGTTAAGTTAGAGCAGTATCACAGTAAACATGCATGTTCCATTACTGATACAAAGAAGCTATTTATTAAAAGATTTGTGCTCAAGGTACTGAGGCTGAGCTGCTCCATAAGGGATTATGAATATCTTACCCCTCTCTGTGAGCTTCCCCCTTCTCCAGCTCCTGAATGACTCCTAGCAGCACTTTAATGGTCTCCTGACTGGAACTGATCAGGTTTTCCATAACCTGTAGCTGTGCTTTTAGGTCCCCATCCTGTGCGACGGGCACAATCTGCTGACAGGCTTCACTCACAGCCACTGCACTGCTCTGGCATGTTTGACCTTCCATGGCAGGAGCAGCCTGGATCTGTAGAGGCTGATCAGTGCACTTACTTGAGTGGCACTGAGTCTGTATGGAGCAAGCCTGACCAGACAATATTTGTGTCTGCAATCCATTGAGCTGCAGCCCTTTCTTACGTTTACCCCTCATTGAAGGACTTTCCAAGCATTCCACCTGTGTTAAAGAGTTCCAGGCAATAGGACCCATCACCTTTGCACCCGTGTCCTGCAGGGGTCTGGTAGAGGTTTCCTCAAAGTTTAGCATTTGCCTCTTTGCAGATGGTTTAGGGTCCTTTTCTCCTTGCTGTAATCCTTTATGGTTTTTTGTTTTAACACTGCAAATTTGGTAATCTGCCTCTATACTGGAGTCTGTGGGGTTTGGGAGGCAGGGAGTCTCTTTAGAACAGCTGACCAACAAGGATTCTGTGCATGTGGTTCCATCAGAACAGTTGCCGCTGGAATGTTGATCAACTGTTGTTACACAGTCATTAGTATGTGAAGTCAACATCGCTTGTTTTTGATCGCTGACCTTCCTGCTGCACTGAGCAGCCTCCCCTGAGCTTTCTTTGTCTTTATTACCCTTAACGTCGATTACAAATCCATTGTTGTGACTTTTAAAACCTTCCACGGCTGCAGCATGTTTAATAGTGTGTCCTTTCTTGCGCTCAAACGGGAACGTTTGATAGCGCTTTTTAAGGTCAGGAGAAGTTTGCACGCCGGTACTCTTGGTGACGTTGGGAATGGACCGCCTTGCTGGCACTGTCATATATTTGCGGTACGCCACTTTGTAAGAGATGGGCTTTGCGCTCTTCCGCTCTGATTGCTGGGCTGCCTCCCTTTGTTCATTCTGGGCTTCACAGATGTCCTTGAATCTTACCTGCAGGGCCTTATTCCGCTTTCTGATCTGCCGGTTGGGATCCAGGGAGTATTTCATCTCCAAGGCCAGTGATGCAGCAGCCTCAGTCTCTGACTCTGAGTTTGTGAGCAGGCATTTACTGGATTCCTTGCTCACCATGGTTTCTATGAGGAAAAAAAATGTGCAGTGTTAACGAGCAAGTTGAAGTATGGGGATAAAAAATGCATAGTATTTCTCTCATCTGCTGTCAGAAAATGCCTTAAAGACATGGGTGCTTTTGGAAGTCTTAGAATTCTCAAAGCACGTTATTGATATTACAGGTGACATTAAAGGCACATTAAAGGCACATGAATTTGAAGATATTTATTTTCCAAGAAAAAATGATTTCTAAAGAGCTTTTTCTATGTGTTACTGTCAATTAAGAAGTCTTTTTAGAACAGCTCTTGCAAGATCAGACTTTTGCAGCCTTTGTGTTTGCAATGACCAGATGAAACTTCATAACTGAATTCTGTAAATGTAAAAAAATAGTACAATTACTAAGAACAGAAGTTATAAATTTACTATATGATTTTACTGGATACATGTGTTCACCTTGGAGGATTTCTTGCATCTTGCTTTTGACTCTAGCTGGGTAAGACAGACATTATGATTGTGTACTTAATTAAACTCATCTCTGATGTAAGTCTCCTGATGTAGTGCTTGTGAGGATCTGAAGTCATGAAGTCATACTGAAGTAAAGAGCTTAGACAGCAATTCATCCTAAACATCTGAGGGGATCATCTTAAGATATTAAATTACTTTAACCTACCATAATGTATTAGGCTGTCACTTTTCTGATTTATTGAATCCTTTTGTTGCAGTACTTTTCTTTGGCATTACTGCTTCTAATTGTAAAGTATTATTTATCTGTCTGCAGCATTTGTTCACAATGAACTTTCATTAGAAAGGTCAGTTCATTGGAATTTGATGGCAATTTCACTGAAGGCAAATGACCACAGATCAATCAATGGGACATTTTATGCAGTACCAAATTAATTGTTACTTAGTCATTCTGTGAATTCTGAGAACTGCATGCTATCAAACAGATTACAGGTATTTATATTCCGTTTTTGTCACTTCTTAAACATTCTTCTGAAAACAATAAATTCTCAAGTTTCTTCAGTGGATTAAATTATTGCCTGTAAGAAATTTAAAAAAAAATCCACAAGTGCAGTTTTCCTTGAAGTTGACTGAAATTTAACTGGATTGCCATGATTCAGAATTTGAGCTTTTAAGTACCCTTTTTTACAGTATCATATTTATGCACAAAATAATCCATAGCTTCCAAAATCTTTTGTTAGTTTTTACCACATCATCTCATGGTAGTACACAGCTGACATGGGTGGTCCAATTATTGTATGGTTCTTTATCATTAAAGGCTTTGATTTAGAAACATGTTTTGTACACACTGTACTTGTGCTTAGGTGAAGGAAAGGATAGGAAAGTCTTGTCTTGAGGACCTTTTTTGCGAGTGAGTGGCGTTTATTCTTTGAAAATAAATATGTGCTGCTAACTAGATGCAGGTGTGCATGATTCATTGTGTAGAGCCAGCAGGCAGAAACCCCCAAGTTCTATCAGCAATCACACTCTTGGCTCTCTGACAATTGTGGAAACTGCACCTGGAGTGTTTTTCTTAATGAGTGGAGAATAATGATAAATACCAACTACCCCTCTCTTTAATAACTGAGGAGATGATGAGTGATTTGAAAGAGTGAAGCTCAGATTAACTGATCAATAAGTGTTATCCTCACCTTGCCCTTAAGTGAAAGGTATATATAAATACATAAAAATAACTATATATATGTCAAGTCCTATTGTTTGTTATAGTGAAAATGTTTTGTTTTAATACTGAAATTTCAATTAACGTTTTTTTAACTGAGTTAATATTCTTACTGCAATCTGTTTATACTACATTAAAAATTCAGAAATATGAGAATTTATTTTGATTTTGATCCTTCCTTTGTTACGTCATTTATTGCCTAACTTTACTTTCTCTTTTTTGTTCTTGAATTGGGCTCTTCAGTAGCGCCCAATTCACTGCTCCAGTACCTGAATTAAACCATTTCTTCAGGCTTCAGTGCCTTGCAGACATCATACTAGCTTTTTGTGGTTTAACATCTTCTATAAATTAAAAAAAAACATTCTTGAGGGTTTATTAAACCTTGTTATAAATAACCCACTTTGAAAAGTAAAGAAATTAAAAAATGGTTTAGTTAAGACAACTGTAGCATAAGCAGTGGTGAAATATCATGATGTACAGTAGTTTTATTTTGATAGCCTGCATCAATGTTATTGTATATTTCTAGCTAATAGGTTCATCCTTTTTTTTTTCTAGTAATGTCATAGATGTACTGATATCAATTCTTATTTGCCTTTCTCCTCAGAATAATGCATCCTTGGAAATAATTGATCTGTATTGAAGCCTTCATTATGTATGATGTTGAAAAATTCAGGCTGAGAGCACTTGTTTTAAATTAATTGGTGGTATGGTTGCTTCAAAAATGTTACTTCATTAATAGCTATAATTAAGCAGAAACACCATTCTCTAATTATGTAAGAAACTGCGAGTCCTTAGATTATATGCTGAACGATATTTTTTTTTTATTATAGTGGATTTGAAATTCATGGTATCTTAGCAACAAGCATTAGATGTTTTCTCTCCTTTTTCAGATCTAGTTCTTGGTCCTAGATGTTTACCTCATGTTTAGTGCAGTGTGCTAAATCTACAGCAATTATTCAGGCACTATAACTTTTCTATTTTCTCCTAATCTGTAATTATTACCGTTGAAACTTATTGAAAAGTCTACATATGTTCAGAACTCTACACGTGTTCAGGCAATGCTTTTTTTCTACAATAGGTATTCTGAAAACAATTATTCAGTCCTCACGCTCTTGACCGAACAGTCTTTTCTTCTGCTAAGCTAAGAGATGCAAAATCTGTATCCACCAAAACCTTCAATACTAGTCTTTTTGTCTGGGGCTATTCAATTGTTTCTTTGTGTTTGTGCTGTTGCTTTAACACCTTATTCTTCAAAGCAGGCACATTGTCTGAAGCACATTCTCCTGATCCTTTCGCACTTGTACGCTGGTATAAACAGAGCTTTTTGTGTTACAGTGTGTTTTCTTTTCCCCCTTGGCATGTATGTTTAATAGGTAAGTTTACTGCTTCCATGTGTGGACACTCAGGATTTTAAAACTTCAACTTTTTGGTTTCACTTAGCATTTCTTTAAAAATGTTTCAGAGACATTTTCTCTGGATTATAGCTTAGGCTGATCAACAGTTTTGAGACTGCCTGAATAATTGTTTAATCAAATCTGAATATATGAGGAACAAAACACCATTTGGTGATTTTGTATATTGCCTCCCTTTGTGTTGTAATGTCCTTTGTGTGCTTTTCTTCTCATACTATTTGTGTATAGATGCATTTGATGAGCACTTCTCTTCTAGTAAAAGCTTTTCTTTGTAACTGTGGCGCTTAAGATAAAATTTTGCATTATGGCTGAAGGGGACTCTGCATAGCTTATGGAAGCATGATATGCAGTTAACAAACTGATGACCTCACTGAAGATAAAGAGCTGCTTCTAAAAGCCTCACTTCAGTCAACAATTGCCTCTTGTTTTAAGGCAGAGCAAACTGTAATTTTTCACTTCAGTTTGTGAAACAGAAAATGCTGTGTCAACATAAGACTTTCTAAAGGAATTGTTTAGCCTGAGAATAACATCTCCAGTGGCACTGAAACCACTGTCTTATTAATGAATACCAAAGGAAGGTACATTGAAATGCTTATTAGTAGATCTCCTATTTTAGAACACTTTTGAATTATGTGTATGAAGTTAAAGAACTAATTTAATTGTGCTTTCAAAAGAGCCACTTGATGCATTATTTGAAAACTCACTTCAGCAGCACTGATGCTTCTTGGAAATGTATTCCAAATATGTCATTAGCAGCCATGAATCAAGCCACAGGAACATCTAGATGAAAAATATGTATATATATATTTTTTTGTAAAAATCTGAGTAAAGAACTCTTAAGAACCATTCAAATCTGAATCCTGATGTATTTATAATTCTGTGATAACAGGTTTGTTGACATTTATGACAACATATAGCCCAGTAAAATATAGGAAAAATAAAAACAAGTAATTCTACAGTGACAGTACTTTAATGATAGGTTCTCCACACTGACAGCTTATGGTTGCAGTGTAAGTGCTATTTAACAGACTGCAGTACTGTAGAGCATCCAGTACTGTTTTTCAGTGAAGTAATGTAATCGTAATGGTTAGAAATTCAGCAGTTTTACCTAAAATGTCCATTATAAAACAGATAACATTGAATCGTATGACTCAAAGCCTAAGTATTGCTTTAAAAAGGGATATACTGCGAGTTTGGTAAGTAGGTTATTAAACTAAAGTGAAACATTTAGAGAAGATGAAGTTGAAATGTCAGAGCTGTGACGAACTGCAAGAAGTTACACCAGCTTGCTAAAAAAAAAGATGTATTTACCTACTGGACCAGCTTCACTATTTACAGATTGCTCAAAATGTTTGTTTTGAAGTAAAGCCAGTTTTTATTAAGCAGTTATAGTTAATTGCCTATACAAATACAGCATTTGTAAAGCACCTTTCTCTAACACGATAATTCTATCTAGTATATCAAACTGTGTGAATAATATACCATGCAGTATAACTGTGTACTTTAATAAAACATATTTAGGTGGTAGTATTTTCATATATTTCAATGTGTCTTTGGTCTTAACCTGTTCTGCTACTCGTCTTTAATGTTCCTGCCTTTTTATGTTTGCCTATCCAAGGTGTCTTTCATTAGTCTGTAGCAGATATTAGCCACTCAAAAATAGTTTATTTTGTTTTATATGGAGGGAGTTAAGTGTGTAGAGCTTAAAGCTGCAGGCATAATGCTTGCCTGTAATCTGCCAATCATTACATCTGTACTGCATGCAAAGTGCTGTTCTGCTAAGATGACATCGTAGGACTGATTTTTTTAATTTAGGTGAATGCTACCTAAGACTAACAGGAATACTAGACTCCTTAAAAGATTAATTTTCTCTACCATTTATTAAAGCTGTTTAATTACAGGTGTTCATTTTCAGTGTTGTTCCCTATGAAGAAGACATATTGTATAGCCATTACAACAGACATATATCCATCGAAGCTTGTTTTAGGACATTCTAAAGCTTCTAGCAACCTAGATTTAAGTTATTCCAGAGCTACCTGTTTGAGAATTTGACTTTTCCTCACCAAATTGAATATCACCCTTACCATGGTACTCATAACCAAAGGTTCTTTTCTGATGATTTGGCCCCAGCGATCTGGAGGATTATGAATTATGCATCAACTCTAAAATTGCAAAAGTAATCCTCTTAAATCTCCTTATGTACTTTAGCAGGGGATGTTGTCTATTCCTATTGCACTACAGCTCTTTATGAAACAGATAAATTCTATACTGCAAAACTATATGACTGAAAAGTTTTAGAGTTATAGTATTTCTATCATATCGGTCTTCAAGCTTATAAAGGTTCTGTCTAGCTTGATTTGGTTTAAATACTAAAAACAGTGTGCTAAAATAATATATATTTTTGCCTATTGATTTCCTCTTTTGTGTTTTATAATGTATTTAATATATATTGCTAATGGTTTAAACTTTTTTTTTCCATTACTGCTATATCAAATACTTTTTGTGCTCCCCATTTGTGAAATGGAGGTCCTAATAAAGGGTTGAGAGGACTACAACCAGACACCTGCTCTAGAATATAAATGCAGGACCCTAGACTGCTATTTTCCAGTATGCTAACACACATTCCTTCCTGAAAAGCCACTGTTAATGCAGCAACCTTTTGTCTCACATGACTCCTGCTTTATGGACAAGGATGTCAAAAACGTCTCAGTCTTTGAGACGTTTTTGACATCCTTGTCCATAAAGCAGGAGTCATGCCTCAAACTAGGCCGGTTAAAGTCAAATTACCACATATAACTTTCTCATGCATTCAGTTTGTAAACGAATATAAAAAGCCTGATACAAATGCTTTTCAGAAAAAAATCTAATTTTATATAGTATATCTGTCCTCAGCATAAGTCTACCTTGGGACCTTAATATACTTTCCTCAGCTCATGCAAGCTTGAGACAGAGCTCTGATTCAGATTGTCAAAAGACTTTTCCAGTAACCTTGAGAAAGAAAAAAAGTGTCATTGATAAAATTTGAACATTCAATGACAGTAAATATGAAAGAGCACAAATATTATCATCTTTCTTACTTTTAATCCTGTCTTTCTGCATAGTACTTTTTTGACAATGTGGACCTGGATACCCTATGTGCTGTCAAAGGCACATACTGTAACTATGCCCTTTAAGAGTTGGGGATTTCGTTAACTTGTGCTTTATGATTTAAGTCCTAATGGTTCTCACAAGCAACAAATATTCTTTTCCGTTTTGCTGGAGTGAAATATCAGTAGTTTTTTTAGAATGCATCCTTAACAAATTCAGTTACCACGCTTACTTGTCAATGGCATGCCTAGCTTATCTTAACGTTTTTAACCCCTTTGTCTTAATAATGCCATACAGCAGATGAAATTGTGTTATAAAGAAATTGACTTGGCCTTCACCCAAAGAAAGGAGGACTTGATTTAACTGTCTTCAAGTAAATCTAGTAGTCACCCTACAGCATATATTGTACATCCAATCTGTGCTTATGTGTACTGTATATGTATGTGCATGTGTGTATCTGATGTAAGACATTTGTGTCATGTTAACAGGGTTGCATTACTTTGTCAACTGCTCTACTGTCTTGTTTTACTTTTACTTCTTTTTAGGATCATTTTGTGGTGGAGGTTGTACTACACATACTCCACAGAACCGTATACAACAATTTTAGTACTGTATGTATTGGTTTTCCATGTGTGTCAGGTTCTATATAGGAAGTCACAGTACACGTCAATTTGAATTTGTAAACCTGGCATGAATGTTGATACATGATTAGTACCTGATGGAAACAAAATTCAAGACAAGACAAGTAATCTTCAATGATTTTTGATTTCTCTCACTCTCTTTGCTCCTGCAGGTTCAGTGTAGGCACTGAATATGAATCACAAGTAATAATTGAAATGAGTATGTGTTTCACCTTAGACTTTTCATTTGTAGTAGCTGGAACCTTCTTGTATTTGAAGCAAAGTAGTGTACTATGTTTAGTTAAACTATCAATAATAAGTAAAGGAGAGTGTATCATATTCCTCCACTTCTGAGTTCTTTTGGTCTGTAGTTTTGAGTTCTTTACCTTAGCTGTATTTTCTAGAGAGCTTTAGGAATTGTTTGTTGTTGGGGGACATTAAGAGAATTTAGTTTTAATAAGATAAACCTATTAAATACTTTTAACGTTATTATTATAATGTATCATTGTTTCTGAGATGTTTTCCCACAGTAATTAGACTATTCATACTTCATTATAAAAATTGTGTGTCAGAAATAAAATTCTACTATTGGTAAATTTCATTCTATTTTTAATAAGTCCCACTGGAACTAAAGCTTAAATGACTGGCTTTCATTGTGCCAACTCAGTAATAAGTGTTTCAGTACATTTTTAAAATAATTAGGTAGGTTTTATCAAGGGATGTTTTCAAGGTCTTTTCATTTTTGAATTACTATGGATTGCCAGATTTGTCCACAGTGTCTGTTTCGAACAAAAGCGTATTTCCAATTTCCGAGTGAATCTGAGCAAGGGGTTTGCCTTCAGATCGTGTTGTTGTAAAACACTATTGCTTTCCCTGTTTCAAAACAATTCTTATTTCTTTCAAGCCTTGTTTCTGTTTTCTGTTGGTCATGATATTAATATTTGCAAAGATCTCCTGTCCCCTTGAAAAGCATCGTCTCAGTTTATAAGTATTCATCAGGCAAATCTGCTTTGTTTTCATGATTAAAAGAGTTTCTTGTTTTTTTTTCTTTTTGATGCCTTAGGTCTGCTGGCAAGGGGTTGAGCTGTTTTGTAATGGAGTATAATCTAAATTGGTTCATCTGTCATAGATGAGAAATTCAAAGGGTAGCAGAATTCAAAAAACGTTTAAGAGCCTTTTTTTGCATGATAAACTGAACAAATAAATACAGGTTGCTTATTTAAAATATGGATCCTTTCGTACATTTTTGAACAGTTTATACTTAAAGTACGTAGTAAGAAAACAGGAGGAACAAAATAGATTATGCTTGTCTTTGTGTCCAGTGTTTTGGTAAAGAACATGCTTTCTTTTTATCCAGTTTACAGTATGTTTCAGTATTCTGTGGGTTTGTTTGGACCTTAATTGGTGTGAGGTGAGGTGGTCTCAGCTGTACTGTAATGTTATGAATTGTGCTGTTTGTCAGATCTTGATTGATTTTTGTGTTGAAGTCATTGAAATTGAGTTCATTCAGCCCAGACTGGGAAGCCAAATGAACAATCCTTTGATTGCTGTATGTTTCACCCTTTCAGTTCAACCTTTATCACTAAGAGACAGTCATATAAACTGGGGTGAGAGCTGCCATAGAGGGAAGGTAATAAAAGGAAAACCCCACTGAGCTGAATCTGAAAAAAGCTGGTAATCTGTGTATTCCTTTAATGTTAATGAAAAGCTTGAACATTATGAAAACTGAAGTTTTGTGTGGATCGCTTTGCTATAAAATTACATGTAGGTCTAAGCTTAAATAGAGAAAAAAAGAACAGCTTCCCAGGTTATTTTTCAATTAATTCCTTGATGCATAAAAATGCCTGAACAATGTGACTATATATTACTGTAGGTGACTAGGTTTCAGCGTAACTGACTGTAATGATGCAGGTTTAGAGACTGATTTGGTATGAAACAATGCTGTGAAGTCTGGTTAAAAATGTAGCGGCATTTGTTTCTATTGGGAATCGTTTAGACACTATATTTTTTACTATAGGCAGATAAGAGTTAACTCAGTCTTCAAAATGTTGATTATGTCATACTGTACCTTTCAAAGCAGCACAGTACAATATGAACTGTGAACCTGTTCTTCAGTTTGCATTTCCAGGTTCACAGTTCCACAGTTTTCCACTGCTGTATTCACTGCATTTCATATACCTTTTCAATAGTAATTCAATGTAAACTTCCTGTAATGAAGACCAGAGCCTGACAGTATCAGGTGTCTAATGTGTCCTTTAAATGCGGCAGAATGCGTTGCTGCTTGGACTAACCAAATATATTCTGCTGTACTGCAGTCCAGAGAAGTGTTCTGGAATGAAGTACTTAATAAATAATCCCATTACAACATGAAAGGTAACATATTTGTGCAGTATAACAACAGTCATACCTTTAAAAGCAGGTCATTTGTTTTAGGCTAAATTAGTCACCTCACAATGCAAGTACAACATTTTATTTCTTATTTTGAAGTTGGTAGTTTCTGTTCCTTTTTCAAAGATTTTTATTCAAGTAATGCATTTAAGAAGAGTTTGTATTTATACTGAGCCAGCATTCTCTCTGTATAATTAGATGTGTTTTGGGATCTCCGAGCTCTATATGAAAAACAGAAGGATGTGTTTTGAATGCTGTATGCCCTGGGGTTGGGGAATGCGCTAGATAAGGTGTGCTGTTACAATAACTCCTGCCAGTGAAGAACTGACCATGCAGAGCTGTGGGCTGTTCTTCTCTTGAGAGGTTTTCCGAGTCAGTGATGCAGAGCAGATAATTGTTAGTTTAGGTATTGTTTCCAGACTGTTACACTCAAAGCTAAATGAATATATTAATTCCTTAAAATAAGTTGCATTGAAGCAGCAGAGGAGATTGTATTCCTTATGGACTGCGATGCAGTCCATTTCGTAAGACAGTGAAAAAGCAGAAGGGGAAAAAGCACAGAGTTTTTTGCTTTTAAATTAAACCTCGGGACTCATTTTAGCATGGTGTGCTGCCCCAGTGAAAAAAAGCAGGATCACTCATATTATATGTGATTGCCGAGTAGTTAGTGGAAGTATCCCCAGTCAAATGCAGTGAAATATATTATGCTTAGTTTTATTTCTTTTCCAGATTATCTTAGTTTTCAGACTGCACTTTCCTGTTAGCTATTTGTCCTTGATAAACATCGCAACACCAAATTATCATGCATCACTGGAAACAGTATGAAATTAGAGTATTTTAGGTTTTGGTTTTGCATTTGATCTTTAAATAAAGCTACACATTTCATATTTGTGTGACATTTTTCATTCTATTTGGTTGTAAGAGCTTGCATGAAATGAAATACACAGTAGAATCCCTTGCTCTAAACAATAATTCATTGACATCACTTTTCTCAATTACCTTACTTTAATGTTATATTAAGCAGTGTGTGCCCTCACAATGTTTTTGTTTCCCTGCAACTATGTATTGACTTTTTTCTGCTAGATGCTTCCATTATGCTGTAATCATTTACTGTAAGATACATTCCTGAAAGTGCATCTAAATTTATTAAACACAGCTAACATTCACCTATATTTTTCTTAGAACTGAACACCTGTAATATATTAATATTTTGAAATGGTATGATGATGCAGCTTCTGTCTAGTTTATGAAAGCATTGCCCTCTAGAAAACAAAACTGAAAAAAACATTTTCATAGCAGATTCTTAGCACACAGAACGGCAGTAATACATTCCCAGCCTTTCTGCCTCAAAGGATGCTAAGGCAATACAGATCCTTTTCTGAAAATTAACTCGCTTGATAATTCTTGGTTAACAGCCTTAGAAATCTGACTTACCTTTAAGAGTAAATTACAGATGAAATGGAGAATACAGTAAAAATCCTCTGTGCTTCCAGTACATGTCCGTTCGTTTAGTTGATTAGGGAGCTTAGATTGAAGAGATGATCTTCCATGGTAATAGTAAAAGCAGCGGCAGCAGCAGCAGCAGTAGTTGTAGTAGTTGTTGCACATCGGCTGCTTGATATCAGAGAAATTCTTCAAAGCCCCGTGAGATGTAGCTACCACTTCTTCTCCTAAGGTATCAGTAAGACATTTACTTAGCTCCAGCATTCGCTAGAGGCAGGCATGCATTCATGAAGTTTTCCTCATTTACTGCTGCAGTCCCTGTGTGTTTGTGTGTGTGCGTGCGTGTGCGCGAGTGTCAGTGAAACAGAGGTGGGGAGGGGGAGGGGGGAGCTGCCAGGGAAAGTCCGACGCTTGTATCAGCCACAGCTGGCGAGCTCATGCATCAACAGTAAAGACCTCCTTATCTCATCAGCTGAACCAATATCCTTGGTGACTTAATTGCCAGAGAGATGTTATATAAACCAGAATTCTAGCTAGAGCGCTTGAAAGGAAATTTGTGAAATCATTTTGCACTGGTTTTAATTGGATGCCACCTGCCCACATTATTTTGCGAGCTGACACTTGCATGAGGGAGAGAGGGGGGGAATAGTCAGTGATAACTGGCCGCAAAGACTGCTGACTTGCTACAAGAGACATTTCAGCTTAAGACCTTCCTACCCCCACACACCCCTTAGAGATTTATTCTAACGAGAGACTTGTTGAGTCTGATGCGCAACATCTACCAGTAGCACAGGATCATATGTTCTCTATTAATGTGGATGTCCTGAAGTACAGTATAAGTGTGGGCTCTGTTCATGCATCTGCATCATAAAAAAATAGTCTTTCACCCTCGTCAGTCTGTCAAGGTCTAATGCATGCCATTAGTATAACTAATGCTGCAGTGTAGCTTTAATTGTTTTCTCCTGCTGAGCTTCACAAAGATTTTGCATTCAACTGAATGGTGCCTTACAGCCTAGACAATGGCTTATGGAGGGCTAAGTTTTACTGTTTTTAAATGTGCTTGATTCAAAAGTACAAATCATATGCTAAGTTTAAGAATTAAAAATCACATGGCCTGCAATAAGGTAATATGTATGCATCGCTGTTACATACAGTCAATATTATCTGTAACCTGTACCACAAATCTACACTATGAACAAAAAAGTAAGGTACAGAAACAGACTTTTCAACTTATTTCAGTGTATGCGTGGTAAATTTAATTTGGTTCTTTTAATGTCAGTTTTCCTTGGTGTGTTTTAGCTAAATTCAGGGATACTTATGATGCTACAGTCTGTACAGTGGAAGAGTAGATTTTATTAACCCAGCTGTGAAGCACAAAGGAAGCTGGATGGTGAAGAGGTGCTGGTATGATATTCAGCACAGCTCTTTTAGTTGTTTAAATTACAGTAACTGCAGTAGCATAATATGTAAATATATAAAGTTTTTCTTTTTGTATTTTTTATAGAAATTCAGAATTTCACTGGGTAAAATGTTTGCCAGATGTTTTGCACGGTAGAGTTAGGGACAGAAGTTCAAAATATAGCCATAGAGGCAATGGTTGTGTGTCTCACATGTTTTAATACCTAAACCCAGTATATACTAAATATATTCTCCTATTCACGGCTCGTTGTGTAGGATATCAGCTTCTAAATGTGGATGTGAAAAAGCCTGCCTCGCAGTTGTCATCGCAGCTTTGCAGTTCACTTCTTTGGCAGCTCAATTTACACACCGCATATGTCTTGAGGTATTGTACAATTCAGGATTTCTGGTTTTCATATCCTTGTGGTTTGCAGACACAGCTGAATTTTGCTGCGAGTGTCAAGATTTCTGCTTTTGTTAACTAATTCCCCTGTATCTGATTTTGCTGTAGTGCCTAAAAACTAAAACTGAAGGATGAAACCGATATCTCTTAATGTAGTTAATCTTTTTTTTCTTAAAAATGATACAGGTTGTATGACATTTTTGAACAGTTAGGAAAATTGAAGATTAAGTGCCAGAAAAGGATAAATGCCACCGTACAGGTTGAAAGCTTTTGAGCCTGATGATCTTTTTTAGTTTCCTGCTCCTGTTCCTTGTTAAGGAACCCCCAAAATCACCATCTAATGTCCCCATGTTATGCTGGTCTGAATAGTCGAGTGGTAATGTTGAAAAGTCAAACCGCACAGTTGTATCTCATTAACACTTCTGCAGTGTGGGTGGAAGTGAGCTGCTGTCAGCATCTTCAGAAGTAATTATTTAATTCATTTAACTTCACAATATTACAGGGAACCTGTCACTGTTAAAAACAAAATCCCCTGGTATGTAATGTTAGGTATGCCCTAACAGGAAGCTACAGTAACGTCCTTCAGGTTTTAAGCTTCCTTTTTTGATAAAAGCTGGAATGTTAAGATTTTCATGTGTTTTATGCATGCTGTCTTTGTACTTCAGACATGTTGCTGTTCTGTAGGAGAGGCTGTCAGATAAACTTGCACTGTAAGACGGTGACTTACATAAGTAGGTACATTTTACTGAAAAGAGGTGCAAGCCTGAGTGTACATTTAGCAGTCTCTTATATTTGTAGTAAGAGATCATACTCTTCTTTAGGCAGTGACAGTTACTTAGGAAAAATGGAGACCTAGTAGAGACTATTCGGAAAGCTCATTGTATTGTATCATAGGGTCCATTATTGTATTGAATTGCTTTTACATCTTACATGTTGACCACCTTGTATCAGTTCAGAGGCTTTTATCACAGTTTCTAAGTTAGCCTAGTTTCTCCTAGCTGTTATTTTATTTTTCATTATTACATCCAAAGCATTGTGGAATTCACTACTTCTTATACATTACACAAGATTAAAAAATCAAGTTCTTTTTTGGCACGATTAATCAAGTTTTAAGGAAATTTAGTGCTAAAATACTGTATTTCCTGAAGTCTAAGAAGTGTACCAGTCACAAGAGCCTTAAT
This sequence comes from Lepisosteus oculatus, assembly GCF_040954835.1. Taxonomy (NCBI): domain Eukaryota; kingdom Metazoa; phylum Chordata; class Actinopteri; order Semionotiformes; family Lepisosteidae; genus Lepisosteus; species Lepisosteus oculatus. The sequence goes on along the minus strand of NC_090699.1, from coordinate 26,492,439 downwards.
GTCTCAGTGCTTTTGCAGGTTGCGTCTTTATTCTACTGTAGTCTCTTTCAGTGTTTCTTTTTCTTGCAAAATAAGATCTCTTTACAACAGTACAAAAATCCCTAACTGAAAAGAGTTAAATAAAAATGTGGTTTTCATGAGCAGCTTCTTCAGTAATGCTTTCCATTTGTTGTGTGCTGCTTGCATACAGCAGGCTGTGGTGATTTGAATTGAAGGACTTTTCTTTAGATTCAAATTGTTTTCTCTTTTTCTTTTTTGCTGCTTGAAACCCAGTAACGCAGTATGCAGACCCATGGCAGCTATAATGTTATGAGAATGCTGCAAAGCGTGTAGTAGTTTACTGAATCACAGGAGCAGGTCCTGTGCTAATGTAAGGGCTCAGAGTGGTCTGCTGAGGCAGTACTGCCCCCTACCTCCAAGGTTTCCTTGTGATTTATCCCAGAGATAAGAGAAACTGCATGGATTATTAGCCACAGATGGTGGCTGTTATACAAATTGCTGCAGTTTAATTGTTTTTTGTCCTTGTTATTGTTTGATGTGATTTGGTGACATCATAGGTTTGCAGGTTTTTTTTAGGGCATGCATAATTTGCGAAAAAAATAAGTGTGTCAAAACCTTTCGAATGTAGGCACCTTAATATAGAAGAGACACTAAAACCTGATTATTTTGACAGTGCAGTTTTAAAGTAGATACCTTAAATTAACATCATAACTTTAAACTATGCTTTAAGCATGCACTGAATACAGAAGTTAATTTTAAAAACACAAGAACTCTGAGTGTTTCTTTTGAGGAACATTGTTGGTTTTCTGTCTAAAGGCAGCTGAAATGTTCAACCTGAATTTCAGCATCAACAGTGTAAGATGTAAGAGGATTCTGTTCAATGTTGTTGATGCAAGAGTAAGATAAGTAAGTAAAACTCTTACACCAGAGGCAAGGCTTCTTAAATACCATATAGGTGGTTTTGATTCTGTAATTTGCAACTGAAATTAATGAGCAGGATGAATTCAAGCTAGAGTGGGGAAGTTTTTTATTAAGGGTATTATTATTCTACCTGCATGCTGTAAATTCTTGACAGGAGTCTCGTCATTGAAGCAAATCAGCACAGAAGACTTTGCTGGAGGCTTATGTTCTATATTTCTTTTCATAAATTGTCAGACTGTCTTGTATCTGAATCTTTTTTTTTAAAGGCCTTGCATAATGTCAGACCTATTTCAGTGTTCTGATTTTGAAGTGTAATTAACAGGTATGTAAGACATTTAAGACATTAGCAGTGCCCTAAGAACCCGCCTTGTAAAATGGCTTTAATTTGACTGCTAAGAATAACTGCTTTCAGAAGATTAATGTCATCACTGCTAATTCTATGAATGACTAAATATTGAGCTAAGATCTTTATTTCCCTTTTCTGAAGTACCAAGATCTTGTCTTGTGTCAAATAAGATGGAAGGACGGACAGAAAGACAAGCTGATAGCCTGGTTCCTGGTTCAGTTTCCAATTAGATTGCTATTTCTTGCCTTATGAAAGTTATAGGGCATGAGGGAGCTCTCATAGACTGAAGGACCAGGCCTTTTTATGGACACCCTTGATTTTAAAAGATACTTGTACTACTGTGTAATTCTTATATAAGTGCTTACATTACTCACTTTCACAGTATGAACCAGGTAAATAATGCTCTAATCTTTTAAGGTCTGCCTGCAGCTGGGGTTTAGAGTAGTGATGTTTATCTGAGGAGCTGTTGGCTCTTTCAAGGACACGATTCATTGTTACAGAGCAGTGAACAGTTTAACACTGTTAGACACATTACTATATAGAATAAAAACAACGAATCAATAGTGTAAAATATTAGAATACATTTGAATCAGTTCTTCTTTTCAAATCATTGTTTGTCCTCATTTCTTTTGAAAAGTATTTTCTCTTTACTCCTATCTCAATAGGTATAGCTCCATCTTGAGACCCACCTGATGCTAAGAACTGAACTGTGGGGAACCATTCATCAGCATAGTCAAGGGGGAGCTGCATAGTCATTAGCTAAGAGATTCATTTAATATTTCTGTATCTTCAATGACGTTACTGTATGTAGGTCACTCCTTCTAGACTTAGAATGCCACACAGGAACTGAGTTTTTCTTGCCAAATATTCAGTATTTCTAGTTTTCGTGTCTTCTCTACTGCAAGTGTTTGCCCTTTTTATCTAGCAAAAAGAGTCTCCCTGTGTACAGGAAAAAGATGACATTATGTGGTTCTAGACTGCACATAGAATAGTGAGAATAGTGACAAAGACTGTGTATCCTTCAGTTGGAAATCGTGCAATTTTTCTTTGTTTTGTATATAACATGCAGACTTCAAATTCTTTAAATAAAAGCAGTCTTTATTTTAAAAATGCAAACAGTTAATCACAACAGAATCTGTCTTTTCCTCTCAAATTGCATGTACAATGGAGGCTTCTTAAATGAATTCACTATACAGTGAAACAGCATTCAGAGAACATTATTCTTTATTGACTTATTCAGTAGACTTGAGGCCTCAAGATATGGAAGGTTGAACCTACGTATAGTTCCCTTCTGGCAACTGTTATTGTCACCATTTGTCCTTAGCAGACACTTTAAATACTGCCTGCCAGTAACACTGAAACTACCCCTGTAAACCTGAGGCGCAGCTATAGTTAAATCACTCTTGCTCAACCATGAAGAACCTGGTCAGGAGCAGCTACAATACATGTGTGATTGATCTACGAGAAGGTCATTTTTTATTGGTCATTGGTTTCCTTTATGGAGTGTTTTTATCCCGTTTTGATTTCTGCTAAGCCCTGTAGGTAGCTTGTTTGAGCTGGAGAGTCCTGTTGAAGGTGGTTATTTGAAGGATGCTCTGAAGATAACGTGGAGCATGTTCACGAAAAGTCACTACTCTCACTTTTGCTTCATGTAGTGTACATGGAAATAGTTTGGCTGAAAATGCAATTGGTGTCTTAGTATGAAATTAATTATATCATTTATAATATAAGATCATTTTGGTAATCATTTGCTTAAAGTGAAAAGCTATACTCCTGTCTACCTGAGAAAAATGGTCCCCACTGCATCACTTATTTCCCAGAAAATAATATTTATTTATGAAATCACAGTGGTGTATTTTGTGGTCATTTGGATTTTTCTATTGTTTTTAATCCATATAGTTTTATTCAAGGTAGTCCATCACATCTTGAGAAACACACAATGCATAGTTCATTTTTTTTTTCATTTGTGACATGATATTTAATAGCAAAGCTTGTGGAGAAATGTTGGAGAATATTATCTTGCATTCATATTTTACATGCCTTTAAGTCTTCAGCATGACCAAACTGGCATGGTTCATTAGCTTTTACTTTTTACTTTACACATAGGCTCCCTTCAGTTTGAGACAGACAAATACAAGTTACTCACTGCGTTAAATCTGATCCAAGGCTTCCTCAAGGAAGGTAGTAGGCATGGTTATGGTTTTTCAAAGGTTTGCCTTGTGGGGAGAAGTAGTGTAGGAGACCAAGTGCTAGCTGGGACACAGCTGCGTCTTGCAACATTCATATCTGTGTGGTTCATCCAGCAGCTGTTGGGGAATTCATTGATTTATTATAGATTTTGGATATTCTGAGTCATCTGTTCTGATCATGTGTGAAGTGTGTAATATCTGCCTGTTGGCAACAGAAACCAACTTAACATGTAAAATGTCTCAAAAATTCATGTCCAGATGTCAACTGTTATTAACAAGAGACTTTGGGCTCCTTCATTCAACATCTGTTACTAAAAAGCAAAATGCAAGCACTGCATAATTTACAACTTCAAATGTGTTTTGCTTTGAAAACACAGAATCTTTTTATCATCAGATTTGCATTATTGTATTTTTTTAACAAGCCAAGTATGTTTTTGAGGTGCTGCATCACTAATAGGGAAAATGTGATCCTCGTGGCTTATTTTTTCTTTGAAGGAAAAAAAATAATGAAAAATGTCTGAATTTCAAAAGTGAAAGGTGTCTTACATAATCCTATGATTGAAAATGTTATTTCCAGCTCTTCTATTTAGAGTCTTTTACCTTCGGTAAAGCAATACATACTGCGTGTATACATATAAGCTGTAATTCAACAGCATATACTGTACTGTACAGTATGTGTATGTGGGGGCATCAGAGTGGAAAAGTGGTTAGAGCTCTAGACGCACATCTGGAAGGCTGTTTAATGCTTGAGCACGGTACTTTGTCTGTATTGCTCCAACAAAGAATGCAACTTGTATAAATGAACGGAAATGTAAGTTGCTTTGGATAAAAGCATTGATTAAGAACATAAGAAAGGGTTACAAATGAGAGGAGGCCATTCTTCCCATCTATCTCATTTGGTTTCAGATTATTATTAATAATAATAATAATAAGGTGGCCGCTCACACAGCTACAGCTGCTGCTCCTGAATTGCCAGTAGGTGTTTGCATTTTGATGATTTGTTAAGTTGAAGGGTTCATTTTCTGAATAATTGCCACATTGTCAAATTGCATGTACTGTAGTTAATATCTTGCTAGTGGGATTTCTTTTAGCTTAACATTTCTGCTACACTGCTGGCAGTGACCTGTGCTGCTACATGTTAAACCTATTTTTCTGTTGAGAAACCATTGTGATTTGTCTTCTAATTCTAAGTGGCAGTGAATTGCTTTGGTATGTAATTATTTTGTTCCCTTAGAGAGATTTCTTACCCACATCCAGTGCCTTGCAAACGTCTTCAGACCCTTCCTAATGATGTCCCATTTTGTGAAATTCCAATATGATGTATCCACATTTTTTAAACTTAGTATTTTGAACAAAACCTGGATGCTCAAACTTAATAATTCTAAGGATAAAAATAATAATAAATGCCAGCAAACCCTAAAGAGAAAAAAGTGAAAAGTTGATTGCATATGGGTTCAGAAGTATTTATCTGTTATTTCTGCCAAAGGAGGAAACACCTTTGGCAGCAATTACAGCTGTAGGTCTTTTGGGGTAAATATTTGCCAACTTTGTACACTGGCTTGGTGCAATTTTTGCCCATTCTTCTTGGCAGATTTGCTCAAGCTTGGGGATAATCTATGGATTTCAGTTTGTAAGACTACAGATTTTAAATAGGATTGAAGTAAGGGCTTTGGATTAAAGTATGGTCATAAATGGACATTCACCTTTTTATTCATAAGCCATGCCAATGTAGCTTTGGTGTAGCTTCATACAGTTTTAGGTATGAAGAATGTTTTCCGCTGAAATTTGTTAGTTTCCATCTCTAATCTGTTTCCATCAGTTTTGACAAACGTCCTAGTTCCTGCTGTTGAGAAGCAGATTGATAACATATTGCTACCACCACCATGCTTGATTTTGGAATGGTTTTGAGTGAGTGATGCACTATGCTAGGTTTATGTCAAATTAAACACTTTTCATTTAGAATTTTCCAGTTTTCTCTATTCAGTCTACACAATGTTTGATGCTTGCAGTTTCACTTAGGGGCAATAAAACAAAACGCATGCAAAATCTGAGAGGTTTTGTTTAAGTTCCTTATAAGCTTTGTGAACAGGATCTAGTAGACCCATATATATTTTCTTCATTCGCAGCCATTTACCTCTCTAATTATCTCCTTGCTGTTGATCTCACAGTAAAATCCCTAACTAGTATCGCCCTTGTCCAGCTGCTCAATATGGATGGATAGCCTGATTTTGGTGCGTGCCTTCTGCTTATGTTTCTTGTCACCATGCTTAAAAAGATGTTAAATTTGATATATTTTATACCTCTCTCACGATTTATGCCTTTATAAAACTTCATCTTTGTGTTTCTTTGAAAGCTTCTTGGTCTCAATGACCATTGAAATGTACTACCTGATAGACCTTGCAGGAATATGTGTATTTATTCTGAAATCATGTGCTTGCACCTTACACAGAAGATTGTGTATATAGAAAATATTAATTGCTGCTTCAAAATTATGACTACAATTGGCAACAAAATGTGTCAATTGGTCTGAATACTTTTGCAAGGCCTTGTATGTTTTATATGAGGAAATAGACTGAAGTCTTCATTTGCATGTTACAATTGGACTTCCAGCTTAGTTTTGGAAAGGGTAGATGTAAAAAATGGTAAAAGGCTCCTACTAACTCCGTCTCTCCTAGAATTTAGCCATGTGAACCACACTGTTATACTTTAATTTACAGTGTTAATGTTTCCTAGTTCTTTAATGATAATTACATGAAAACTGCTTTCAAATACAATTTGATTATGTTCCGAATCCTGAGAGGGATTTAAGGCACAATAATAATGGAAGCTAAAGATTTTTTTCAGTTAAAAATAGGATTTATATCTAGTACTTTTATTCATTCCAAATGCACAGTTTGTGAGAACCCACAAGTTGGTGATTTGGTTTCAATTCAATGCCCCGATGACATAAGAATATTTTACAATAGTATTACTGTGTAATTTGATTATTATAGTTTAGTCTCTAGGCACGTCACAGCGGAAGGTGGGATGAATACTGCTTATATTGATGCAGTGTGATAGTACTTAGCATCTGAGAAGTAATGCTAAATAATTGGTCCATTTTTCATTGAAATAGTAATATTTCTATATTAATTCAGCTGGCCATGGGGAGAGCAATGTTTTTAATCAGTTTTCGATGCCTTTGCACGAATCGGAGTATCGCAAACCAAAACGGCTGCCTCCCTGTGAGTTTGTCATCTCCATCCTAGACCTGTGAGCAGTCCCAGATTAAGTGGAAACACTGTTGTAGTCACTACTGAGCATCAGGGCCCCAGTTGTCCTAATTAAAGTATTTTAATGAGTTTTCTTGTTTATGATCTGAGTTTTTTAGACCTAATATCAATTTCTAGCTTTTGCAGTGTCATGCTTACCATGCTTACAAGCAGAATTGGGATTATCTTTCCCTTTATATTGTGAATGACAAATCCTCTTTTTTGTCATTGGATTGTAGCTTTAGTTTCTATGTGGAAAAAATCTTACCAATGCAATCGTGCTGTGACACGTCTAATACCTTCAGACATAATTGAAAGCAGTTTATGTACCTTTTTACAATGTTGAATTGGTAAACATATATTTGGATGAATTTGACATTTGGATCTCTTTTCCTGGGCCTTTTTTATTTTAGGAATGGTCCTATTTTCATCACGCTCTGCTTCCAGAGCACCGTACATGATGCATCTCTCATTATATTTGCTTTCCAATTATATAAAACCAGAGCACATTTCAGGACTGCCTGCTAAAGAATCGCATTTAGGTATTCATTAAATCATGGCTCAAATAAATAAACTGGTGTTTATCGCATATCACATGTTCAGATAGGCCTGACCATGTGCCCTTTGCTGAAACTCGGCTGTCTCTCTTAATAATACAAGCAATACTGTAGGATTTTCAGAAACTTGTTAGACTGTTTTTGTCCAAACACGGGATATTCTGTTTAAGCCTTTAGCTATGGAACAGTATAGCTTAAGTCGGTATCATTTTAGACTTTCAGCTGAAATATGGCTTGGATAGAATGTGACCCTTGCTTTTTGTGTAGCGGAAAAAAATGTTCAGTTGCTTGACAAGCTCATTTAAGGATGGGCATCAAAAGCTCCTAATCACTTACAACAACAACGGATTCAGAAAGTTATCATCAGTAGAATGACAATCTTTTTGTAGCAGGGACACAGATATTTTATTGAACAGACATGGCACAGATAAATTCATCATGGTGATATATGTTGTCATCCACAAGGTTGCACAACAGGGTCTACTGTGAAAGTCTTTAATACTTAATACTAGTACTTTGTGTGTTGCTTTATACATCTGCCATGCATGCTTTGCACCAGCCTGCAGTCTTGCATAATTCAGTCCACTTTCAAGCAAAAAGATGGGCTAAACATGTGAACGTTCACTGGTCTCTTGAGCTCTAGATGCTGACCGTTGTTCCAGCTCATGGCACAGTTTTTCATTGCGTCTCACGAGTAGCAAGTAGGGTATAGATGACATACCGTAATTGTTCCATTCTCATCTTACAAAAACGCTGTATATACACCAGCATCAAAAGGATGTGTATTGTCCTGCTTCAATGTTGTCACATCACCATGATCCCACAGTAAAGACAGTAATTAAGGTCTCAAGACTTGATCAATAGTAGCACCGTGCAGTCAGGTTGCCATCAATCATTACAAGTGGAGTGTCTAGTAGCACAGCACCTAGACACTCCTGCCCAAACCATCACATTGGACCTCCCCATCGATTACTCTGTTGTGTAGAACAATTAGCCTATCATTCTGCATCAGGGTAAACTACACAAAATCTTCATTCATCTATATAAAAAGAGCCTGGATTCATTGCTGATTTGTCTACCTAAGGTGATTCAAGGACATTGTTCTCTTGTGACAGTGTCACTGTATTGGTTTCTCTGCTTTTGTGGATTTTCACCAGGCTTGACATTCAAAAGGTTCAGTCACCTCATCACCTTTGCATAATCCAATCACTAATGAGATACTGTAATTTGGTCCTTATGTGAGAGAGTGAATAATTGATGAATATGTTGCTGAGAACATTTAATCAGAATCCAAAATGCAACAAAAAATATTTTTCTAAAACCATATATCAATTGGGTGATGTTTTAATGCATACTGTAACTACTGTATATGAAATCAATTTTATGCGTTCAGTTCCCAAAGTTCTTCCAGGTTTCTGTTTTAGCTGTTTTCATTCATTTTGCTTTGCACAATTAGTACAACTTTTTGAACCATTGTATTACAGAGACATTCTGCTCTTTGCATTTTTGACTGCAGGTCTTCCATAAAGCTTAGATTTTGTAACTACACTTTAACCTAGTTTTAGATATTTCCTTTTTGCTGTGTATTTTTTGTCGGGGAGTGCCAAGGTTTCAACATGTTTGTGTGTGTGTAAAAGGAAAATCGTAACTCCCACTCCTCTGATATTGACAAGGGACCACTAGGCTGATTAATGGGAGTATTACCATATTGACAGAAATCTCTTTAAATCTGGTAAGACATCTCTGGTTAATATTGGAAGGTAGAAAATAAAAAATAATTATATTACAAGTGTGAGAAACGTAGCAGTGTACAGAAATTAAGCACAAAGCTTTCTGACATCTCTTGTGTGTATTTTTAAAATGGATCTTCAACTGTTCGGACATTTCTACATTTTCTATTTTTAATCAAAGACTCTCAATCATTAAAGGATAAAAAATGTACTGTTCTAAAGCAATCAATTGAAAATCCATTTTGCAATCAATTTTTAAAACCTTCAATCAAAGCCAGCTCTCTTTCAATATGCACTCTGGCTTTGGGTGTGTATATGTAGTGAACTAGCCTTTTTTATTAAATATAAAATCCATCAACTAGACTGTCACGTAATGCGACCTATTTTACATGCAGGTCACTAGTGCCGATCTAATTTGATTTATTCAGTTGTATAAAATTACATTAGGGCCTGACATATACAACACAGAGAAAACGATAGCCTGAAGCAAGCATGCCAATATGCAACATTGTATATATTTTTTTTCTTTTCGGCTTTTCTCCTCCCCCTCTGTAGCTGGGCACCTGTGTTTTCTCCAGGTTATATTTTTATTCAGTAACCACAAGTGCCTAATATAACCACTAATAGGCTAAATACAGCTAAATTTGTGTTTTTAAGAAATCTTCGGTGTTGTTGGCAAATGTTCATATGTTAATTCTGAGATCCAAGGTAGCAATCTAACCTGTCTGAAATTGCAAAAAAAATCACAGAAGAGTAGAAAAATAATTTGATCCATTACTTTGCCAGGGCAATTTAAACATCTGACCTGGGCTCATCCTGACAGCCCTTTCCGTGGGCTTCTGAATTCATAATCTGTGCTACTTTCTAGGATTTTTTCCTATGGGTGGCTTAATAAGCAACATTTCCTTTATTATAGTGTAAAAATCTGTCTTAATAAACATCAGATATATCTATGATAACTAAAGTTGTGCCATAAGAGTGTAAATGAACACAAAGGGCTTTAATTTAATCTAGACAAAGGTAACGATGCAGTTTTATATACGGTATAATGTTCATGGGATACATGAAAATCAATCAACATGTTTTATACATGATGATAGAATATTTCATTTCTAAACTGAAGTTTTGCATTATTCCGTTGTTAAAGAGCATCTAGGGTAATATTCAAATCCTGCTGTGTTGTTCAGAGGCTTGCTGTTTTTTCTTTACTTTTTACCTCTTCTGTGTTTTTTAAGGACAGATCTGATCTTAGAGACTTTAAAGCATGAAGTATCTGCTATTTTTCAGTTTACCTTCAGGATTAATTGAACATCTCAAAGCACAAATGATTGCTTTACACTCAAGTTTTACATTCTTTAGTTTTGTTCAATCTGGATTCCCATGGCAGTAACACTATAATAAAGCAACAAGAAGAGACATTTTTGGACCACAGGTTTCATCTTCTTATTTCATTGGACTTTGATTAAATGCTAGGATGGATTCACGAGGTCAGAGAAGAATATTCATTTTACGTCAGCAGCTTTGGGTTGAAGCTTCCTGGTTCAAGGAAATGACATCTATTGTATTGGGACAGACATGGCTTAGGGAAAGCCTACTGTGATATTTAAAGGCTTGGGTAGGATTAACTTAATCACCCTACGTCACTTGTATTTCAAATGGGTTCTCAGAGTCCCAGAGTGCTGGGAAAGACAAGTAGAATTTAACTACTGATTGCTTTAAAATCCAAGAAAAGTTGCTTCATTCCTTCTATGGGTTAAAGTGTAGAATGGGTGCTACCCACAAAACCCAGGTTAACACAGAGAGATCATGGAAAGTCCTTGTAGAAATTTCCCTAATTCGGAATCGATCCTCACATCCAAGAGCTGTGAGGTTTGGCCACCACACTACCCAATTAACATCCACAGGTTTATATAATTCGCTTATTTTATCAGGCGGGTGCTTGGACCTTACTTCACATGTTAAGAAGAAATTTATTTAGCATTTATAAATAAATGGCTGTAGCATGTCTTACCAACATTTAATTTGGCTTAATGTTTTTTCTTCCATTAAAGAACTTGATTAGTAAAGTAGCAATTACTTTCATTTGTAAGATTAAGGAGCATTCAGCTCTGGTCTTAATATGCTAAATGAGTAAAATTAAAGATTTTTAGACCAGTTTAAGGCAGCTGTTTATAATGATAGCTTGTGGGGAAAAACAATACACCATAATAGGATAATTAGAAACAGGAACACTGTTTATTATTCATCATGGATCAATGCAGCCATTTTCACCTACTCCTTGACTATGACTATTGATTATTTTCCATTATTGAGAAATGAATTCCCCTCTTGCACTGGTAAGAACTTTGAACATTATTTTTAAATTATGAAACATGCTGACAATTTAATCACTGACTGGAAAGAACTGCAGAATTTTTCACCAACGGTAAATATTAGGCATTCTTGTTTTAACAATGTTTAATTAATTTGAAAATAAAGAAAAATAGATATTTTGACTTTTAACTTTCTGAAAACAAGGAGGCTCTGGGTTGGGTTAGGGCTCAACATAATTTACAGGGACAGAGTGAAAAGAGAAGTGAATACAGATTTACTGAGGGTTGATGGGGATTATTGGATACTCTGGAGGATCTTGATAGGTCATGATGTCTTGTCTGTGTGTAGTTTTCAAATCTAGAAATGTTCTTGTTTATCATGTACATCCATTTTCAATGGAAATTACACAGTGCTTTTTTCAGACTGACCAATAAATGTACCTGGAAATGCATGGATTTTTAACCTTGAATAAAAAGAGGGAGTCAGCTCAATGATTTGTCTTTTTTGTGCCTGGCCAAGTAATTGACTTCCTACTTTACAGTTGCATTAATTTGCACCCTGCTTCTTAATCAGATGATTCCTAATTCTAATAAATTGTATGGTTGTATTGCACAGGCAAACTGTAACATTTCACTGAACTGCTAAACATGATCCCTGACTTATTCAGTTTGCTTGAAAAGAATCTTGTATATTTCAGTTTTAGGGAAGGTAGCTTTTTTATTCCCTTGCTGTCTAGTGTAGCAATGCTTCAGTAAATCAGAGACCTAACAAGATACTTCATTAAGTTACAAATAAGTACACAATTCTGTTGTTAAGGGTGTAATTTCTAGAGGGATTCAGGCTACAAAAAAGATGCTGTAGTTTGATGATGTGTTAACAGTAAAAAATGATAGTGACTTGTTAGTCATTGTTAGATTAAGTTTTCATCTTCTTGTTTTCCTTTATCTCTTTATGGTAACTAATTTTGCTTCGGTTTTGTAACTTACAGTTCAGTCTCTAGATTGGACTAAATTATACAGCATATTAGCTACACTCTATTGCTAATGAATATAAAATAATTAAGATTGAAGAAACAAAGGCAAAATCAATTCTATTTCCTTGAAAGATTAATAAGAGCAGCCCCATTGTGCTTCTCTGCAAAGATACAGTAGGTACAGTATGTATTTGTGGTTTTGGCCTTGAGATTTTTTTAATTCTTTTTTTATTCTTGTCTTCACATACTCCTTTCTATGATCTAAAAAGGTTCTGCATATTCTCTGCACAGCATGCATCTTTTGACTTATTTTATAGCCTCATATACTATAGCTATGTAATGAATATTTCACTTCAAATAACAATGCTGCATTTCCACTCTACTGATTTTCTTGTAATAAAATCAAAAGGGACAAGTTTTTTTTTACTATTTTTACAAATGTTATTTTGTGTTAAGAAAGTTTAAGAAAAGTTAAGAAAATAATTTTAGTTATGTACAGATGTACATGTAGATGTCTCTATGTCTGTAGACTTGTCCTGGTGTTTGTTCTGAAGATACAAAATATGTTTAGCTTTTTATTGTTAGGTCAATAGGTATAGAATTTATGGAAATTGAACCTTATTCCTTGATTTAATTTTGAAATCTATATTTAAATCTATTTTCCATTTGATCTTTAATTAAACTACAACACACCTCTTCTAATAATATTTCTGTTTTATGTGTTAAATAATACATTGTCAAAATATGCAAATTCTTCTTTTATCTGAAAGCGTAAGGGGAGAAGTTTCAGATTATAAACCCTAAAGATTATAAATGTTGTAAAACACACTATTGATAACACATGAATATAAAACAAATATATTATGCCATTTTCTTGTCACCCTGAGATTTTACCTTAGGATTACGATTTCCTCTTGAAAAACTGAGGTCATGGGATTACTGCTGCATATTTTGTATCTTAAATAAGTTTAGGCAATCATTTTTCAATCGATTTCTTTCAAGTTACAGCGACTCGGGTTGCAATGGTATCAATAAATATTAGATAACGGTTGTTTCTTGAGGCGGTTTAATTGGTTAAACAGGCCAAAATGTACTCCCCAAATCATAGGGGCATAGTTCTTATTAATGTGTGCTGCGTATTAGACATGCATATTAGGCTTTCCTGTTATGACTAGACCACTGAACCAGCAAGTTTAATTATACAAGCAATTTTGTTAATTACAAAAGTTAATATACTTGGTTAGCTCAGTTGGCATTTTAAGCGAGTATTGCCTAGTCTCCTGTTGTTTGCCTTCCTTAAAGCAGAGAGTCTCCGACGTGTTTGGAGATCTTAAAATGATAACTCTGGATTCATATTGCAAAACATACTGCTATGAAAAAATGCTGGGAATTTATCAATTTATCTCAGTTATTAAAGCACTACTAAGAGCCACTTTAAACACTTCTGTTTTACTTGGTCCAGATATGTCTGATGGCCCCCAGCAGTTCTAATTATTATTCTTAAAAAACCTCCTTTCAATATAAAATGTGTATTCTTATAGCTCTTTATGTGAAAGAAAAATAGGTGCTGTCACAGATTTTATACTACTGACCATGCCATAATTCTGTGGCACACAGATTTAAAAAACAAAAACCACTGTAGCTATCAAACCTTCCAAACCTCCCAGGTAAAATTACCTCCAGAAATTCTGTTCACATTCTGAAAGTTTTGATTTTGAGTTGTGTGTCGTGTACATGTACAGTATAAGGACCAGGACAATATTTTTGTAAATTTTGTCAGTAAAGTGTCTGAAATTTCTTTGCAATTCTTCTTTGATAAAGCTTAAAATGTACTGTATGTCTGTACTCTGGCTCATATATTAAAATGAAATTGTTATTCAATTCAAAAGAAATTCTGATCCATTCTACATCAGGTGAAAATATAACTAGCCTAAATTTGTTTTCTTTGTTTTTGTTAATGTTAGTTGTTTACAAGAGCCTCCTCATATTTACTGTTATTTCTGCATCCATTATCGTGCCATCCTCACTGATTGAGCACATTGTAATGGTTTATAGTTTCAGTAGAAATCAAAGTTCCATTTAATCACATTAATGCTGGGTAATTGATGAAGAGTAATAGAGTAACACACATTACCTACAGTAGTTACCATACAGATAACTTGGCAGTATTTCTTCATCAAGACCTGGAGACTAGAGCATTGTCTTAGATTCTGTAATTCAAAAACTAATGGAAATTGCTGTTGCACTACACTATATTCAGTAAATATTAATTTTATCATTTCTTAAAAGGCCTTGGCAGTACTTTTGTACTTGCATCCCCATATTTTCTTTATACAATTCATCTTGTTTTGCCTTTCTGAGATAAATTATGCTTCAGTGAGATAGAATCAGTTAAAAAAATTAATACATTTAAATACATTTGAAACTTTTGTTTCTGCAATTAAATATAGAAGTAAAGAGGAAAACATTCCCTGCACTTCAGTTCCATTATAGAAAAAACGCATTTATAAGTACCCCGCTTTTCCTTACATAATTCTTTAATTTAATGATTTATACATGTTTGTGTTTTTCCTTCTGTACATTTTTCTTTTTAGTGTATAATTTATTTAACGTGCCTTGAGAATGCTGTGATTGAAAGGCGCTATATGAGAATGAATGATTTCTTACAAGATTCTTCTGCACTCCCTTTTTGATAAATTTGGGATCAAAGATTACTTTTCTATTTTATACACATTCTTGAAAATGACAAGTGTTAATCAACTTTAATCAAGCTTACTGTACCTCTTCAACCCTGACACTAGCCTAAGGGGGAGTAGAACTGCGCTATACCCACTGTTGGCCTGCTTGCCATTGACAGAACAGTTAGCATTGCCTAGAGGAGCAGTTGAGTAATGATACAGCTCAGGCATGAATCAGTCTATCAGTATCTTTACTACATGCACAGCCATGGGTGTTCTGTAACAGCGTCTTTACAGGCCACCCAGCACTCCACCATATATCTTTCCTGAATGACTAAAGCACATTCTCAGTGTAGCTTTAGAAACTGAAATACTCCAACTTTTCTTGTATTCACTAACATCTATATTCAACTTCTATTGTTTATAATAGAAATTTTATGGAAAATGTAGTTAAAAGGAGCATGGCAAAACTTGCCAAATGCAGTAAATACATTATATTTCTATTAATAAATGGTGTTCACAAACATTATATTTTAGTTATTTTTATTTTCAGCTACTTTACAGCCAAGA
This sequence comes from Lepisosteus oculatus, assembly GCF_040954835.1. Classification (NCBI taxonomy): domain Eukaryota; kingdom Metazoa; phylum Chordata; class Actinopteri; order Semionotiformes; family Lepisosteidae; genus Lepisosteus; species Lepisosteus oculatus. Next base: position 26,476,911 of record NC_090699.1, on the reverse strand, counting down.
TTTCCCTTAAGCTATGTGATTACATATTAAATGGATGTAAAGGGGTACATGAATGTTACAGTACTATACTTTGAAGTACAATAAATAGTGGTCTAATGCAGGAGCTTTCAATTTAATGGATCCAGGCTCCATTCATGGGTTTTCAGAAAAAAAAATGTACAGCCATGTTACATTTTAAAAAGCCAGGCTATGTAGTTTGTTTTATAATGTATGAATTGTTATATTTTCAAGAGATATGATTATTAGTTGGAGAAAAAAACAGATTAAATGAAGCTAGTGTTTTGGTAACATCTAACGCAACGAGCTCTTCGTGTATATAAGCTCTTCTTGTATATCGATCTGCCGTGAGAAGTGAAGGACTGAACAAAACTGTTGCATACCACAGTGCGCTTTCCACTGGTGCAAATTGTAACAAGTATTTTAGACGGCTGCATCTTTAGGTATGAAATTGAATGTAATGGTATGTAAGCAATACGGTTTTATGTAGTTGAGGGTTCTCAGTATTTTAGGATGTATTAATAATTCACAAATGTGCATCTTTCACCTAGACACTTCAGGGTAGTATTGACAATAATCCAAGGGGTCTGTAGAGTGCTTGGTGATTAACTTCAGAAGCAATTGCAAAGCCATCTTATTCTCCTGTGTTATAACTCATGGCTATGTGAGCCTGCAAGACACTTTAGCAGAAAAATGCAGTTTCTATCTGGGGATCTAACCATTTACAAAACATTTTTAATTAACTAACCCCTTTTAGTACAAAGAATATGACTTAAAACCTTTTTTATCTGAAATACCTTTTTTCACTGTCTAGAACTTTGGAATGCACAGTTTAAAGTCTTAGCAAAATATACTAAGATCATAACTATGATGCAGTGTACTAAACATTTTAATAAAAGGGCAATCTTAAGTTTAGAAGGAATATTATTTAAATTTATCATTTATACATGATAAATACAGATTTAAACACCAGTGGGGTAACTTGGAATCTCCTGTATGGATGTGGGGATATTTCCATGGTGCTGGAATTGAGTAAGTATCCAGTGGACTCCCACAGAATAAACTGTGAAAAGTTCACCCAGGGTATCTTCTTCAACAACATGATTGGGAAGGTGGTTCCATAATCCCACAATCCTTTGTGCAAGGAAATGTTTCTTGTTCTTGGTTTTTCCACAAGTGTCCTCTGGTTTGAGTTTCACTGTTGATTCTAAATTTTCACAGTCTGAGCAAGCCAAATCAAGTGGTGTATTTTCCCTCAGAAAACATATCTTAACCCTTCTTGCAGACCAATACAAGCACTTCAACGGCTGCATGCATTAAGAGTTCTAGATGACTGCCTCGGCTACCAGTCAAAAGCTTGGATCGCACTGTCCTCTGCAGAGAGGCTTTACTTTGTGTTTGAATGGCATAAGATAAGCCAGCTGGCCTAGATGACTGGCTCTTGTACAGGAAAAAATAGTAAAACCTGTTTGAGGTTATTGCTTCCTGTGAGTTTTGCTGCTCTCTTGATCCTAGGCCATAGAGTGTACAAACTATGAATTGGTAAAGAATAAGAGGTTGATTTAATTTTTAAAAACTTAAGCAAGGGAATTGTTTTAATATTTAAAACCTGTTTTACAAACAGGCTGCACATAGATGAGCTTGAAAGCACTATACCCGGATTCCCTAGTCTTAAGTGTCTTTAATCATGTTAATCCTTTTTGGCATCTGCTTTGAAATAAGGTGTCTGCTCCTTTCTTGTCAAACAAAAAATCATTTGTGCATGAATGTTGGTTCATACAAGCCTAGGATCAAAAAATAGAAGTGGTGGGTTACTTAAACAGAGGTGGCTACAGTTTTTAGAGGTGTGAAATTAGTTTGCCAGCATTTTTCCATTTTGCTTTAATTCGTTTTTAGTTTTTATGTCTTTCTCTCACTCATACCCTCATCACTTCTTAAATTCCACACTAATTTCATATATAATAACAAATATGTCTCTGATGTTTTGGCCCTATGACCAACTTAGTACTTTCTTCACTCCTGAGAGAAGCAGATTGTAGGGAAATGAGTCTGAGCTGCATCTACATACTTGTCTGTAATACGTGTGTCAACTTAATCTTCACAATGGAAAATAACCACTGTGATGTCTGAGAGAGCCAACATTTTCCAATGTTTAATATCTTTTCTGAAGGCTTACTTGTTTGATATCTATCATTCTTGGCCTTTTCATGCTAAGCTTTTCTTCCTTGATTCTATTTTGTGTGGTTGGAAAGAAGAGTTAATGAGTTGATTCTGAAGCCTGCAATTTGAAATAAGTCTATAGATTTAAAGAACTTAGAATAGTCTTCGGACCATATTCTATTACGCCTGTACAGTTTGGTGGAGATGTGGGTTTGTCAAGCAGATATATTTTATTGATTTTGTGTTTTCTTATTGAAAATGCTGTTGTAGGTAGTGCTGGTTTAAGTTATTACAGGATTTTTATTTCAATACTTTGGTCATTTGATACATACAGTATAAAGCATATTTTGTAAATACAAAGTCAATTGCTTTGTCCTAATTACTGAAAACAATCTAGTATGGAAATCTTGGTAATTTGAATTACTTGTCTTGCCTATTATAACCTGCCTTTCAATCCTGTTCCTGTCGTTTGTTTCTGTTTGTCAGCACCTTCATGAAAATCCTCTAGATTACAGGCAGAACATTAAAAGGTCTTTGTTTTTTTAGGCTTTTTTCAGAGATGTAATTGGTATTACCACATTGATTCAGTCTGTAGGTATTTTTCTTTACTTATGTCATTAGATAATTTTACTTATGTTAATAAGCTACAAATTCCTTCTAACAGATTTCTTTGTTTTCTATGTATAATGTATGATATAGTTATAATGTGATGGTGTTGTTGGTATTAATTAGTAAATTACGTCAATCAAAATACTTCAACATATACAGTATTAACCTTTCATAGCACTAATGAGTCTGAGGAAAGACCTGCAACAAGGAATTTGTTCAATTTCTTATATTTTTAAGAAACAAAAACGAAGATTGTAGTATTGAAGGTTCATGTATCAGTGCTGTGTATGTGTGAGTAAGCTTTATGCAGTACATCAGTATAGAAATGTAGGTCATCACACCTCTAGGCAAGATGTAAAAAGTACAGAAACTTAAAGAAAGAGACTTGCAAGGCTAATAGTTGTTCTTCTAGCTAATAAGAAAAAAACATTGTCAATGTGTTACATTGTAAGGCACAAACAAATGTTTCTATGCTTACCTCTTTCAATTCAAATGCTGGAATTGTTAGTGAAATGAAGTATTACACTGTCTTAGAACATATTTTTTATTTCAACATTTAGAAAAACCCACTGTTAAGACCAATGTTCCTGATATCTCTCATAAAACATTACTCTAATTGAGAGATTAATTTATTGCTTTGACAATATGTAACAGCTGTGGTAGTGGTTTGCAGATTACACTGTTTCGGAACAAGCAGTGGGGGTCAAGAAAGTGAACATTTGTCAAGGAGCGTGTTCTTGAGTTCCATCTATTAATTGTTACTAACTTTAAATTCACATAATTAAACAAGTTATTCAAAATCATGTGAAACCTGCCTGAAAGAGAAATGCATTCAGTATGGCTTGTTCTCTGCAGATACCAAGTTTCTGTCCACTGCTTTTGTCTCTGCTATAAAGTCGAAGCAAACAGGCTTTGTATCTCTGGCTATTGTTTGTCTCTTTCCCCGGGTTTTGTGTCTTCCTTAATAATGGGAAGTGCATTGTAATGCTTTATTTCTGGCTGATGATGAGAATTACGGTCTTCCTTATTCTGAAACAGAAGTGGCTGAGGAGAATGTCACCATGTGCTGAACATTTATATTTTGATTTATTATTACAGAAATGATAACAATTAAAATTCACCTCACACATTTCTTTGAAGGATATCCTAGCTGTACTTGAAAACGGTGCTTAAAGCAACTGTGTTGCCTTTGCCATTGTTTTAAAACACAGCACGTAATGCAATATAGGTCACCTAATGCAATAAAGAGAGCCATTTACCATACTGTAATGCGGAATTGTGATCTCCAAAGCAGTACATTAGCTTCTGTACTTAGCTTCCACACAGTGGGGGAAAGAAAATTGCTTTGTTTTGAGTCACTGTGCCATAGTGTGAGAGTGTGTATTTAATGAGTGTGATATCTGTCCATTGATTCAGTGTTATAACCAGTGATTATAAACGATTCTAGAAAAATAAACTTTCTTGAGTTATCTTTGGATTTTATGAAAGCCTTTGACAATTGGGGTGGCGTGACGGTGCTTTAGGCGATGCTGGGTTCAAATACTGCATCTGTCTGTTTGGAGTTTGCATGTTCTCCCCAAGTGTGAATGCATTTTCTGGTGTTCGAGTTTTAATTCCACAGTTCAAACGCATACTGTCCAGGTTCAGTTGCAGCTCTGAATTGCCCCCTGTAAATGTGTGCAGGCCCTGCTTTTGAACTGGCATGCTAACTAGGGTGTAGTCTTGTGCCCCTTGCCTACTCTGGCTCACTGTAGCTAATTGGATGGATGGCAATTGTATGTTTTTTGGATGCAAGGCGTAAGTTCACATTACAATATGTTCAGTTATTTTTTTTTCTTTTTAATTTTGGGAAAAAATTATGTAGTTTCTGTGATGCTGGAATGAGTGTATGAAGGTTTTCCTGTATTTAGTTTTAAATGCCAAATTATTGCTTAACATTTTGAATTTATTTTACAATATTTGCCTTCTTGAAAAAAGAATGATTAAAAGCAAGCAGATGGCCCTTTTTTATTATTAGAGAAACTGTGTTGATTTTCATTTTATTTAAATGCATAGTTCATGAATGCTAAATGTCTTTTCCTTTGAGGCAGTTTTCTGACTCAGTGGAATCCTTTTGTTTTAATATTTCATTGGAATCAATACATAAGATCTATAAAAAGGGGAAAAACAGTGACAGATTTATATTTTTTGAATAAGAAGCTTACAGAAAGAATGATTTTAAAACAGCAGGCTGAGGGCTCTGTTCCTAATTTAATTAAAAGAAAGACTGTAGCCAGAGACATTATCATTCTCCAAGGCAGACCACTTAGTATGATTTGTCAAGAGAGAATGATATGCAATATGAACATCTTAAATTGCTGTGAAGCAAACTGTACATGTGAATGTATTTTGTTATAAAACACTATACTGTAAAAAATGTTTAAAAGAAAACGTAATCACTTTGAAGTATAATTGTTTTCAGATTTTGTTCTGGAATTTGTTTTGAATTTTTCTTCTAAACACATAGTTGTTTCTCATTACTTGTTTTGTTGCTATAACTTGTGCTGATGTAAAACTCAGACATGTAGGTTGGATAACTGTGTTTTTTGTTGATAATATTATCCTACTATTTGTAATGAAGTTTGTGCCTAAGAGTTTGAGTTCAACTGTAGTCACATTATACATTCAAGTCTAATACCCTTTTGTAAAAGATTATTAGGTTTTGTATGGAAATAGAATGGTATTGACAGATGTGTTTGGGAGGACACTTCAATCTGTAAAGCAGTCTAAAGATCAGTTATATGAAGGTAGTTCACTTTTATGTGCGTATTAACCAAACCTGTCCCACACAAGCTCAGTTGGGGTAGTTTCTAAACAATGTAACTGACCAGTGCTTGGCATGTCTTCAGTGAGTCACTGAATCCTTCTGCCCAGAATGACAACAGGAATGACTGTTTTATTGTTTCTAAAGCCATTGGCAAATATTAATAATTTAGAAAGTAGTGGTTAATTGACCAAAATGAAAACCCAACGTTTTAGCTTCAGAGTCTATTATAAAAACCTGAAGCAGGCTCTGAGATCTGAAAGTTACTTCTGTTCATTTTGCTTTTCAGCATGGAATCACATCCTCAACTTACTTCTTTTTAGCTCACAGTATTATTAATTTATTTGGCTGATGCTTTTATCCAAAGTGACTTATGGATGTTACAGTTACCTGCATTCATTTTTTTACTGTATGTTAAACATGGAGGAGTCAGGAGTCTAGCATCTTAACCATTTCTTCTCTTCTGAATACAGCTGAAACTGCAATAATAAAATAGCTTTCAAAGGAAGTGAAATTGAAGTTTTGCAGATCAGTAATTTGAATTCTAAACATTTTTTAACAGAGATATACAATGCTATTTGGCATTCCTGTTCATCATGAGTTACTGAGATTTTTTTCTGGGGCAAAAACCAGTGATTTCCCAGTACTGCAAAGTGTAGTTTTGCATGTTTAAGAGAGTGATACCATTAATTGCATTTTAAAGTAACTGTGGCATCATCGGTGGCTTATCAAACCTGATAAATATTTCATTACAAGGAGCCACATTCCTCTTTAATATTTAGACAATTTTAATTTAACAGTTTGTAAATTAGATCTTATCTGTTTCTGTGGTACCTGAGCATGTAAAATATTAAATGATGCCTTACTAGTCATGTGTGCTTTACCAAAAAATATATAAGGATGGTATAGTTGCTTGATCTTTATCTTTAAACCCATTTTTTAAAATTCAAAATGACGTCAGCCATTAAAAGGTTCAGGTGTTGCGCTCATCTGTTAAATTGGATGTAGGTGGATCTGATTAATGCAGTGACATGAGTTAATCTACAGATGTTTTATAGTTTTATTTGTCCACAAACATTTTTTTTTCTCCAATTAATTTTTTGAGACTTGAAAAACTGACAAAATGCATGCATTTATTTTAAAATTCATTTATTCAGTGGTAATATAGATTACCACCGAAGACAGACAAGCTATAGCATCTTTGATATTCTCAAATGAATTACAACAAGCAGCTTGCCTCACTATCTCAGCAGTGCTTGTCATTCTGTTTTCGAAGTGCCTAGTTATAAAATCACTGGTCCCCTCATTTCAGTCCATAAAGCCTAAGTTACCTACCAGGTGTACTTCTACTTGAAATTACTTTTTTTTTATTTTATTGCTTTTATTGCTTAAGCCTCCATCTCAGCAGTGCCAACTTTTTTGGAGCGTCTTTATTGGTTTTTCAGAAAAAAAAGTGCTGACACAGATGTTTTTTCACTCTGATCATGTAATTTTTGCTACAGGCTGCCAGGCAGTTTGTTACCATTATCAGTCATATCCTTGCTTCAGAACCACCTTTTCAGTATGAACAGCCATCCCTTCTTGCCATGAGATCTGCCAATGTGATATTGTTCGATATTAGAAAATGGGGAAAAAATGGTTGTCATCTGCATAATTTTGTAAGACAGTTAGCCCGGGCAATGCCAGATGTTTGCCCTGTTTGTAGCTTTGCCTAAATATGAAGAATCTTAAGATCAGTAACACAGTACCAAATAATTATAATGTCCAGTCTGTCTTGTGTGGGCCAAAATTCCAGGGTGAAGTTGTGAATGAAGCTCAAATTACACGATTGTGTTCACGTTGTTAATTCTCATTACATCAAGTTCACCATCTGTGCCTTGTAGCATAGAAGTCAAATGTGAAATTGAGTTATTGATTTTTGTGACAGAGATTTCATTGGTTTTCTACTCTTTTTTTCTTTCAGGGTAGCTTCGTTGCCAGCATGACAGCCACCTTAAGACAAATGGAAGAGTATCATTACGCTCATTTGATCAGCACCTTCGGCAAGATGAGGACTGATGTTGTGGTAAGTGAACATATGCTTCAGTAAACAGTTAGGAGATTTATTTATTGATACTGCTGTGGAAAAGCTGGTTTATGTTGTGACCCTTTAGTGAAAATAACTGCTGCATTATAAGTGCTTAAACAGTATTCCGGTATCATATTGCCTTAGTTTCCTGGCTTGCAGTTTCTTACTTGAAAATCACCCCCCCCCACACACACACACAAAACAAATCATACTTAAAGCAATGTATGCGGATTGAATATTCAGCTTCATAGCTGTAAGTTTATCATGAAATCTGATTGTGAAAACATGCCTGACAATCCTCATCATGTAAGAGCTGCCGACAGAGATGAGCTGAGAAAAAAGAAGGGTTTTTGATGGATGGGGTAAAAGCCGGAAAGAGACAGAACCAGCCGGAATGGTATTTAAATAAAGAAATTTGTTTCTTGCAACAGCTGGGAGAGTTAAAGGCAAGTAAGTGAAGTATTTTGAGGATTAATTGTGATGATGCTTAAATTTACCAAATCCATTGCATGCTGTCTTTACTTCGCCAATTCTGTTTGACTGAATAGTCTAATTAGGAAAATACTGGAATTTAAGGTTCTTTAGATAATTCAACCCTATGGAAAGTGTTCTCTTATTAGTGAAAAGGGCATAGGATTTTAAATAGCAAACATTTCTGATACAAAACTATTCTTCAGTGATGTAAAACTAAAGAAATTGATCAAATGGATGGCATAGGACTAAGGGTCTGGTTAAATCCGTTATTACTCTGTAATAACAAATAGGAAAGTAGATATATTGTTGTACCACAACATTTGTGTCCAAATCCATGTTAACAAATTGAAGTAAAAGATGAGTTTGTAATAAAGCTTTAAAGATTTAAGGTACTTAGTTTACCTATGTACGTAATGTTGAAACATACAATGTGTTTTACTGTTTAAAGAAAATACTGCTATAACCTACTAACACCCTGGTGTTATTTTTAATGTGCTTAAGATTGGATTGCAGAGCAGTGTGCTTGTTTGCATCTGTTAAGGAATTGATTATTAATGCAAATCTAGTGGACAAAAGAATAACTTAGAAGAAGACTTGGAATATTAAATTTCGCTGCATTATTGTACACATACATTAAATTAGTTTTTTTTTGTTTTCTGGAGAAAAATTAAGTTGTTAAAAAGTAGTTTGCAGGCACATAAACAATGTACTGTATATGCCACAACTACTGTTTTAACTTCAGTAAGAAATTATCCAGGCTTAGGCCTGTTTAGCCCATTCTTGTTAATGCAAAACAAAGTTTCTCTAATCTTTGTAAGAATAGAACATGAGTCATAATACACGTGCCTTGCATAGTACTGCTACTGTATATGTGGTGGCTGACCAGAAATGTTCAAATTTAGGTAGCTGAAGAATAGCTGTTACTTTCAGACTTATTTTCTGGATCTTGGGGGGGAAGCAAGTCATCTATAAGCAAAAAATAATTTTATAAAATACATAATTATATCCACCTACATTTTTGAAAAAAGAATAATCTGAAGACCTAAAATATGCAGTCATCTCATGCTTAAGGATATTTTTGTACCACATTTACTCTTTGTCTTGTCATGTTAGCAAGGGAAAATTGCTTTTTTACTTTCCTTTTAAATTGGTCTCCTTTAGACTTCTGCTCTTCAGACATTATTGAATTGAATGCTTTTATTACCAGTCTGTGGTATGGTATTGTATTTTTCTGTTTTTGCATCACAAAACAATACGTGTCTGCAGTAAATGACAGAGTGGACATTATTTGCTTTCCTAGTAAGTTGCTGCCATTAATGTTATTGATCATAAACTTTGGTTTGTTTCCAGACTAAAATTCACTGTGAAGCTAGTTTGAGCCTTAAGTATGCAACTGTCTTCCAGTAGTGAACCACCCTCGTAACATTAATTTTCTTGAATTTGCTTTATTATTCTATTTCAATAATTGCTGGTTTATATACAGTATATAAATATTCATTCTAATGAGGAAAGATGGAAACTATTTAAAAGTTTTGATTAACACCTTGAGCTTTTTAAACTCCCATTAAGTCTGGCTCAGGTTTGTGTGATGGGAAATAAGCTGTTCAGTACAGATGCCTGTAACCTAAAATAACTTGTATTTCACACTGTATTTTCTCCTGATCTTGATAATGGAAAAAACAGTTCTCATGGGTCTCAACACTTCAGGCTTCTCTCAAGTATTCAACACTTTTCATGATTCAGTGGAGTTTTCATATGACATATAAAAGATAAGTTAATTCATTAGTGAACAAAAATCAGTTATTAATTTTAAGGAACTTCAAAATGACAAGAACGCGGTTCTAATATCCTAATCACAAGATTGATTAGATAAATATTCTGTAGAAAATACTTCCATTATTACTTTAAAGCTAAACATGCATGGGAATGTGATAACTACAGTTGTGTTTTTTATAGCATTGACATAACAGATTGTTTAAAAATAGTATAGGTGTTTAGTAAACAAAATGTGACCTGTGAAGTGCACCTTGCTTAATTTTTGGTACACAACCTGGGCCATTTACTGAACATTGATTTGGAGACTTTGGTTAGAGAATACTGAAAATGTTAGTAATACCTTAGACAAAGTCACTGAATGTCAACCACAGCACAACCACAGTTTGCAGTAAGTAGGCCACAGCAGTTATTATAATATGTTAAGAACATTGCTGGAATAAAGGATGCAGAATTGAATATGTGAATGTTTACTCTTGTCGGAAAACTAAGTAAACACAGTTTACTGTTCCTCATATCTTTGATTGACAAGAGAGTAATGACTCTCTTAATCCTTAGTAGGGATGTTTCACTCTTTATGAAGTAGGCATGCTTTCCAGGTGATATTCATGACATTGCAGTGTCACAGACCATTTATCATTCCAGATAGATGCATTATATTCATACGTGGAAAGGTTTTCAAAAGGAGTTTAGAAATGAACTTACAAATGTGACCTGCTCTCCCAAAACTTGCTTTCTGAAGCAAGAGTTACTTTTTTTTAAATCATGCTAATTTGTTCTTGCCAATTTAGACTTCACAAGGCCATATCTGTAAGATTAACAAAGCAGAAATATTGCCTGTCTGTTTTAAGCTCTCCTTTAGTAAAAAAAATATGAGAATTGACCTTGAAGACCCTGGTTTTAGGAGAGTTGCTCACACAGAGTATTAAAAAAGGCTTTTTAAAATTCACACACTTTCAAATAGTCAAATTGAATTCTTCAATTTTTCATGGGGATGAAAAACTACATATGCGGACTCGCTTTGTATCAGGAATTGGGCGAGGGATAAGATACAATATGTGACATTCTCAGTCAGGGTAAATCATTTTCAAGCAGGTTTATAAAAGAAAATAAATGCATGTTTGTTGTCCACCTTAAACCTTGAAAACCTCCAAATACCCTCTTTTTATTTACTGAGCTTTAAACCTTTTGGAGTTTTGTTGTAAAATGTTCTTATCATCCAAGTGTGAAAATTACAGTCTTCATTTCAAAGGTTTCTTTTCCTTTTAGGATTTTCTGATGGAAACATTTATCATGTTCAAGGATCTCATTGGAAAGAATGTCTACCCTGCCGACTGGGTTATAATGAACATGATGCAGAATAAGTAAGTACAGGGCAACAGCTCTGAATCTGTGCACAGACATCTTAATGCTGCGTTTGATCTTTCATAACTGTGGTTGCTTAGGAACAAGACTTCCAATGTACAAGGAGAGTTCCTATATTTTATTTTAGTACAAATAACTAAAATCATAATGTTTTATCATAATCAAGACATGGAGGTTGCCATAGAATAATACTGTATAATCATACTAGTAAAGATATTTCCAAAGTTTTGAATGATTCATTTAATTTATTATTTTGTATTCATCCTTCATTCTATAGATATGATTATTAATGCATGTTTAGCTAGTCTGTTCAGTGAATATTTTTTTAGCTTTAATTAACAGAGCAAGAGTGGACAAAAGCACAGTGGAATTTCTTATTACTGAGCTTGCAGTATTGAACTGGATGAGGGTATGAAGTATGAGTACATACAGTAGATTACAGTTGTGAGTTATATGTGCTTTCCATGAAGGACTGTGCTTGATTGACTGGGGCAAAGTCGGTTCTCTACTTGTTTTAGAATACCATCTTGCAATAGGAAGAAGAGAGCTGTTGCAGACATATGGTGATTTCCATACCTAATGCACATTTAATGGGAATTTTGGAATAACTCAATTAGCAGTCTGAAGAATGATCACAGGAACATTTGAGCTTGTGTAATGCTCCAAAAAAAGAAAATATACCAAATCTGATAAAAATAAAGAGTGGTTGTTTTTTTGTCTGTAAATGTTCTTCACATCATAAAGACCTCTTAACAATAATCACTCGTGATTATACATAATCATGTTATTTTTATTTTGAGTGTTCCTTTGCAAATTTGCAGTTCCAATTCAGTGTCTAGTGCTGTGTTGTGTTAATCTCACACTGGAATGTTAGCTGAAAATCATCTTCAATCTTCAGTCATCAAGTCTCATTTTTTTAAATGCTAAATTTAATGTTCTTAAATTATAAGTCCTATGATTTCATTCAGTTCTGCTCATTAATTGATTCTAAATAGATTGCATATAAAACTCATACTATCACTTAATGAGAACTCTAATGTATGGGTTTCATTTGAGCTTTATGTAATGAATTATATAGAGGGAGTCTCTTTGCAATACATTTTAGATGAGTATTGTTTAGTTAAGAAATCCAATATTGGTTGCACTGGATGCAACAATATAACAAGCAAGAAAAACAATAATCTTTTTAAAAATTAGTGTGTAATTTACTTTTCTTTTGCATTGGGTTTCAGATGCATGTGACTACTTTTTAGATCATTTTATAAATGAAATTTGTGTATTGAGTGTTTTGCATTTTGATTCAAGGTCTGCGATTACAGTTGTAACTCATAGATTTGGTATGTCCATGAGACCAGCAACACCATGGCCATTTTCAGGCCTGGTTTCTAAGATCACCAAGGAAGCAGGACCTTGTACTGTATATACTGTTGTGAGAACATTAGGGAAATCAAACTTTTATTAAACTAAACTTTTGTTTCTTTGTTTTGGTTTTTCTCATCTCTTCTTATCTTTTATAAAGGTGAAATGAAATCATTTCCACAGTAATTACTCTGTTCTAAGATTTAGGATCAGATCTTCTGTTGGAGATGAGGCTTTGTTGCTATACCTCCAAGCACAGTACAAAAGTCTAGGAACTTGTAATAATTTGAAAGACAGCCTTAGGTCTTGTGATAAAGAAGAATAGAGATTATTGCCTGATTCACTTCAGAATGAATGTCAGTTCTATTGAGGGCTTTTCAGTCTTTAGTTTCCAAGTCCCATTTGTTCTGCAATTTTTTTTCAATTGACTGCAAGCTGTTTCAGGGGTGTGTGCAGGGAAAAGGGAGTACTGTGGACAGAGCTCCTCATCAGTGGCATTTATGATTACAAAATCTAACAAAAATATCCCAGCACACAATTACCACAAAATACAATTTTAAAATAATATCTAAATGGGCAGACCAGCCTATAAACCAGGGGGTTTGTGTGCCCTAGCTGAAAATTAAACTGCATATAGTAGGTCTGAAACAAGTTTTGGACATTTGTTTTTGTCCTTATGGCCTTGGTGGCTCTGCTCCAAAATTTGCTCTGCATGGTTTCACATGGGTAGGCTCCTAATACCTAGATTTTAAAAAGACATTTCATTTTTTTTTAATAACATACTGCATTCTTAAAAGCATTCTTGATCCATTATTAAAAACATAACACTAAACCTCTTGTGAATTTCAGAATTGTGAATTATTTTGATTTTTTTTATTCCCGTGGGACCACAGTGCCTGCTGGTTTTCATTCCAGTTGAGCTCTGAAATTTCAGTGTTAATTGATTACTGTCATTGATCTGTTTGCTTGTTTAGACTTTGATTAACTTGTTTTTTGCACGCAGAGTTTCAGAAATACCATAGTTTACTATGTTTCTGATAGCGTCAGCATACAGAACTTTAAATAACTTCTTTTCAGTTTACTTACTACAGTAGTTACCCTTTTTCTGCCACACTCCCTCAGTTAGCATTTTATCCTTCTGCAGAGGTCAAATTAGTTACATTTCAGGCAATGTGTAAATGAGGGCCATTCTGAAATTTAGAAATTGGTATCGTACCAAATACACATCCTATTCAACTCTTTAACACCTAATAAGAATATGCCCTGAAATCTGATAGGAATCAATGACTTACACTACTGTTGTAATACCGATAACTAATTGACCATTAAATTCAGATTCATTAAGATTTATTGTGCAAAATATAGTGTCAAATCACTGTGTTTCAGTCATACACTAGACTCAGGATGCTTTACTTTAAAAAAAAAAAACATGAAACCAGGTTATCTAAGCTGTAAAATGATTTGTTTTTCCAGATTTAATTATTTAACTGTAGTGATTTGTATGAATTCACAGTTTTTATTAAATTCTCCTTTACCTGCTGTGGCTGCAGGGCATTTACACAAATTGAGAAGTGGTTCTATCAGACGTTAGTTCAAAAGGTTTCATATTAAAATATATTTGTAAGAATAATAAGAAATAATTGTAAAAAAGTAAAATGTCTAGGAATATACAGTTACTTTGACCACACCCATACCCTGGATAACACACTAGAACAGTGTTATTTGGGGAGATGTTTTGAATGATTTGCATTTCTACTGCAGTTTGTACAAGATTATTTTCCTAATATATTTAAAAGACAAGACTTTGTATTCTTTAATGCTGGACTGTCCACTCATGGACATTAAGAGACAAAGAGTTTAAGTTTTCATTCCAGATGATCTCTTGAGTTACATTACTGGAACAACTGGTTTCTTAATGAAGAGAGGTTATTGTACTTTTCAGATCTTTGCTCGCTGACCATTTAAGGCTACCTATCAAACCCATAGGACAATGGCTGGTCAAGACCAGGTTCTAAAATCCCCACTTCTTGAAAACAAGTCTTCAGGCATGAGAAAGAAAACAATCACAGCAGTGTCTAAAGAGTAACATATTTCTCTCATTCAGTTATAAAAATGAAAATACTGATTCATTGTGTCAGTGGAAAATGCATCATTCCTATGTCAAATGAATGCCTGGCCAGTATGTAATCTTTTGATACCTGAGATCTGTAATAGTATTTTCTGTGTGAGCCCCATGAAATTAACTTAGTATATCGTCTCTCTAAATTCACCCTTGGGCTATAAGTATTTAGGAAGTGTATTTTTTGCCTGTTGGTTACAGGGATAGTCTAAAAAGGATGAATGTTCTTTATTTCTTTTACTGCTGCTTTCAAAAGTGTAGACTTACTTTTTAGTTTTACTTCAGTAGATCCAGATAAGAATCAGAATCTACATACAGTACAGTGGAATTTTTCCTTTAGCCTGATGGAAAAACAAACAAACAATATCAACAGTGTATATACAGAGTACATAAAACATTCACTGGATTCAGTGGATGCATACAGTCAATGTAATGTAGCAGCATACAATACACTACAATACAAAAATATAAGACTCAGGTGTGAAGCATAAGATATGCTGTCAATGCAATGCTCTGAAGGTGGCTCATACATCAGAGTTTACAAGATTAACAACTCGAAATGAATGACTTAAAAATCAACCTTTTAATATGAATTGTGTGTGCAGAGGGCAGTCGTGATTACTGTTACTTCTGACAGTTTGATATCACTATGAGATATTAAGGAGAAAGATTGTTTGCATTTCTAGAAATTTAAGGACTGAATTTCTCTAATGAAGAATGAAGAATACTAAGATTCTGCTGGGTGCTGTTGGGGACATGGTGTTCTAATACAAAGTTAGTGGTCTCCCAAAATATATATTTTCAGGAAATAACCTACATGACTATGTGGATGAAATATATTTTGTAGTTTTCTACCAGAAGAGCTATGATTGCTACAAGCAGAGTTCTCGCAAGGCTTGATATTGAAATTTATATAGCCTTTGAGTTAACATTTTTGGCCACCTGTGTCAAAATGCAAAAAGAAAAAAAGATTGTGATGAGATTGCTGTGTGCCTGTGGGTGTAGATAAATCACATCTGTTTTACTGGAGATGGAATCACTGTATTAATTCAAGGGAAGGGAAACAATCAGGTTGTACACAGGTAGTGTATTCAGTTTTTAATAGTTCATTCAGAGGAAAAATAGATTTAATTAAGTGTACATTTCTTTATTCAAAATATACATCCTTGCACTTCCATTCCTCCATAGTATGTACAGTATGTTTTTACACGTACCTTTATAAAAATATTTAGATACATATCATTCTTAATCATTTAAAATTTAGATCCTTTTTTTTCAAGTTGGAGTTTTACTATACAGTACCTTTCTTATCTGATGATCCATATAGATTTGTTTAAATGATGAAAAAATGTAATTTTCTGAAATGTGATATACAGTATCAACATTTTTTATCATTTGTTTTCTTGCACAGTGTCTATTCATTTTCACATCACAGTTTCTTCTAGCCTGTGATTTCATGTAGATGTATCATACATTAATTTAATCAGAACAGGGAAAGCTACATCCTGTAAGGATAAAGTGTCATCTGTGATCTTGGATTACTGAGAGCTGAAAAGATGGATTATGTACTGTAGATCCTGCTGTGCTAACCAAATTCAGATATATACAATATGTTTGTTCACCTTTGTGAAAGTATGTGACCATCTGGTGATATACTGAAGGACTGCAAACCAGAGGCTTTATTGGGTTTTTTTCTTTGTCCTAAGCACCCGATTTAGCTCACTCTCTCTGGGTTTTTGAATAGATGAGTGCTTCTATTTATGTGTGTCACCTCAATTATATAATGTTATTATACATTTCTTCTTTTTTATTGAAGCAAAATGTTTCAAAAGTGAAATATATCAATTTTTTTTTTGCTAAGAAACATTCAACAATGTTTGCTTGACAGGATCTCCTCAGATCTCGCAATCTTATTCCTACTGCATTATTAATGGCCTAATGGTACAATAAAATGCATACTGTTTTTTGCTTTCTGTTCAGTATGACATTAATGCTAAGCTCCCCAGGAACAACATTTTTTTTTATTTCATTTTTTAATGGTATTGGTGCTGGTTTACCACCCACACAGTGAAAATGCAGTTTGAAATTCCTTAGAGTGTTATTGTTTTAGATTTCCCCGTTTGCTGTGTAAGTGCTGTGCTAATGAGTGTGTCATCAGATGTTTCATACTGCACATGGTACTGTACAGCAGCCCTTTTAGCTGGAGGGACCAATTCTGAAAAAATATTAATGAATTGTCATGAATGTAGTCTAATGCAGAAGGAATAATAAAGTGTCAAAGATTAGAAACTGATAGAGTGACAAGTATAACAGCACATGCTCTTTATAAAAAAAATCTGTAAGAGTGGTTATTAGAAAAATGAACATCGTTTGATGAAAAGGGGATTTTTATGTGTTGTATGCAAGTACTATATACTGTATAATCTTGTATACATTTTAACTGTCTTTATCTCCTTCCTGGTGACAACAGTTTCAGTAATCAAATTACATCCACTAACCCAAAATGTCTTTGCAGTTTTTATTTATTCATCAAAATGCTTTAGGGAAGTACTGTATAGCATGATAGTGTACTATCCTTTATCTATCCTTCATCTCCAATTCCAGCCATAATCCATTAGGCCTTAGCAGAATAAGTGACCAGGCTTGTTTTGCTTATTTCTTTCCAGCTGTTTTCCTGGAGGTTGTGTTAGATCAGTGCATCTTGACTAAAATGGAACAGTGGCCACATCATTTGGGTATTCTTTTAGTACAGTATAAAGATCTTTTACTTTCTTCATGAGATCTTTATTTGGAATCTTTGTTATTCTAATACATCCAGAATCAATGCATAATTTATTTCAATATACAGTGTGTAATGTATGTGAGGTTGTGGATTTGACTATCCACTATGTTAATTTTCTTAATCAATATACAGCCTGTAACTCCTGTTTAAAACATCTGGTCAGTTAAACCCAAAGTTACTGTACAATTAATGTCATTGTAGTTAAGAGTACAATTAACCTTTGATGCATTTGTATTTTTGATTTAATTAAGCTGATCAAATGACTATTTCAACTCAAACTGCCTGTCTCTTGGGAAATTAAATTGAAGGTTTGTAGGTGTTGCCAACAACCAAGGATGTTTCTGATTTGCACCTCATAAGGTGCGATAATTTTCCCACCCATAGCTGGCCACAAAGTGCTTCTGTTCAAAGACGGTTTGGCTAAAAAAAACTCCAAACCTATATATTATTCTTGTTACAACACAGTTAACATACAGCATAATTGGGTTCCTGCATAAACTACAATGTGTTGCCTGACAACCATTTTGGTTTCAAAATCAAGCTGCCATTGCTTTGAGAACTGCTGCAATGATAGATTTAAAACTTCATCATGTGAAGACCTGCTAGAGAACTGAACCTCACATGTTGCAATGGTACTTTAAACGCCCATCATCATCTCCTTGGCTATACTGTATGTATTCTGTAACAGTAGCTGCTGTTCTTCCACCTGGCCTGACTGTGATCTGTACATTTATAGAAATCATACTAGTTTCTTTTGCATTTCTCTCAGTTTTACAGTACATACAGTAGGTGCTGTCAGGGCTGGCTTGCAGGCTTATGATTTTCTTGTTTGATGTTTTTCAATGCTTTTGGCTGTGAAAGGGTGCATCATTAGTCACCATTTTTGTGTTTGTAATATGTAGGCTCTTACTTTAGAGAATAAATCTTGATGTCCAAAATGGGTATATTTGAGATTAATGCAAAAACTAACATTTGTGTTAGTAAATCCATAATCTTTGAAGATGTCCTCAGAGGCATGGGAATGATTTTCATTGTGCATTTTCAACAAATACTTTAAGATACCAGTCTTAAGATGCCCAGATTAGAAAAATGTGATCCATTGTGCCTGGTGAGATATAGATCCAACTGCCAGGCTTTAGCAAGGATGCAGCTGCTGCTTGTGCTCTCTCCTCTTAAGGACTAAAACTTTGATCCAACAACATTTTCTAGAAATATATCTTTTAAGATCCTTCTCCGTGCCTGCAAAGAAAGAAGAATAAGTAGGACATTTACTGTATGCCTATATGAAATAACTTATTAAAATTTGTCGTTTTAATTTTTCTTTCACTGTGGCAAGTTTTGCTTTAGATGCAACTATTCCAGCTGCCTGAGCTCGAGCTCACAGCCCCCGACGCCCCCGGCAACCTGCCACGTTCACTTGCAGGGCCAGACTTCTCCCAGTGCCGTGAGACCGTGATTAGTGTGGCCAGTCAGATGCTCTGTAGTTCAGCTTTCGCCCTGTTTTATTTTTGTGCTTCTCGCACAAACCAACCTGTCTGCAAGATATTGTGAAATCATCCTGAAACTGTCAGACCGTTCTGTTTCTGAGTCTGAACCAGGACCGGCCCACCAGCCAGATCCCCTCATGCTTCCTGTTAGCTGCGTGGCTTCTGACGGTGTATTCGGCAGTCTCTGTGATCTGCCTGGCTACGCAGCTTTTCCTCTAGTCTTCCAGGCTGCACATCACATCCGCTGCTCCGCCTGTCTGCCTGTTGCATCCTCTGCCTCGCCTGTCTGCTTGCTTTTACCCGAAAGTAATGGTTAGATTTCTTAGCCCGTCCCTTGGCCATGACATTCGCCAGGTCAGCGCTGTGCCTTAACAGGGATATACTGTAAGCTTCTTTCCTGCTTCCTTAATGGAATTAAAGGATTTGTATTTTCACTGTTATTAAGCTTCCAAGTTGTGGAAGTCTAGGATTATAAAGGTTTTTTTTTTCTTTCCGCTTTTGAAATGGCTTGCATCTGGAGACAGGGCACAACATAATACTATGCAGGTATACTGGGACACATAATCCAATTATATTTGTGACATATGTTGGGGTCTTGTGTGAACTAAGAAGATGGTCTAGTCAGTGTATTCTAAAACCCTTTCAAAATCTTCTTATAAAGTGCTGTTCCGGTGGACAAGGAACCTGGCCAGTTGTTTCAGCAGCTGAAAACATCTTATTTCCATGAGCAAGTATAGGTAGAATCATCTTCGAGCCATTCATCTTTTATAGGTCACAGGCAGCACAGTCTCATATGGGAGTTTTGGGGCAGGTTGGAGAAGAGGTATGTCCCGCATCAACAGCCCCCTGACCCTGCAAGTGGCTGGGAGGTTGCTCTCGTCACTTGAAACCAAGACAGACCTGACAAACTGTTCTCAGCATTGCTGAGTAAATTGTGTACCACTTGACAAATCCTAGTCAGAGTCAGCCATAAACCTATTACTTGTATAGAGAGAATAGAGAATAGTGAATAGAGCCAGCCTTGAACTTGTGATGCTTCCTTGCTGGTTGAGTCATTCAGGAGCAACCAAAACATTTAAAGCTGTACCTCAAAAGTTGTTTGAATAATTCTGATTCTCACATGTGCTTCTATGTAAGGAATAAAAGCATGTGACCAATTGTGGTAAAAAAAGAAAGTTAATGATTTCACTCTTGAGTCCTCTTCATTTGGTTAAAAACAAACATCTGTTTCTGCTGCATTTCTTTTAAATTCATTATTTTTAACAGCTTTGCTTAAACTACCCTCTAATTTAGTTGCTCTCCTTTTCAGTCATCATGTTAAAATTCAAGGCTGATTTAACATGATCAGTTTGTGTGGGCAGTCTGCTAGGTCCTTTGGTTATTGCAGCTCAGGGTTGTGTTGAACTGGATGTTCTCACTTGGGGATCCCGTCATTGCTGTAATTACAAAGAGTCAGGTGTGTGTCGTTCATAAGAAGTGTTGAAATCCTGCTTTACGTCTCAAAAGTGTATAAAAGTGTATACTGGTCACTGAAAAGAAACTAAGAACTGTTTGATTTTTTAAGTTTAAAATGCATATATTGGATATGGATTAAATGTTCTTGGCATCATTTTTTATTATTTTTGCCTGACCCTGATATACTTGCATGCCTTTGAATGTTGCATAAGCACTAAATCACTTAATTAGTGAGGTGAGAAAAACACACAGAAAACAAAAAATGTGCTTCTCTCATCAAGAGAATGATATCTTGTGTGCCATCTATATTTTGGAGCATCATCTCAGATGGACTTGGTGGCACCAAGTCAACTTCAAGTGATAAAGCAAGGCATTGTGAAGACTACCCTGATGGATGCTTGTGAGTGTGCTGCTGACGTGCAGTGTGATATGCTAATTGTTCTGTGCAATAGACTAATCGATGGGGAGGTCCACAATGATGGTCTGGGCAGGAGTGTGTAGTTGCTACAAAACTCCACTTGTAATGATTGATGGCAACCTGACTGCACGGTGCTACATTCATCAACTCTGGGACCTCATTAGCTCCCCTTCCTGTTAAATTAACTGGATAAGGATTGGCTTAAAAGTCTCCTGAACACTTGAAGGTTTCTACATGTATAAAGTGATATTTATTGAAGATATGAACTGCAACATTACCAATCTAGCTTTGCCACAAAATGCCTAAATGAAAGATTGTTTTTTAGAACACGTTGAGCACATTAGCACAAGAGCCTGCTCATCTGCCATTTTCTTTATAAAATATAGAAATCTATATTAAGTATGGGCTTAATTAATTCTCAGATATCTGGAAAACCTTGATTAGGAACAAAAATAAGGAAAGTCATACAGACAGAAGTTTTATAGTCCTAATCTCCAAAGAGTAATGCCTTACTTTCATATTAAGTTTCTTCCAAAGGAGTGGCTGATATCAATGAACTGAAAAATAAAGGAAAAGTTCATGTGAGATTATTATTCTGATTTTTAGGAAGAGATGAAAAAAGAATAGGAGTAATACCATTTCAAAATGCTGGTTTTGAAAATTACGTTGAGTACATATAAAAACATCTAGTTAAGTAGTAAAAATGACAGCAAAACTGAAACCTGCAATTTTAAGTGTAATGATTTCTTGTCATCAAAGATTAAACATAAAATGCAAGTCACCAAATATTGTTTAAAGACTGTCCATTCCATAGTGCAGATCATTTATTCCAGAACACTAATCAGCTCCTGCACAGAAGTCTTTTAAAATTCTTTAAAAAGATAAATATATAATTGGGTTGGCTATAATGTTCAATTATTTGTCATATCTTCTGGAAGTGCTGAATAAATAATTGCACAATAGGTGGTAATCAAGGGTGCAGCAGCATGAAATCATGTTCTTTATTTTTTTTAAAGTTCAAGTGTGAATCTTTTTTGGCACATGATCTCACAAGATATTGTAACTACAAACCACATCATATTCTGGATTAACCAAAACAGTGCCATTATTTTTCTCATAGCAGCCTAATTAATAAATAAACAGAGAAATGGAGTTGGCACAGTGATCTTATTAATTTTAATAATCCCAGTGAGCGGCTCTCCAGCAGTCACTTATTGAATCAGTGAATGTCACCTGTATCTTGCATGCCCTTTTTTCTCTATAGATCTGTACTTGAGATACAGGGTGTTAAAATATTTGTAAAATACATAGTTAAAATATATAGCAAAACCAGAGCCGTTTTTAAGGGGAATTAGAACATGCCTTACATGACAAATGTTGGTGTCTTTACTGTTTTAATTGTTTTCATAAGCATGTACAGTTTGCAATGTCTTTTTTTTTTCAGAAGCAGAACAAACTTTGATATGCCTTGAGTCCCTCTCACAGCACTTGTTTGTATTCTACAACACTGGTTTCCTGATCACCTTTGTATTGTCATTAACTTGACTTTTGTTTTCTGTGAAGCCCTAGTGGTCTTTACAGAACCACTAAAGCATGCCTCCACAATTATAAACATTGCGGAATTATCATTCAGGACCTGTACACTGGAAGTGGTGCTGGTACAGAAGATGAAGGATGTATTGAAAATCTGTTAATAATGCTGAAGTGCCCTTATAGCAAATGGGTGAAACTATTCCCACAGCAATGCGTGGAGTTGAAGAAGCTGTAAGCAGACTTCACATCCAAACAGAACATTCTTCATAATAATAATAATTGCTTACACTTAAATAGCACTTTTCTGGACTCAAAGTGCTTTACAGGTAATGAGGACCCCCCTCCACCAAGACCAATGTGCAGCATCCACCTGGATGCTGCCAGAACACTCACCACACATCAGCTATCAGTGGGGAGGAGTGCAGAGTAATGAAGCCAATTCATAGATGGGGATTATTAGGATGCCGTGATTGGTAAGGGCCAATGGGAAATTTGGCCAGGATGCCGGGGTTACACCCCTACTCATTTCAAGAAACGCCCTGGGATTTTAAATTATCACAGAGAGTCAGGACCTTGGTTTTACGTCTCATTCGAAGGACAGTTTACAGTATAGTGTCCCCGTCACTATACTGGGGCATTAGGACCCACAAGGACTGCAGGGTGTGCGCTCCCTGCTGGCCCCACTAACACCTCTTCCAACAGCAACCTTAGTTTTTCCCAGGAGGTCTCCCATCCAGGTACTGGCCAGGCTCACACCTGCTTAGCTTCAGTGGGTTGCCAGTTGTGAGTTGGAGAGTGATATGGCTGCAATCAGAGAGACCAGGACATTAACTATAGCGGTACAAGTAATAGGTTTATTCCATGCTGAAAAGAGAAGAGAGAAAAAAACAACATTTCGGCTGTGGTGCCTTTAGGGCTGAAGGTGAGAGAGACATTCCACCAATAGATAAGAGGGACCAAAAGATATTGGGAGGGTTTAGAAGATAATAGACCCAAATCACAAAGAAAACATCTTTAATTTAATCATTTTTTGTTAATTTACTTAATTCAAGAAATTAAATGTGTAAAATTGTTAAATAAACAATAGCCCAAACATACAGGTTTCATTTCAAAGCATGATTCAGCTGTTTTCGATTGCCTTTTCTCTGAGCACTAAGGAATAACCTGCCACAAGCCTTCATTTTAAACAGTAAAAACCCAGCCATCGGGCAAACCTATTAGCATTTTGTTTATTCAAGAAATTCCGTCACTTCAGGTCTCTCAACAGCTTGAATTACAATTGTGAAGATTTTCATTACAAGGACCTCTGTTATTTTCTCTGAATTATTTTGCATAATTTGTTTCTGTCTCTGACTAGACTTAAGATGTGTTAATAACCTATAATTAGGATTTGGAATTTGTAAGGTGTACTTGGAGTTTTCGTGCATTTAAAGTGTCTTTAATTAAACACTTATTTAAATAGATTTCATTCCAACTGAGCATATGCTGCTGTTACCACACTGAAAACGAGGGTTAGCACAGCATGGCCACTTATGATTAAATGGGGTCAAAGTGGCATGTGTAGCAATCCGTTATATGCTGTTTGTCCGAAAGAAAACAAAGAGCCAGAGACCTCTGTCAAAGAGTTATGCAAATGCATTTTTAATCTTTTTTTTTATTAAAAAATATTGTACACTCTTTATAATATGACAGCTTCTATACATTGGCGTTGTGTTAGTGGGTTCAAACAAAGGAACTGATGAATCTGTTTCTATAGCTGCAAAAGGTAAAGTTGAAATTATTTGAGTTGGGTTGCAGTGAAGAAAGCTATTGCCTTTTGCTTTAGATCACTGTAAGCAAGCATTTCTCTCCTACAGTAGACCAGAAAAACACCCTTTAGTCAACACTAAGATTTTCATCTGATATAAACAAACCTTATTTCTAATTTAATTGATTCTTTTTTATATTTCTACCCTAATATCAGTCTATATTTCTAATTTGTGAGGTACACTTACAAAGTTTTAAGTGTTAAATGTGTTTGTAGGTGGCCACAAATTCTATATGTGAAGGTAGCAGAATGCCATGAAAGTTATTGTAGTTAAAGTAAAAGGAACTGCACTCATTCACCTTGCATAGAAAACTGTGGAAGAAAACTGGTTGAACACATATCATGTGAGGCAGAAAGTCATATTGAATCAAAACACAAGGCTGGAGGGCTAATCTGTGATATACTGTATGTTTTTTATAGTAAAACTGTTTGGAATTTAAAAAAAAACATACATCAGTCACTATCACTATCAGGAAAAAGTGAAATATTTAAAATGTTAGTAGGGACTGTGCTTTTTCCACATTTCTCAAGGAATGAAACTGGAGAGACCAGATGTGTCATAGATGGTTCTGCATCAGCTTTCCGACTGTTACAGACAGCAGTGATCCAGTTTACAATTTCAAAGCTTGATGTTTAGCATCAGTTTGGTCTCTGCACTTCATTGCAGCAACATTACAAATTCACTTCCTAGGCTTGGTGGCTTTCCCCCTGGCATGTGCAGATTAATATTGCTTATACACACACATCTTTGCCTGGGTCGTCCTTATTCAGACGCTACAAGGTAAGCTGATATACAGTGTTTACTCAAGGGGCCTGACAAATTTTGTCCTCCCGGTCAAGAGGAAGCCTTTCAAGTGCTTTAACTTACATCTGCAGCCTGGCAGCAGCTTAATAATGACCTTCCCTTCCATAACCTTCCCAGATGTCTCCCCATCAGCAGATAGGCAGAAATGCTTGTTTTTTTCAACGGCAAGTTTTACCAACTAAAGATCATCTTTGAGGCTCTCTTCTCCTTATTTATATATTGTTATTATTTATATTAATTATATTTCCTTAGAACAAGAGTTGGCAACCTACAGCAAAGGGGCTCTTTAATGGCACATGCAGTGAAAGTGGTATGTTCAATAAAGTCTAATAAGCCACAGAGAAATTAAGTCAAAAAGAAGATAAAACTTATGCTTGACTTTTCTGTAATTCTCTAGTCTACAACACACATGAAAGCTCTTTGGTGTAGAAAAAAACAGTTCACCTGTTTTGTTTACTTATTAGCTGCATTATTTTTAAGAAAGACTGAAGTTGCCAACATTTCAAATCTAGTTTATTTGAAACCAAATTCCCTGTAGTAATTTTAAATCACTTATCTGTAACACACAGAGATGTTTATTAGGAAGAAGACAATAAATAAAACTTTGTGACCAGAATAGAAATTTTCATTACATTATTTAATCAAAATTATATTTGTTGAATATTGCATATAAAGAACATAATTAATAGACAGTGAGGTCTTGGCAAAGGAAATTCATGGTAATAGCTATGACCTTGCTGTCTCATATTCAATAAAGGATGAAAGGTATTCAGTGACGGTACTCCCTTTGTACTTATTTCTGTGAGTAGTGGAGATTCCTGACCTAGAGATAGAGACATGTCAATTTTACCTACGAATAAAAAAAAAAATTGAAAATGATAAAGTTGGTTTAATAGTTCTGCCTTTTCATGGTACATGATGCATGTTGTGATGGGATAAGTAAAAGTTGTAACAGAAATATTTCAATTTCTCTAACTTAGCTTTTACTTATTACAGTTGGCCAGCAGCATGAAAGCAACTGAAGTAAAAATGTGCAAAAGTATCTGTTTATATAAAAGTACAGTACATTGGACACAGACCATTAAAACAGATTGCATTTTCTTTCATCATTAAACTGTTTATATTGCTCTGCTGGGACCTACTGCCTGTATAATTTAGATAAATGTAGACACAGAAAGAAAAGTACAGGTATTTAACGGTAAATACCAGTAGATTACAAATTATAAGCTTTAATGGCAACCCACCTGAACAGTTTTATGGCTTTGTTCCACATCAACTGTTTACAACCATAACACCCCCCAAACAAAATTACAGACATATACAGCATAGTTCTATCGGAATTCAAAAACATATACTTTTTATGTGTTTGGCAGCGTTTTCCTTCTGTGTTTTTTCATTGGATTTTGTGAGGTTTGATCCCCTCACATTTCTGAATTGCATAACATGAAAACCATCACAATGAACAGTGCAATATACACTATAATGCACGTGTATATCCTAATATGTTTGGTCAGTTTTAA
Source organism: Lepisosteus oculatus (assembly GCF_040954835.1). Classification (NCBI taxonomy): domain Eukaryota; kingdom Metazoa; phylum Chordata; class Actinopteri; order Semionotiformes; family Lepisosteidae; genus Lepisosteus; species Lepisosteus oculatus. The sequence goes on along the minus strand of NC_090699.1, from coordinate 26,450,377 downwards.
ATCAGGGCAATCTGCTTTGCACCTACACTGTAGTACCCTTCAGTTCTCCTTGACTGCGCTCAGCAATTGCTTTGACCACTGTCAAACGGTAAAGAGATTCCTTTAAGCATTTCTTCTTTCACTGGTGCGTAAATTGTCTGGCTCCTTAGATTGCTGTCTAGAGCTAGGGAATGCACAAGCTGATGTGCTGCCTAAAAGCCATAAATGCTGCTCTATATCAAGAATTATGGTAATAAAGGTCACATGTGATTTATAGCCCAAAGACCAGGCTCAGCTCTCATGTTTTTTGTAAACCTTTTTAGGCAAGATAGTGAACCATGTTTTTTCCTTTTCAACTGTGCAGTGCATTAAAAAAACTTACATGGGAAGGAGGAGGTGAAAACAGAACTAAACAAATGACATTTTGGGAAGTGAATTTCGGCTGAAGTGTAGAAGACAACTATCTGTAAATGAAAATTAGAAAGAAAAAGGGCTTGGAGAGTTAAAATTTATTAGTCTAGAGAGGTCTTTCACATAGCTTTGAAATCCTACCTGAAATGGATGACCAGTCCTCTTTCTGTTTTGTCAATGTCAGGGCATTTACTGTAAGAAGTGCAATAAACTAGGTTACTGGTCAAACACAAGGCCTTCTAGGTCATCTTCAAATGGCCATAGGGGCCAGTGAGTTGAATATGTATTTTCAGGTGATACAGCATCTTCTATAGCAGTAAATGTACCTAGAGATTATGACAGCTGTGGACAGTAAAGGAATTAGTATGACAAAAAGGCTGTGTAGATGTTCTCAGATGATCGGAGGATATGGAGACAAGCTTCGAGTTGAAGAGTTAAGGAGAAATTCTGTTTGAGACTTTGGGAAGAAAAAGGGTGTGAAGGTGAAATGAAAAGACTGGTGGAATTCAGTTCAGGATGTGGGAATTCCTCAAGGGATTAATGTTCTGTGGGTTGTTTGTGTGTGGGATGACACAGCTATCTGAAGGATTTTCGTTTTTAAGGGCTTGGTATTACAAATCAAGTAACAGTGCTACATTATTGATGACGTCCGAGGAATTATGAGACGAGAATAGCTTGTAATATGTTTATGTATGCCATTAGTAAGTTGGAAGAAGGTATGAATGAGATGACTGTTAATAAGTGAGTCTGTAATGCACAGACTCATGTTCAGTCCCAGATAGTTAATAGAGAGACAAATGTCCACAAGAGTGGTGTAAGATACTGTACATTACCCATGAATGTGAGAGGTTACAAATGAATTTGAGAGGTAGATTAAAGTTGGTGAAGTGATGTAGAATCAATTTAGCTAGTCAGATAAGGATGTATGCAATGGAATCCAACACTGCTTGTTTTATAAATGTGTATTTGAAAAATGAGATGTTCGTGGGGATGATGAAACATTTTAGACCCTGAAATTGAAAGCTGTCAAGCAGTTGCAAAGTGTAGTTATGTATGAGGAAAGACCCTTAAAAATTGGTCTCATTAAGCTGTCAATGTAGGCCAATACAATTGGGACATCCTTCCTGAGCTGTCAGGTTTGTGGAACTCAGAAAGATTTATGTCTGAGGATGTTCGACAATAAAATGGCATCAGATGGTAATTCTTCACTGTTAATGAGAAGGGAGATTGTAGATATTATTTATTTTTGGTTTAACAGTTATGTATATTAGTAAACAGTTACCTGTTTTCTTTATAGGTTGCAGTATTTTCCAGTACTGCTAAGAAACATAAAAACATACTTTTGTTCCGATTGTTTTCTGATGTTTTGCTGATTCCATATAGATTGCTCTTAGAAGATAAATGAAAATGGGCTAACATTGCTGCCCTAAATGTTTTCATAATGAAAGTAATGTTTATATTGAATCTGCAGACCAGCTGAAAGCAATGAACTAAACACCTTTAGATGTTCTTGCCAGTATTCTGTGGAGACCTAATAGATGTCCTGTATTTTTAAGTGTGTCCTTGGAGATCAACAAGGTTATCGCCGTATGCGTTTAGGACTGTCCTTAAAGCAATAGGACTCACTGTTGTCAGCAGAATGAAAAGCAGCTGATAGTTGCAGATTTAAATGAACTTGCTGCTCCAAAGCACTCTAGGCAATGCATTTTTGTGAGGGAGATTTACCTTTTAGAAGGATGCCATGCATTTCCATGCTTGATGACATAAACTCTTTGCTTTTGGATTAATGTGGATTTATCTCATGGAAAATCCATCTACCTCAGTAGCTATTATTAGATTGGCTTACCTTTACTCATATTTCAGGACTGCCACATAGATTGTATCCATTATTTAAACCAGATTTGAATGTAAACCTGTTTTTTTTTGTTTTAATAATTCACTCTTCTCATCTTTTCTAGCTATAAATCCATATTATTCTAAATTTGGTTTCTACTTACCTTCTGTGGCATCCATTTTTTGGTAGAATGCTATCAGCAGCTGATCTGTCATCGTCTTATGATAGCATAGTGTCTCTGGACATTAAAGATGCTGTCTTCTGCATGCCTGAGTGGAAGACTGAACAGATGCAGTGAAGAGAAAAGCTTTAATGCCTTAATTTGTTTTTAATTTTTTATATATTATAATGAAATTTTCATTATACTTTATAATAAAGCACACAAGAAAGATGGATACCGTTGAGTGTTTCTTTTTTATAATTATTATTGTTTGAATAAGTTTTGTGCTTAATATATTTTCAAGTTGAAAATAGTTTTATGTATGAATGTAATGACTCAATGCCTATGCATTGCCCAGAACGTTCTTAATATTATTTATAAAATCAAAGATGGTACAGTAAGTTCTGTCCAATTTATTTGAGACAGTTAGCTGTCATTTTTAAGTAGACCAGAAGAATAGATGATTTTGTATCTTCTTTTAGTTATTAGTAATAAAACCAGAATTGGACTATAAAATGAGCTGATGGCATTAATTTTCAAACTGGAGAATGAGCTCAGGGGTACTAAACTGAGCATTTGGTTGTCATAAAAGTCAAGATATTTTCTTCTTAAATAATGGCAACTCAAATATGAGTTTTGTCTTAGATTTATCGAAAGGTGTGATGCATCTGTTAAACAGTTTTATTATGGGTTGCTTGGAAGTAAATCATTCTGTGACCTTGCTTAATGTTATATTGTGAGCTTTCATAGCGAGACAGATGGACTGTGACTATTTTTCTCCAGAATAAACATTTACAGCAGCGTTATCAGATTGTAATCTGAACTCTTCAGATCTCTAACTTTATGCAGTGCTGAGCCTGGTCAGTACTGAGATGGGAAATCGTTAAGGTTTGGATATAGTTATTGTTGGCCAGAAATAAGATCAAAATCAAGCCACCCTGCCCTGATGGAGCTGACAATGTACCACTTATTGGGGAATCCCAGTCACAGTGGGCTAGTGATATAACTCAAACTCAAACTCGCAGCAACAAAGAGCTCAGTCTGCACTGTCACCGTCAAGAACCATTCCTCCCTTGGGAGCCTTGTACCTTTATATGTTAAACACAAGAGAATTTTGTCACTTAGAGCTCAAGCGAAAGTCAATTTAGGGACCTTTTAAACCTAATATTTTTCATCTTATTTTAAGGAGTGTAACATTAAAAACTAAATAAATGCACATGATCAGATTCAAATACTGAAGCCAAAGAAAGATAAAAGATGCTTATCTGTACCGCAGATTTTAATGTTTTGTGGGGGAAAGCCATTTTTTACTTTTATTACAACATATTTGAAATAAGTTTAAAAGACTTTTACGTGATTGTGTGCCTTTATGGTCTTAAATGTGTAGACATACACAAATAATTTGTATTAATAGATGAATCAGGAAATAAAATTTAACATGTTTTTTTCGTTATGCTTTACAGTTTTAATTATATACACATTTTGTCCAGTTCAATTAATTTTAATTAATGTCATTAAGAGTATTCAATATTAAGTATCTTTCAATATAAAAATTGGAATTTATATAAACTGACGAGAAACCTTTATTTGCAGAGAACCCTTTATTTTATTTGCAAGGGAAATAACGCACTTAAGCAAAAAAATAAGAATAATTAAATGATAATGCAATAATTGCTTATATTGTTTAACATCCTTGCAATACATGTCAGGGCCAAAATATAAGAATAATGCTTTGTTTACTTTTTACTAATGAGTAGGAAAATGATTTTGGCTTAAAACTCATGTGTATTACTAGAGCATCATGTTTTGTTAACATCCCATATGTGTAAACATTATGGTTCATAATTACATTGCCAGACAAGTACCTTCAAGTACTGTACATAGGCATACAGTGAGAGTCTTTCTAGAAGTTTGGCACTTACAGAGCTAATTCACAGCTTAGGAGTTTGTTTGTTTTTTTGTATACACTCTTCACACATTTGTATAATTAAAATTGCTTTGAAATCTATACTGGGCAAACATTCAAGGAAATAGTTGTGATCTATGGGACAAAATGGAAATATCAAACTGTCCTTCATGTCTTAAGATTTGTGTCCTTTTGTTTGCCTTTCTGAAATTAACTTGGAAGCAGATGATTTTTATAATAATGAAGCATACTATAAAAAAGATATGTGCAAATATATTTGAACTCTGATTCTAATTTGTTTTGATTCCTCACTACAGAGGTGCTGTTTCAGGCTCTGTAGCCTCCTTAGATGTAGCTGGTCAGAAAAGTTCATTGTCATGCCCTAAGCTGGATGCAAGAGCCCTAGGTGCATTTGTGCTAATTAAAATGCATGCTCATGAAATGACATAATAAACAATAATTACAGAGGTATTTATAATGCAAGCTTCACATTTTTTTCCCTGCTGAGAGGGAACAATTATGAGGTAGCATTTAAGGAAGCCTTTGTGAACATTTCTTCGAATTAAAAGGCGTAACAAGAAATATTTGTATTTTTGGACAGGAATGTAAGAAATTAAAATTATTATATCTACGATAGTTATAAAATGAATATAAATTTTATAATGAAAGGCTGGGAGATAATAAATCTGAAATGGAGAGAAAACATAGCATAATCTTTTTTGTAAAAAAAATAATTTCATGAAACATTATCAGCTCAGTAGAGCCACTTCATTGATACTGTCAGAACTGTAAATCATACCACTCATTAACCAGCTGTGTTAGGAGTAATTTCTGTTATGAGCAAGAAACTAAAACATGCTTATGTAATGCCTACATAATTCTTCAATTTCATTTAATTAGGTGTGTTTCTTTTGCTTTACAACCATAATGTTTAGTGAGGCGATGTCTGCATGTGGCATCTGTAATTTAGTTGTGAATCTCTGCTTCTCAGGAAATGTCAGGTCATCCTGGAAACAGGCTCTGCAAACCACTTATGTTGGTTGTACAGTCCAATTTGTAAAGAGAGTGTTTGCCATTGAATAGCTCTGTACACTACTGTAGTTAGAACAAAATGCAGCTTCTTAAAATTTTTTGAGAATTGCTGAAGAGACGAAGCATCACTTAGGGTGAATGGGGCATGTTAAAAAGCAAAAATAGTGTTTCATTTTTTCAGTTTATTTTGACACTTTATTCAATTCAGATATCCCTTCAGGACTCCTTTTATTCTGAATGGGTTTGTGTTTTATTCCCAAAAATAAAGGAAGCCCATCAAACATTGTGACAAACCTGTCCATCATACAATTTGGGAATCTCATGCCCCATTTCTGCCAGCAATATCATGGAACACACATAAAAATAAGTTTGTATGCAATTGTGTACCACTTTACAAAACAACAAAATGCACTATTCAAAATAAGTTTTTTTATGAAAAAATAATTTTATGTCCTATGTTTTCTGCCAGGAACTGTTTATAGTTGTGCACATCAGTCAACAATAATCAAGTAATACTTCCAATATGACAATTCGATCAAATGTATTCTTCATACAGCTACCTGTAAAACTATTAATGCTAAATTACTAAATTGAATTTGTAGTGTCTTTTTTTATAGGTAATATGCCTGTTTCCTTTGCCTAACTTGATGACAGTTGTCAATTGTGGCAATTTGTTTTCCTCAAGACAAAATCTATTGGTTGCTAGTGTCTTAAGTTACCAATTAAAAATGTTGATTGTATTGGCCACCATCATATTTCAACCAAAGCTCTTTGTGTCTATGAATGATGTGGTAATACAGCAAGTTATTCAAAGCAGTTCGATGTAGGTGACATGGCTACATTTATGAAAAGTACCCACCAAGTGACAGCTCATTCTTTATGGTGAAGCATATTCATTGTGACATGCTCGACTCAGTGTGAGCTGATAAAAAAGAGAACAGATCTTGCATTTTTCACTTCCTCGAAGTCGCTTAGGACTGCCGTCAGATGTCTGCGAAAACATTATTTGAAGATTTACATTGATCGTTTTTCTCAGGATCATTTCCATGTAAAGTACTTTCTCTTGCCATTTTATTGCCTGGCCGTATTTGACATTTTGCCGTGAAATACAGGGGGAATACGGTCTTTTTTAAAAATGTTCAGATAAAAAGAATAGAAATCTGTGATTGTACTGTGTTAATTCTATTGAAGTATTCTCCAGATGTAAATTAAATTTAAATTCTGTTTTGCCTTACGTGCCTTACATCTACTTGTAAACAACTTGAAAATAACGTTTTTTTTTGTTTTTTCTTAGTTTCAGTGGACATTAAGATAATAGACAATGGGACATTGGCAGTACATTTGATAACTGATATAGAATTAGGTTAGAAAATGACAAAAGGCAGTAACATTTATAAATGTATGAAATAAGCTGCTCTTAGTGCCAGTAAAACTAATTGAGCAATTTTAAGTTAATCATTCATCTTATGCAAGTATTATAGTAACCAACTAGCATTCTTTTTTTGAGTTTTGAAGTAAATCAGATTTTAGCAGAAAAAAATGCTTCACTTGAATTTGTTATAGATTCTAGATTATTTAGTATTTGTTATAAATTCAATTTATTCTCTAATCATCAGAAATAAATGATACATTTGATTATATTTTATGCACGACATGAAGCCATATTTAAAAAAATCTGATTTTGTTAATGTAAGTCACATATGTCGTACATCAAAATGCTGACATCTTTCAAGCGAGAAAGACTATTACTCTGTATCAATATGTTTGGCATTCAAGATTTATTGCAAGTCTAATTTGACTGTGTCGCAGTTGTATTTATAGAGTAAAATGTCCTATCACCTCAGTCTGTGTCATTTTACTCTCCTCTCAGATGATGCAGTCTGAATAATCATTTCTTGCAGCTCTGCTGTGTGCCACTAGTCACTGTGCTTCTTGCCTTTAAGTAGTGTACTGTAAGCTCCAACAGAAGACCAGATCTGCTTAAATACAACCCTGTGATGTGTAGATGTGGCAAACTGATTTATCGCTTTTTTTATCGGTCTTTTTTTGCAGGAATGAATTACTATCGCTGTGTTGCAGAAAATTAAATTGAATACAGTATCATGTAGTCAAGCTCATCTACTGCTTTTAACCAAGTCAATCTCCTCTATATTTGGCCTTCTTTTAGTTAGAGGAAGGGAGGATTTATGGTATGAGTTGCAGAATAGGAGCTTGACAGTTTGCACTTTATGATGGAATTACAGTACAGGTTCTAGCCTGGACAGCTAAGACATTGATCTGCCAAGGGTTATTTCACCACACTCCGAAGTCAGCCACCATCACTGATTCTCAGTGCATAAGGAAAATGTAATAGAATCAACAGCGTGACCTGGGAATCTAAGCTTGAGAGCTTGTGCAGCACGATAGGGCTTGTAAGTGAGAACTTCTCATTTTGGATTTTGCGGCATTGATAGTAGAAAGGTTGCAGGTTTTTATTCTCACACTAAACAACCTAACATGAAACATTTTATTTATCCACAACAAAGAAAGGTCTTGTTTGCAGGATTGTACCTTTGCTGTTTGTATCTGGTAGCTGATCCAAACTTCTACACATTTTGTTTTAATACCACATACATTGATGTGTGGGAGATGTTTTAATTTGCTATAACAATCAGAAATTCTAGCAGTAAATAGTGAGAGTACTTGACAAGTACGTTTAGGAACCAACCAACATAAGAATTTACAATCTCACACATGGATTCTAAATATGCAATATGCAATTTATTGATATAACCAAACATGCATAACAAGCAGCAAACAGAATATGTCTGAGAAACTATCTACTGTGATACAAATGGTTGATCATTCACTCAGGGATTGCAAAGATCAGGGTTAATAACTTTAGAGTTAAAATATGCCTCGACTATAACATGTTAGTCTAGCTTGTAGGTTCTATCAATCTCATAGAATTAAAACACATTTATATTCTCGGACACAATTACAGATGCAGCAATTCAAAATGCGCGGTACAAACCTGTACCGCACACAACTACCCACAAGCCACTGCGGTGTACCGCGGTACGTGATTGGCTGGCCAAAATGATCAACAGGGGCTTTCGTGGTTTATTGGTCGTTAGTAAAAAGATTTAATCAGTTAATCTCTTTACTGTGCACGTTTTAATCCACTAAGTATTAAATGTCGCCATGAGTTTTCTTTTGACAAATAAACATTTCTTTGAAAAACTAAAACAACAAATATTATGGACACTATATTGACATTTTTTATATTTCTAAATATCACAACATGTTCGAAGCTAAGTCATTTATTAATAACAACTAATAATTTCAAAAAACATGTTTTTACAAGTCTTACATGTGGTCATTTCGGAAACGTTTTTACGTGCTCCTTCTGACCATATTAAGTTTAATATGTGAATATGTAATATGTGAAAAAAGTGAATCCTGTTTTTTTGTAACGCATATGCTCACCAGCTGGTGACGTCACCTCCTTTCCCTCTGAATAGCTAGCAGGGACCTCAGCCGTCGGGCAGAGGAGAGATCTCCCTTTAGCTCGGCTGACTGACACAGCTAGCAGTGATGCCGAAGGCCCAGGTTCGAGTCCCCAGCTGATTACTGTATTCCACTTTCTTTGGAAACACGTTTTATTTTTAATTTGACTCATTCACGCATGATGAACCATGATCTTGACATGCAGGTGTGGAGGTGTGCAGGTCTGAAGTAGACTTAACAGGTGCAAATTTAAAAGGTTATTAATAATATCTTCAGTGTCGCATTAACATTGGAATGTTCTTCCAAGTGTAAAAAGAGGTGATACTCAAGTGTCTCCTCTATAAATTTTCAGTTTACAGACCTTACAGGATCATTTATCATGAATAATGTATTCTGTATCGCATTAAAATTGTAACGCTTTTCACAGGTGTAAATCTACCTATTTTCTAACTGCTTTATCCAGGACAGGTTTTAGGCTGACCACGAGAAAGAAAGATCACCCGTTTTTCGCACACAAAAAGTAGTTATAAAAAGGCAGGCAGCCACTTACTGTACTTTTTGGACCGGTCTTTCTGCAGTCCGGCCTACGCTCTACGTTTGGGCTGGTCTCTGGCATGTGCCCTGACCCGTCTGGCTCCTTGCACGTTCCTGGTCGACCACCGTAAAGATGTGTGCTACTGCTACTGATATTACTGACAATAAATATTATCGACACTATATTGTCATTACAAACATGTATGCCATATGGCATACGCGTTACTGAAGCTAAAAGTTTGGTAATTAATTTAACCACTAAATAAAGACATGAATAAAGAAATCCCTACGTTACAAAGTGTGTATGGCTGGTAATGGTATTTTAAAGAAAAGATACACACCAGTATTCCACTTTCTCCCTAAACATTTTAAGCATCAAAGTCTTACATATGGGGGAGGAAATGTGCCAGCGGTCATTTAATTAGTATTACAGTTCACACTGATGAATTGTTGCACTTCCACGTCTTGTAAAAACATTACATTACAGTCTTGTGTTCAAACATACGTTCCATTTGACTATCAAAAAACCGGGTTTTACTTTTTTCTGTCTCTCCCTACTTTGTCATACCCTCTGCGATTGGTAGAGTGGTTAAAAAATTGGGAACATGTCTGGCTGGCAGAGGGAACGGGGGGGGGTTAGAACTGTTACCTGGTAAGTCTTCCTGTGTTTCCTTTGCGAAGATATGGACATAAGAATAGTCGTGTGTGATAAAAAAAATTGCATAAAAACGACATGACCGTGAAAACCCTCACAATGTTCTTTGTACACACAGCAAGTGTTTTCATAACTTTAGGAGGTTTCATGAAAACGCTACAGGCGTGCCAAAATCATTTTCGAACTTCAAGCTAACTTTACCCCGTTACTTTTACTTTACGTTTCACCCACGTGCTACCTTACCAGTGGATACTACTACTTTTGTCAGAGGATTGGTTACCGAATAATTGATGATCTATTGTATTTGCAACTGTGCAAATGAGCTGCATGCTCACCGTACAGTAGATGATTGGCTAAGATGTGATCGTTCTGGTACACACCCTTTAGATCCCCAATTGGTGGGTCCTCCTTTGGGTGATGTCTATTGACCTTTGACCTTCGTTTTTGGGAAGAAACCACCCTGGTGACTTGCTGGAGTCCCCCTGCACGATATATCATTGTTGAGCTTGATATAGTTTTACAATGTCTCTTATCGGGGGGCCTCTTTAGCTATGTTCCTGTGCCATCCACAGACAGGCAAAAGGCTGCTTGGTCAAGGCACACAAAGACTATTAGAAAACTTTGATAACACTTAATTCTAAGTGAAATAATAGCCCTTGTCTCTAGAGGTGTAATCTGGAGATTTCAAACAGACTATATTCATGTTCAAAGTACTTGTTTTGTGGAAAGTAGAATGTATTGTATTTAGTACAGCACTTTCTCACTAATTCATTAATGAGAAATAAAATGTTCTTTATGTAATATACTTTAATTATAAGTAAATGTACTGTTCATATCTGGAAACGTAATAAGCACTGACCTTATTTTACACAATAATAAAATCATGACAGTTCAATGAAAAATGTATCTGGCCAGAATTCCTGCACAGACCACCATACCGCGTCAGGGAAAAATCATGGCTGATGTTGTTACATGCTGTCTGTTCATTAATAGCATATTCAAACAGTGTTTTGAATTGCAATCACATGGCTGTAAACATGTTCCCTCATGTTTCACCCACGTGCTGCCTCATCAGCGGATACGAGTATTGGTTACTGAAAAATTGATCTACTCTATTTGCAACTGTGCAAATGAGCTGCATGCTCACCATATAGTAGGCTGCTGGATTGGTAGCCAGAGTGAGGCATTTGCAGTTGAGTCAACTGCAAAGCCACTGGGCACAAGCAAGCATTTTAGGCTCAGGTCCCTTGATAAAGCCCTACATTTCAGGCTGTTCTTTTGGACAGAGAGGTTCAGTACTATACAAAGTTTGTTTTAAGTTAGATTTCTTGGAAGTGCTATGACTTCAAGCTACCACATTACTGTGGAGGTAAATGTCAGGTGCTTTTGCAACAAGTGGCTTTTGTAATAGAATCACAAGGTGTTAGGCTGACTGTTTTCCATTTAAAGTCAGTGTTAATCTGTCTTCCTGACATGAAAATTAACTGTTGAGGTTGCTCAGGGAAAAACGATGTCTGTCAAGCTGTCTTGTGATATTAAACATGCTTTATGTCTTAACTTCTCCCTCCTCCACCCAAATGTTTTTTTCCTAAGTCATCAGTATTAGTTCATTTATTGATAAAATATTGGAAGATAAGTAGATAAAATTGGACGTGATGCCTCAAAAATCACTTCAGAGTCACAATTTCTTCTAAGGATAGATTAAATTTATACCTAACAATTTCAGTCCCTTAAATTGTCAAGCTTTTATTGTAATAAATGAAAACACTGTAGTAACAGTGCCTCCTCGTCATGACAGTTGTCTACTTTCAGTTACAGTGGGTTCTCTCTTTGATGCTAAAGCATATAATTGCAAAATATGTTACTAATTATGAAGATTAATTAACATATTAATGTGAGGAAAAGTTATTTTTTAGACTTATTTAGATGGTATGAACCAATGGTCTTGCAGGAATATTTATATATTTGCTTTGATTGAAGACAAGGCATTACTTGAATGTCTTATTTATTTTGCCTTACTTTTACTGGATCAAGCAGAATTGAAAGAAATAACTAAATAACTATTATATTTTTAAAATATTTATTTCACTCCCATAGCAGTCACAGATACAATTTAATGAATGGCTTTACATCTCAGAGAAGCATTTTAAAGATAAATTGTAGTATGTCCTTGGAAGCAGACATTTGATTGATGGTAATATTCAGCAAAATGTTTCCTAAAAGATAAGCAGTCAAATGAATGAATAAAAAGCTTAGTAAGGTACCTGTGGCTGCTCTGAAACTTTAACCATCATTTTTCTGTTGACTTTGAGGGTTTTCCAAACCTTGTGGATTACATTTCTCCATTTTTAATTATGTTAGATTGCCCCATCATTAAGTACAGCTTTAGCTAATTACAGTGGATAGCCAAACAAAGTACTACAGCTTATCTTATAGGTGGTAGATGTAAATGTGCTGACAAAATGCTTCTGAAAGGTTTTTTCCGTACTTTCTGCCTGTTGCAGTACACTGCACTCATGTGCTGCCAGATCGCCGCAGTAGTGTTCCCCTATGATTAGGTATACAGTAGCAGTTATAGGAACCCATGCGATTCAAAAAGGATACGATGTTAAAGTTTGACCTTGGCTGCAAAAAAGCCTAACCATCCTATATTCTGGAATCATTTTTAAGTCCTTTGGCTTTACCACAATTTGTTTTGTGTGGACAAACAGTTTTCTTTCTTATATTACTTTTCCAGTAATCCATGGCTTTCTACATGTATGTTTCTCTGGAAATAAAATTGAGACTGTTGTTCCATGTGTTTAAATCACAGTAAACACTGCCAAAAGTCATATCGGCAACATTATAAGATTGTTTTACCATTTGTAGTCTAAGAAGAGCATTATGATTTTGAACTAATCAATGTAGCTTGTTTTCCAATTTAAGAATGTTTTCCAATTTATTCAACATCTGACTATTTTTTTAAGGTAAACGATTGTCTCCCCATACAAATTTAGATTTCTGGTCAGGTTGAAATTAAGTAATTTACACTAAACATTATGCATTTAAAGTGCTACCTTTGGTATTTTGGTGGTTCAAAATTTCCTATAAAGTTTCTTTTTTGATTATGAAAATCAACATTGTAATAGCAGGTTTAAAGTTTAGATATTTCATCCATCACTATTCAGATCTTTAAAAGAGAACCCTAGGTGCTCTGTGGAAACTCAATTTCCAAAATATAATGCATATCCTTTCAGCAGTCTTCAGATGTCACATAATTAGTGTGACCCTTTAAGCTAAGATGCTGGAACAGGCAAATATTAAGAGTAGAAATGATTGTGGTAACAGATAATTTTAGCTGGCAGTTTCCAGTTAAAGATAGGGACTTATTTTTGAGAAAGGAGTTAGAGGTTCACAAAGAACAAAGGAAATGGAATGACCATTAGTGGAAATGGCTTTGTTAAACACTTTACATCCTAAAGATTAATTTGTGATCGCTTTTGAAATATTCAGATTCATCTACTTGGCTCAGTTCATCTGTCATAAAATCAGGACTCTTATATAAAAGTCTCAGTCCTTTTTCCAAGGAATTTAAGGAGCATTGAAAAAAAGGCAGCAAGCTGACATGATTGAAGAGCCATTGCCGATAACACTTACTCAACTGGAAATGGCCCTCTGTGTGCCCTATTGTACAAAAATGAAAAAGGCACAGTAATGATTTATGTTTTTCAAAGAGTAATATATTATGCTGTCTTATGACTATCTCCTCTTGTAAAATTTATATTATAAAAATATAAACATCCTTGTAAACGGAAATGCACAGATATACAAATGTAATTTCATGCTTTGTGTCATCATATCTGAAATCCCATACGCCTCAAAACAATACTGAAGAATGTTCATTTCAAGCAGTGAGGACCATTCTGATATCCATATGGTTTAGATTCATTGGATTATTAAACGTGTGAGAAAATAAATACAAGACTGGAAGCCTTTCACAAATTTGAAACACAGTTAAAAGACTTGTGTTATGAGATTCAATGCCAGTTCAAAACAGTTCTAAAACACTGGGCTTTGATCCTTCTTCTGCCATTTCATTCCAGAAAACTGGTTTAAAACCTGCAAAGCATTCCAGACCTTTTCAGGAAATCATTTTGGAATGTATTTGAGTGTGACTCAAGTTGTATGATGCAGAAATTTATCATAAGCAGTCGAGTTTTAAGAATAATCAGATGCTTCTCCAAGGATTCCCAAGTCACTGCCAAGACAGCTAAAGGACAACTGCAGTCCCAATTTTTTCAGAACAGTTACTAAATCATTATTAAAAATAAATTAATTAACACTATAGAAAAAGTTGCACAAAATCGTGAACTTTGTGAAAGTACTGTAAATTGCCATGTTGTTGCAAACCAGCATTTGAGTTCCCAGGAATTGCAACGTGAAGCAGCCCTGCCTGCTCGCTAGTCTCTGTAATGACTAATGTAATGTGATGTACGAGTCAATATGTACAGGCTGTGCAAGCAGACATTTCACCACAGAAATGTTCCAACATGATCTGCATGCAGAATTAACAAGTAAGTAGTATGTTCCAGCAAAACTGTCTTGAAATCAAGAGATGTATACACAAGCCTGCTGCTTTATTTAATCTATTTTGTGATGCAACCTTGAGGTTTTACTGTGTACATTTTAATTTTATTGTGGTTTGAAATGCACTCATCAGTTTTGATTCTTTCTTACCCCGAATATAAAAATGGCGTTGCAGTTCCCCTTAAATCACAGTTCTTCTGTTTTGATTCAGGATTGCATTCAGCATGTAATGGGAAACAAAAAAATGAGATATGTGAGAAATATGTTGAATCAGAAATAAAATACAATTCATGGAATGTTATCAAAGAGCTCATTTTGACAATAATCTTGTGAAGGTTGTCTTATCTAATTTCTCGGTTAATGAATAAATGAATTATATTACCTTGGCACAAATTTTAGCTTTTGCTTAGAATCTGGAAATCAAGTGTTGCACCACGCTGCAAGTGGCAAATGCTCAGTTTCACTTTAAAAACACTTAAGTTGTTAACTTAACAATTTAACACCACTTAAATTTTTAATCTTTAATAGAGGGAGATCGGAATTGATTACAAAATGTGCCACTCTTCTCATTAAGGTCTCTTTGTCCTCTTTTAAAAGTAGCTGCAAGTTCTTAAACTTCATATCCGTGCCAAATCATATCATTTAAACAGCATTCAGCCCAGTTGCCTTAGGCAGGCTTTGGTCTCGGCAAAGTCAGATCTCCTTGCTGACCTGTATTCACTCTTCAGGCAATCTTGGGTTGTGTACTGTGACCACCAGTTCTTAACATTCCTTTAATAGAACAGATAAGGAAACTGGCAGTTTCACTTAATACACACACACACACACTGTATATATGCATATCTGTTTTATACATTGTTTTATACTTTCACAGGAATGCCATTATGCCAGTTCAGTTCTTCAGAAGAAATTAAATCTGCAGATCATGAACTTGCAGAGCTGTTAACAGAAGAATTAAGAGAAAAAAGAAGC
This sequence comes from Lepisosteus oculatus, assembly GCF_040954835.1. Taxonomy (NCBI): domain Eukaryota; kingdom Metazoa; phylum Chordata; class Actinopteri; order Semionotiformes; family Lepisosteidae; genus Lepisosteus; species Lepisosteus oculatus. The sequence goes on along the minus strand of NC_090699.1, from coordinate 26,434,839 downwards.
AATGTATTTTAAAGTAAATTTAAAAAATGATATAAATAGTTCTAGGATGCATTTTGATTTACTCTGTGCTTTTTCATATAATTTGAAAGAGTGATATAGACTTTCAACCACAGGAATCACAGATTCTATTTCTGTTTATAAGGATACAGTTGGTTTGTAGGTTTTGGAAATTGTTCCAGGAGCAAAAATGCTAATATTCTTTTTAAGGCAAAATTCAAAGCAATCTCTTATAGACCCTTACAGCTGTTACAACGCGGTAGCTCAGTCTTCTCTTTATGGCAAGGTAGAAACTATATCAAAGATGTTCTGCTATTTTTTCAGCTTTTGCCTTAGTGTATGAAAAGTAATCTTGGAACATCATAGTCTGTGCCATCTGAAAAAATCTAGGGAGAATCAGAGACTGTCTATATTTTGACGCTGTTTTAACCCATGTTAGATGTTCAGGATGTATGTATAACACCATCGCACACTACCTTAACATGCAGAGCTGACATCTAATTTTGGATCTGCCAAATAGCAGATATGGCCAAATAGAATGTAGAATATAGACAAATGCAAAATGAAAAGATATAAAACAATCCATTGCATCATTATGTATCCTAGGCATGTCCTAAAATGCATAATTGACCTTTAATGAAATGTGCTGTGTTATTAGTCAACATGTTAAATGTGAAAGTTAGACAATGCATTGAAACCAGTCATATGATGGCCTCTGATTAGAGGATACTGTGCCTCTCAAAGAACTCAAGGTTTTTTTTTTTCAGACAGCTTTGTGAGATCTGATGGACTTTGTTTTCACTATAGACTTTCCCATCTTTGAGCAGAACAAAGCAAAGCATGCTACTGCCACACTACATTTGATAGCTTTCATTTATTATTATTTTTTGTACTATAGATTATATCTGCTCCCAAGGATGATTGTAATTCATCTGAAGTAGTTTTCCTTAAGCAGAATATCTATGTTTTTACTGAATTAAAAAAATATGTCTGAGAAAAATTAAGCAGACCAATGTTACAGTGTATTGAAAAGTTAACATTTGCATGAGGCTCCAGGGCCACAGCAAGCAATCTTTTGAAATGTCACCCACTTGTTATAACAATTTCCATTTCTCTAATGGACACCACTATAAAAACACAACACCAGCAGACATTAAAGTTTTATATGGCAATGCGATCGACCTGTAATAGAGTTCAGAACTGAAGATTTAAAATATGAACCATCATTATGAGGCAAAGAAATAAAATATTCATTTTTTATTTAAACTGCCAATGTAAATTGTTTTGCTTTGCAGATGTATTAAGGGGTTCAGAGCCCAAGAGGTTAGAATTTACATCCCCTGCCCTTTCCAGCAACAAGCTGCTGTGAATAGAAAGCATTCCAGTTATGGTAATGCTTAGGAAGCAAGTGGTTCATATCAGCAGATAAGACGATTAGAGAGTCTCTAAAAGAACACACCACCCAGAACAAAGAGCTCACAACAGGACCCAGAAACTTCATTAGAATACCATGATGAGCAAACAGGTCATTGAACTCTGACTGGAAGCAGAGAGGTGGTGTGGGTATTCTATCATCTGCATTTTCTCCACAGGCTGAGGTATTAAACTGAGAGGAGTGACAGTGGTGCATGTGTGACATAACACATGAACATGGTAGTTATGCTGGCCCCTGCTAATTTGAATTGCTCATCAGCTTCCGTATTTCACCTGTAAATATCCAAGAAGGCAAAAGAGTGCTTTTGAAATAAATCAAACAGACTTATTAGAAGCATTGCCTTAACCACAACTTCCCTTTCTTGAGATCACATGTATAAATTCATACAGTATACATTTCACCTTCTCTCAAGACCAATTTAATCAAAATTACTTTTCATGGCAACCTCTATTAGCTCTGTACGAGACTCTGATCACTCCCAGCAATGCTTCTGAATTCCTCAGAGCACCAAATGTTACGTTGTCCTTGATTTCCTGCGGCCCGTTTCCAGATTAATGCTGCTCTTTCTTGTTTGACACTGTCATTTTTGATCAGTCTCAGCTGGATTCAAGTGGGTTTGCATTAGCATTCTAGACCAGAAATGTGTATTTTTAAGCAAGAAGCCATTGAAAGGTTGTGATGTGAGAAAATTGCTTTTAATTTTGTGGTTCAGTAAATCAGTCAAAGTTGTATGACTAAACAAAAAAAGCAGTGTACCCAAAAGATACAAATGTTAATATCAACATTGAGCTAAAGAAAAATAGAAAATACAAGCCAAGGGGAACAACTCCTGTTTTCTTCATTTAATTACACTGTTTTTGGAGAATTTAGAGTTACAGAACACATCTGTGACTTTGATCACATACAGTTAATAGCAGTGCTGTCAACTATACTAGATCTGTTCCTGAAATATCATGTATAGCCTAATTGAAATTGGTAATATGCATAAATCAGTTTGGAAACTGTAAATAAATTTAAAATAACTGGTACTGGGAACCAAGAATGTTCAGTACCAAGGAAGTGATTTTAGCCTTTCAGCATGTACTTATTTGCATAAAGTTGGTAGGTGTCTGGAACAAGCTATTGAGTAATGTCGTTGAAGCTGATTCACTGTCAACCTGTAAAAAAATGACTCGATTTCTATATACTTTTCCTTCTGGATCTGTAAGCTTCTAGCCACCAAATAAGATCAGCAGGTGAATGGCATGTTCTTACCTGCAACCTGTTAACGTTCTTTGTTATAATATCTAAATAATGCAAGGCCAGTTTTTATTCCATTCCCAGGCTTTACAAGTCTCCCCATTGAACAAGCAGCTCATTTCCCTTTGGCTTATAGAAACTTTCCCTGGGTTTTTATAGGTCACATCAGCATTGCTTCTGGTAATGATTCTAAACTCTCAAATGCAATTTAGCTCCTTGCAGTAGTTCACTTATTAGGTGATTGCCTGTGGATTAACCAGCACCAGGATCAAGTCCTTGTTTTGAGGTTTATTTCAGCTTTTCACAGTATTGCAAGCAAATCGCCTTTCAGTTTTGTTAATTTTAATTGCTAGTTTGTCTTTGTTCACTGATTTCATCAGCTAAGAGACTGACTTCTAAGCTCATTTGGCTGTTCTCCCCCCCGGCAAGAAGTTGGGCGAAGGTTTTTAGTATAATTGAGAGGGCTATTTCAGGCAATAGTGGTGCTCCTATCAAAAGTAGGCTTTTCAAGATATCATTAAAGGGGATATTATGATAAACAGAATTGTTTTGTTTTCTGGGGGGGAATTCATGAAAAAGAGCATTGTTTCCAAAAATTAAAATGGAAAACTTTGTATTGGTGCTACTCACTGAAGTAAAACAAATGAGCAGCGACATGTTAATGTCATAGTCATCAGAATAAGAGTAGACTTGTTTTCTTATTTATTCAACTTTTTTTACTTATGTATTTTATGAGGTTATTTTCATACAATCTCTTAAGAAATGTATGCCAGTCATGTGTTGGCAGTGTAATTAACTTGACAAACAGCTTACGTCTAAATTGGATTGAATGATTGATTAAAGGTATTGATGTTGTGAGTGCTGATGGTTTTTGATACATTATCCAATTCCTACACGGATAATGAATTTAGGAAATAATAAGTCTACAGCAGATGTTTCTGGTATAAAAATCTTGTTGATCCTTAAACATGCAGGGCACTATTTTCAAAACGATTAGGCTCTAGCCAAAGGGTGCAATACACATTCAAACCTCCTGCATAATTATGATGTTCCAGTGGGGATAGAAAGTCACCATCCCCTTTCAAAATGTTCAGCTTTTGTTGCCCTATAACCCCAAATGAGGACAAATCAAATCAGACTTTTTCCAGTTTTATTTACAAATTGTGCCTTGCAATATCAAGTGAAATAACTTATCAAAATTTATTTAAAAAAAAATAGAAAAGCTGGGAAAGAGGGGAGAGAACATCCCCCTGAGATAATACTTGGTGAAAGCACCTTTTGGTTGAATTACAACCTTGAGTCTGTTTGGATACATCTCTACCAACTTTGTACACCTAGAGGGAGGAATATTTGTCCATTTCTCCTTGTTCAAGCTCAGACAAACTGCATGGTGGCCCTTGATGGATTGCCCTCTTCAAGTCATTTTAAATATTTTTGATGAGATTTAGGTCGGGGCTCTGACTAGGCCACTCAAGGACGTTCACCTTCCTGTCCTTCAGCCACTGTACGGTTGCTTTGGCGGTGTGCTTTGGGTCATTGCCATGTTGAAAGGTGAACCATCTTCTCATTTTCAACTTCCTGGCTGAGGGCTGCAGGTTTTCTTCAAGAATTTGCCTGTATTTTGCACCATCCATCTTCCCTTCTATCCTGACAAGTGCCCCAGTCCCAGCTGAAGAGAAACACCCCCACAACAGGATGCTGCCACCACCGTGCTTTACTGTAGGAATGGTGTTCTTTATGTAAGATGTATTGGGTTTTTGCATTCCAGGCAAAAAGTATGATTTTTTGTTACATGCACACAATGACCAGTCTTTGGCAAAAGGTCTGTAGCTCGTTCAAAGTTGTTTTGGCCTTTTGGTCGCCTCTCTGATCAGTCTCCTTCTTGCTCGGTCATCCAGTTTGGAGGGACGACCTGATCTAGGCAAAGGCCGGGTTGTGCCACACGCCTCCCACTTCTTAATGATGGTCTTGAGTGTGCACCATGGGATACTTAAAGTTGTGTGTTCTGTAAGGTGATTGGTTATACCCGAGCAAGTTTACAAGTGCAATTGTAAGGGGGGTATTCACTTATCCAAATAAGGTATTTTACTGTTGTAATATAAATTAATTTCAGAATGTTTTAGAATTTTATTTTCACTTGGCTAATGTGGGTTAGTGTGTAAATAAAAATGGAACAAGCCTAATTTATTTATTTTTTATTTTCAGAGTGTCATATAACAAAAGGTGCACATTTTGAAAGGGGGTGGAGACTTTCTATGCCCACTGTATATAATATTTTATATATAAATAATATGACACATTAAAAAACTTCAAAGTTGCCAACCCCAGAACAAATGAATTAAACAAAAGGCCATTTCAAGAGACACAGATATTGTTATCTTAATACGGCTCTAGTATACACTAGCTGTATGAAGCCAGCAGACTGACTTAGGCTCATTAGCGTAGCAAGGACAATGGGTCACAGTAGAAAACTAAAAAGAAATTCATTTAGGTCAGAGAGTAGGAAATGCATCTTAAACTCTGGGCACTTTCAAAAACTGGCTGGATGGAGGTTATGATAATACGTTATCAAACAAGTTAGATAGGCCAAATGGTTTTCGTTATGTTCTCATGTATATGGTTCCAGAGGTAAAAAGATTGCAGTTCTCATCTAAGTCTAACCCTGAAAGCTGAATTTCTAGGTGGTTGTTCTGTTCTGTTTAACCGTTGATAAACACATTATTCATCTCAATTAGTTTGTGCCACAGTGTCCATGAGCGGCCTTTAGAAATCAGCCGATGAATCGCTTACTCCTTCTCCCCTCCCTTCCAAAATTTCCACAGGCATGTCTTTGAGCTCTCCACCACCTCTATTTTGGAAATTGAACCTTGTTGATAGTAGTCTGGGGAAGTGGTATTTACTTGTCATAGAAACATAAAATATTGACAGAAGGAAAAGGATTGGTAAATCAATATTTTCTGAGGTCCCCCAAGAACATAGTTATCTGGTAATTACTAGCTGGGAAATTGCCTGAGAAATAGATTGGCTGTTCCCTAACTTCATTAAGGTCAAAAATGTCAGCTGCATTCTCATTTCTTCTGGCTTGAATTGCTAAACCTTGTTATTGGATGTTTCATTTAAATATGTTTTTAAAAGGCTTAATTTATAATCATATTTATTTCTCTCTCAATATATAATTATATGGTGGTTTGCAATTTAGCTTGATCATTCAATAGTTATTTGCCCTGCACCACCAGTGTTTTGAAATGACAGGTTTTCAGTCAAAAGCTCAATAGTGCATTGCATGTACAGTTGGATTTTGCTGTTACGTATTGAACTTCTGAATGAGAATTGACTGCCTAAAGTATCTCCGTTTCCCCCTAGGGATTTCAGATTTTTCTAGATACAAATGTAGAGGTGCCTTCTGCCAGTAAGTTGTTTCAGATCTATTCAAGTTGTACTGACACTTCATTTTAAAAAATGAATTCCCCATGGTAGTTTCTTGACCAAAGTTATACTTTTCTAGGAATTAATCACTTTGGCTTTCTTTACTATGATTTACTTTATCAAAATACATATTTTGTATTTATTTTGAATAGCTAAAAATAATATTGCATGAAGTATGAATTTATATCCTGTAGAAAAAATGAAGAGAACTATATTTTTATCAGATTGTGTTCTGATTTCATAGATCACTTTGAAGATTGTAGCCAAAAGTTCCTGAAATTATACCAGCCATCTAGCTTTTTTAAATTGATGTTTTTGGCTGAACAATTTTAAGTCTTTTCTGAAGTCTGCCTTTCAGTAGTGGTTTTCTGTCAGACAACTTCAAAAGTCTTGTGAAGATAAAAGTATAGCTTTTTAAAGAGTAAAAAAAAATGACTCTTAACTGAATTCATAACCTATCCTTTGCACCCTGACTCAACAGAAAAGTGAGAAATAGTTGCTTCACCATTTCCTAAAGTGAAAATTGAATGGACAGTTATCTTTTATTATTTATGCATACAGTTTTACTGTCTGTCAATTATTGTGTAACGTCTTGGTTAACAACAGTACAGGAGGTTTATCTGAATCTTTCCCTTGGAAGTGCTTAGCATGTTGTGTACCACAGCTGGATAAACCTGGTCAGCTAGACATGAACCATGTCTCAGAATGTTTGGTTTACCATTACAAGGTCACCATTTATTACAGATGCACTCATCATATGAAGTAAAAGATTTTCTTGGCCCCATTTAGTATAGTAGAGGCATAGTATTGTTTATAGTATATAATGTGCAAATTATTTGTATTTTGCTTTTCTCCTTCACCTTCCAGGCCTTTTTGTTGTTTGACAATGTTCAGGGGAGAAACCTGCATGGTGCCCATTATATCCTTAAATCGTTACTCATTTTCAATGACTTCTCACTTCACATGTGAACCAAGGGTTCCTAATGTTAAATGCAAACACTCTTTTCAACATTTACCTTTCAGTGACTATGAATATTGTTTCCCGTCTCTTTTAAGAACATGACTGTCAAATTCTTAGTGCTGGACGGCTGGTGTGTCTGTAGGATTTAATTCCAATTTGATTCTTAATGAGCTAAACCAGCAGGTTACTAGCTTCTTTGTTGAATGCTTTAAGGAGACTTTAAAAACCTGCAGACACACTGGCCCTACAGAATCAGGACTGAACACCTCTGCTTTAGTTCCAGATAATAATTTCCAAGGTATTACATTTAAATATGAAGTGGCCTAAATCCAGAGACACTCCAGTTATCAAGCAGTGAATGCGAACTTATAAATGTGGTAAAAAGACTTGGTCCATGTCTAGTTCTCATCTTCTCATTCTCACAGCTTATGAAGCTGATGGGCCCACAGCCATGAATAGTTTGCAGTCAGAAATGTATTGAGAAGGCAGAGTCTGAAATCCTGAGCTGCCCACCCTCCACTACCCTCTATAGCAGTAATTCTTTTCATTTCAAAATGATTTTTTTATCCACGTTTTAGCTGTCACAAGGTAACAGCGACCTTCCATCTTCTGTGCCTTTCCTTAGAAGTTTCCTTTTGATTTTTAAAGGCTCTCCCTTTGCTGTCAGAATCCAAAGACCCACCATCAGAGAAGTGTCATTAAAGCTCTGTGTGAGAGCTGGTTACAATTCTGAAGTAATACAAGGTGGCATTTGCCGAGTTTGAGATTGCTGTAATGCTTTAGCGTTTGAGATGATTTATGATTATTGTGTTGGCAGAACACAACAGGAAGGCCTCTTTGGACCAAACACTGTAATAATGCCTCACGAAAAGGAGCCTTTTGGAATTAATTGAAGGGTATTTGTAACTGTTCCTAACTTACGAGTTTACTTGAATCCTGACAAACTGACTGGCATCTGTCTTTACCTAGCTTTCTTGCTCCCAGAACAAATACCTAAAACAATAAATTGTGTTTCTGGTGAGTATATACTGTCACATATGGTTTTCTTCTCAGCTTAGTCCTTGTATTCTGCTTTTTTCAAGTACTTTTTCGAGTGACAAGTATACATAGTCGGTTAAGTCATATCCTAATACCCCATGCTTGGTTAAGAACTTGTTTGCTGTGTTTTCAGACTTTTTGCCCAGTAAAGAAAAAATGCACTTCATGTTTAAATATTAACTTAAAAAGCTTTTAAATGTGTTATCACCAACACAGTTGTGATAATATACCCACTAAAGTGTTGTTTAAGCAGCTAATGGGAATACATATTAAAATGGCAGGTGTAGCTTCCAGATTCAAACAAGCCACATTAACAATGATTTAAAAAATGATAGTGTTGCTTGAGTAGAGTATTATGAGTTAGCCAATCTAAAATATGATTGATATTTTTACTCATATTACACTAATTCTTGTCATCACTCAAAAATGTACAGTGGAGTGCTGTATCTTTAAAGCAATATTCCTAATTGTGACGACATTTCATGAATTTTAATTAACTTGGGAGCAGATTGAATAAAAAACGTTTTATGAATATGCTACATGATTTTTACGTACGTTTCAGTCATAATGTTTACTGTTATTGGTGCAGTTTGATTAAATGCCTTAATAGAACACCCCAAGATTTAATTTAGTGTGAGTATTGTAAGAGTCCAGAAAGTGCGGTATATGGGGACTTTTTTAAACAGGATTCATTTATTCACGGTGTTCTCCAACAGACATATTATCCGTTAATGGGAAATTGCACTTCTGTCATGTTTGTGGTTTTAAGCAAAATAAAAAATGATGATGTGCAGATACATGAGTGGACTGTTTAATAGTCCCTTGAAGCATACAGTATTGCTATGAGCCATGAGCAAGTCTGATGTCTTAGACATCCCAAGGCCCTTTCCTTTAAAATGCTGTCATGATATTTTAATGCATTACTCAGAGGTTAAAGGAAAAAGAAAATATGACGAATGTAAATGTAAAATGTGTTGACAATTTCTCAGGGCATTTAAAATGTGAGGATAGTCTCAGGGTAGGCATTTGTGAAGCCCCATCATAGTCTCTTTTCGTTCCTAATTTGAGTAAGTGGTACAATCATGCATATTATTTTGTTAATGTCTGTTTCTTCCTGCTGTCTAAGTGTAGGAAAAGCAATTAAGTTTATTATCTGTGTCTTATTTGAATTCCCTGTGTAGATGAGTAATACTTTGCAAGTCTTGCGTGAAAGCATGAGGGTCAATTAGGAAGATATATTGTTGAGGATTTTCAACAATTACACATTGTTTCAAGCTTAATAAAGTATGTTTATTGCTTGCCATTTCCAAATGAGGTTTTATTGTTGAACACTAATTACATTTATTAACTAACAGGTAAAATTCAACAAAGACTTCTAACAATCAGGTTTTAATGTCAATGTCAGGTGGTGTACCCGTGTGTTTCACTTTTTATACAATTTGTATCTAAACACAAATGTACTCGCATTCATTTATATAAAAGAGTTTTGAAATATAATGATTTTGCAATTCTTTTTAAAGAAAACGTTTATACACAGGATGGAATTTTGAGATGTTTGGGGAACAGGTTCCCACATTTTGAGCATTTGAGAGAATTTCAGTATTGCAGTTATGAATGAGGCACAAAGTACATGGTTTGAAAACATTCTCTTTCTAGTGGTGTAAGGATAAAGCATACATGAGAGTAAGTAAAAAAATGTATTAGGTAGAGATTATTATTATTACCAATTTAGCAATTGTTTTTAAAGTCAGGAATGATCTGTTGATGTCCTTGGGAGCTGCAGCATATTACTCTTTTTATATCATAAGATTCTTAAATACAGTCATTGATTAAGTCTTCTGCTTAAGAAGAAATTAAGTTGTTCAAAACATTTTGGAAATGGATGATTTAAGGGTGATGTATGAATCTTGCCAGATTGTGGCTCTCCAGGACCAGGGTTACACATCCCTGTTGTAAGAATAATTTGTAGTAGAAAACCTAGCTTCTTGGTTTGGTGTGGTAGACAAAAATGCACTTACAGTAAATGGCACTACTTAAAGCAACACATCTACTGTAAATGTACTGTATGTTCTTTAAAGATCAGTTCACATTCCTTCTGAGCAGGAGTTTAATGCAAATCAGAATCTCAATAAATATGCTCATGAGTTTCTATGAGGCAGACACTACTTTTACTTTCCAAACAGCATCTTCTGTCAAAGAAAAAAAAAATGTTTCTGATTAAGTTCTGAATTCTTTGCTCTCTGCTTCCATTTAAATGAAGATTAAGAAAACATTTCAATGTAGAATGACTGAAAGCTTACAGCTAAATTTACATAAAGCAATTAATCTTTATTTGATCACAAAGTACAAAAGGACTAAATAAGAAATCTTTTTTCTTACAGAGTTTTCTTGCGAGCAATTAATCAGTATGCTGCAGTGCTAAACAAGAAGTTCCTCGATCAAGCCAACTTTGAACTTCAAGTAAGTACCATGAATAAAACCATCCAGTTATGTTTTATAATACCCATAAATATGTATGTATGCAGTAACAGAACTTTGGTAAAAAAAAACTACTATTCCTTTCATTACCAGAAAATAATTGTGAGGGTCTGCTACATACTGCATGATGTAGAAAGATAAAATAATTTTAAGATGGCTAAACAGTCAGAGCTTGGGGAATCACCCAAGAAGGTAAATTCCATCAAGAATCTTGATTTGCTACATTTATCAGGAGTCTTTTTCAAGAGTCCAATACAGACAGATTAACTTATGTCTTGTCTCTACCATTAATAACATTTTCAGTGCACTTGATATCGAAATAAGACGAAGACCTCTGAAAGGCTAAGTGTCCAAACACAATGCACTTGTTTTTTCAGGGTGGATTCCAAATAATGCTCAGCTAACTCATTAGGCTAGTTTAAATCACAAGAACTGAAACCGTTTCTGCCCTAAAGCAGTTTGAGTAAATTTTGTCCTTTAATATCCTTGCAATACATACTGCAGGTCTTGATATCTTTGTTTTTTCAACTTTTGCAGTAAAATAAAATATCAAAATATGAAATGGTGTCATTTTCTAAGTCATACATCATAGTTATAAACCTCACTAATAGTCTTTTGTATTCATTAATTAACATCTGCAAAATGACATTGATAGGCTCCTCAGACAGGGTATGTATTAATACAATTAATGTGTTAATGGTTCACTAATACATGTAGAGCTAACAGAGGTTGACAGTATCTCTATGTATAGGGCTAATAAAGCAACATTACATTATTATTACATTATTATGTGCTATGACCATGTCGAGTCATTCAGGAACTTTTCTGTTTTTTTTTTCTAGCTTTGGAACAACTACTTTCACCTGGCAGTTGCTTTTCTCACCCAAGAATCTCTCCAGCTTGAAAATTTCTCCAGTGATAAACGAGCCAAAATATTTCATAAGTGAGTTTGGTTTTAACTCTCATCCAAGAATTTCATTTTGTCAGACAGAGTAAGAAGTTATTCTATCTCCATTGATGTCGTAGATAATAGTAATTAACTTTAACATGACTTCATGGGTTTTCTTATTGTTTATACTCCCAGTGGAGGTGGAGTGTTTGCTTTGAATTAATTCAAAGAGTGATCTTTAGCTAGCTGTACACTTAGTGACTTCAGAGTGCTCACAGCAGCTGCAGAGCTTCTTGCTGTGCTTCTTTGTACCTCATTTGGAAAGTCTGTTTCACATTGTTTGTTTAGCGGGCCGAGTGACAGAAAACCTAAAGGGTTGAGTTCTGCCAAGTTAAGGGAATAATTAAGGCTGCCTGTTCTGACAGTTTAAGGCAGAAATCGAGAAAGATGAAAGCCACTAATCCAAAGAGATGAGGGAGAACCTCGAATTGTTTTAACTGAAAACTGACAGGTATTAGCTGTACAATGTGAAAGCACATTTTGATGAGGTGAAAAGGGCAAGGAGGTATACAAATCAGGAATGGAAAAGGGACATTTGTTCTCCCTGAATGATAGTATAGTCTGTACATCCACTTTGTCATGGCTGTTGTGTGATGGACACTAGAGTTTCTGTCTGGATTCTTTCTGACAAAAGTCCTTACCAGCAATCTGCCTTTAGATTTCCTTTAAGCATTGCCAGTGAACTATAGTGTATAAAGATTTTCATAAAAGCGCTGCTCCATGTTCACACTGAAAAAGAAATGCAAATATGCTGGTACGGTGGTGTATTTTTGCTCACTCTTCCGGGTCCTAACGTGTTCAGTAGGGATCATTGATAGACCATAAATTTTATATTGTATTCAAGTCAGGACTTTGAATGGGCCACTCAATGTATTCACTTTCTTCTTGTCAAACCACTCCTGTATAGTTTTGGCCCTGTACTTTAGATCAGTGGTTCTCAAACTTTTTCGGACCAAGTACCACCTCTGATCAAACCAAAGCATCCAAGTACCACCTACAAGTCATCTTCTCATTGGAACCCCAGAACGTGCACACACACTCTCACACAAATATAATAATAATAATAACTTTATTTGATATAGCGCCTTTAAACGTGGCTTCTCAAAGCGAAACATGAATTCACATCTGCTTTGCTCGACTAAACAGGCTCACCCATCTCACTGAAATGGTGCCTTTTTTATTGTTTATTTTTAATTGTTTACAGAATGACAACAGGAATAACAACAATTAAAAATAAACAATAAAAAAGGTTTCAGGGTCATATGGTGTACCAGCTGGCGGCGCTCCGCATAGCACGAGTGATACGCATACCACAGTTTGAGAACCACTGCTTTAGATCATTATCCTATTCAGTTATATATTTTCACGCCAGTTTTAGATTTCTGGCTGCCTTGAGCAGGTTTTACTCTAGGATTCACCTTGCAATTTGCACCATTAATTTTCTCTTCAAGACTACTGAGCTTTTCAGTGCCTGCTGATGAGACATATCTCAACAGCCCAAAGCTGCCACTATCAGTGTTGACAACTGAGACTGGGTGATTCACTGATGCACTGGCTTGCACCCCAGTTCATGGTTACCTAATGACACAGCCTAAGCTTAACTCTGAGATACCTGAACTATAGGACTTAACCTGTTTCCCAGCTGAATATCTGTATTGATTCAGCTTTTGGGAGTACTGTTAAAGTTATATTTACATGCCACTATCTGGTAACAGACAGCAAAAAGTAAAAAAAGATCACAAATACCTTGTTAGACTCTTAAGAAACTACATATTTATGAGGTTTTGTGCATGAACGGAAGTATTGTATCAATTTTTAATTGGAATCAACTTTAGGTTATGATTTCTGTCATGAATTAATGCTTTCATTAGTGAAGAGCAACTGAAACAGCTGGTGAAAAGGCTAGGACAGGCAGGAAGAACTCTTATCTTACTCAACTCAAGAGCTGCACTTTTTGTGCTTGATTAAATGTAACCTATTAGCATTTTGTGTCTGAGTGGTCCTGACATTGGTTGCAAGAAAAAAAAACAGGGAATGTGCTCATTCTCAATTACTGGAGAAAAAATCAAGATAACCAGCACTGAACTGAGCCTGTACTTACTGAGTGAAGATGACTGCGGGTTAATTACTTTTAGCTTTTTAATACTCCCATCAAAACTTTCAGCACACTGCATGAGCAGGATGAATTATTTCTGATATATTATTTATCGTGTAGCATTTTACCTCTCAGTTCTTTTATAGTCTCTTTAGCACAGTCTTACACTGGCTGGAATGAAATACTTATAATACAGCTCTAATGACAGCTTTCTTCTGTCTAAACCATGCCAGCAGCCGTATCACTCTGCAACTCACAAACTGACAATCCACTGAAGCTAAGCAGGTGTGAGCCTGGTCAGTACCTAAATGGGAGACCTCCTGCGAAAAACTAAGGTTGCTGCTGGAAGAGGTGTTAGTGGGGCCAGTAGGGGGCGCTCACCCTGCAGTCCATGTGGGTCCTTATGCTCTAGTATAGTGACGGGGACACTATACTGTAAACAGGCATCCTTCGAATGAGACGTAAAACCGAGGACCTGACTCTCTGTGGTCATTAAAAATGTCAGGGCGTTTCTCCAAAAGAGTAGGGGTGTAACCCCGGCATCCTGGCCAAATTTCCCATTGGCCCTTACCAATCATGGCCTCCTAATGATCCCACCTATGAATTGGCTTCATTACTCTGCTGTCCTCCCCACTGATAGCTGATGTGTGGTGAGCGTTCTGGCGCACTATGGCTGCTGTCGCATCATCCAGGTGGGGCTGCACATTGGTGGTGGTGGAGGGGGGTCAAAGTGTAAAGCACTTTGAGTGGAGTGTCTAAAAAAGCGCTATATAAGTGTAAGCAATTATTATCAATTATTATTAATAATAAACCATGTTAATTTTTTAATGCTTGAAATAATTGAACCTAAATTTTAGGTACGTTTCATAATAGTGGTCTAAAAATATTTATCGATTAGATATGCCTATATCAGGGTTATTGATATTTTGATCTCTGGCATGTGTGGCTGTTCTGTGATCCTTTTTTATTCTGAAGACCATCATTATATTTGTCACAGATTATTTTTTCTGGCTTCAGTAGGAGTGTAATGCCATATATGTCAGTTCAGTTAATGTTTCCCAACTTTTGACAGGTAAGCCTGTGTCTTGACAGCTGACAGATGAGATGTTATCCCAGTTTCTCTTGCTCTTTGTATCAGTTAGAGGGTGAATTTCTCCTTTATCTTGGAGCTCTCTTAAGGCTATGCTCTTTTTTGGTTTCAAACAGGCAGTAAATTAAAATTTCAAACAAACTTGAGAGATGACATGTACTGCTGAGCGAAAGATTTTAATTTAGAAATAGCCCTCTGCAGTGGAACTGATTGTTAATTTACCCAAGAGTTCCCTAGACCTTCCTTTGTCTTTCCTCAAACTTTTTTTCTTTGATCATTAGTTTTAAGTTTAGGCCATTTCAGTCATAGTTATTTTGCAGCTGATCCTGCTTGGTGTGTTTGTAAAACATACAGAAATCTATATTAGCAAGTAAAATGAGCTTTGTCTGAATTCCTTATAATGTAGTTACATTTATATTTCATATCTTTCATGTCTTTGTGTAGGAAGCATCATTATTTTTTCACAACTTTTATGAATGTTGTAAACAGCATAAAATGTACTATAGGCAAAACTGTTAAATTTACTCCAATCAAGTTATCTTAAATAAGAGCAGAAAATTGGTTGGAATATGCATCCTACAGTAATTTGTGAGTGGTTTTAAGATTTTGAAGGTGACCTAATGTGAATTTTGATGTCTTCACCTGAAAAAAAACATGCCCTGTCTGTTGATAAAGGGCGTTTAGTCATGGGATGTGATATCACCCTCATATCTCTTGTATGAATTTGTCTGTGGGAGTGCATGTCTTTCAAGTATCTCTTCATCATTTTCATGAGGATCATTCATTAACTGAGTGTAGAATTATTTTAAAATAATTCTATAAATTTTAATTTACTTCTTTATAGTTTTACTATAATATCTATTTCCACACCAAGGGTCATGTGAGAAAAGGTAATTATGTAGAGTATCGGAAGTTTAGGTATCCCTTCTGAAAAATGTATTGGACCTTTGTGAGCAACAGAAACAGTTTGAATACAACATGGTGTGTATTTCACAAAGGATTCAACTATCTGCATCCCAGACCCAGCGTCTTTTATGGAATGGAATTCAACTGCACATTCTGCCAGTTCTACCAGTTTTCTATAGGATTGCGATCTGGGATTGTTTCTGGCTAGGGAAGGTGATGGAAATCCATCCTCCTTAAGACCACTACATCTTCACTTGCATAGAATTATAATAATATAACTTTTGTCATAGTAATCATAGACTCTGTTAATGTAGAATTTTAATGTTATGAAAAATCTATTTGTCAGTGAGTGTGTTAGTAGCACAGCATTCAAAGTATATTTCTCCAGTACAAAGCTCAGGCTGTGTTCTCCTAACGAAGTTCATTTTAAATTAACTGAAAACATTCTTTTTTGTTTTCCACTGCTTTCTTGTCTGTCTTATTCTGATCAAGAGTTGATCTTTGGAAATGCTTTGCAAGTGTTTTCTCCTGAGCTTGGCAATAGTCTGGTGGTTAAAACCTTTTGATTGTCACATAGCATAATGTTTTACCATTTCTCCTTGAGAGCACTATTCTTATACTGATGCCTATTCATTTGTCCAGTCCCCTGCCTGACTGGAAATGAATATAATGCTATTGGATAAGAAACAGGCCTCTGGGCTAACATTTTATGTTTTTGCCAAAATACCCCTACTAGGTAAAAGAGAGGCAAAAACTCTTTAATTCTAGAAGTAAGGTAGAACAGTGATTTTAGCACACAGAGATAGGTATCTTTCTGAATAAAGTAAATATAGCACATTTAGAATCTTTAGATTTTTTTAGCTTTGGTAATGCAAACTATAGAGAATGTTACAACTCTGCAGCACAAACTGATCAGCACAACTTTTAGCCACCACCTTTTTAATGGTTTTCTTTGTTAGATACTTTTAATGTGCTTTCCTTGTCTCCATTAATTACAGCCTTCTAAAAATATATTGGCAAAGCAATCAATAGCTTATAAGAATTCTCCTCAGTGCTTACATTTCACTGAAATGTCATTGCATGACAGGGAAAACAAAATTATAATAACCCTGTAAAGAGCAACATATTTTTTAATTTAGCATTTTTTGTCTAGTATAACCTGAAACTCTAGTAACACATTCATATGGCTGATAAGTAGCAGTTAAGATATCAATGTCCAAAATATTTACCTCTAATACTGGCTTTAATAATTATTATTATGACAAAATATGGGTGATTATTACCAGACCACGTTTCTTTTACTTGTTCATGATGTAAAGAACAAGAATTGGGCTATGAACATCAAATGTCCATAGATGCATTTCTGATTGCTTTTATTGAGTATTATGTTTGACAGGAATGCTTTGTTTTGGTATCTGTCTTTGCAAAAGATCATTTTGTTGTGTACTTAGCCTTGAGTAATATGGATAATAATCTGGGATTGACGTTTGAGAGGCTTTTGATTTTCTTGATTGTGAAAATGATTAATGAAGAGGTAATTGTGCAGATCTATCCAAAAACTAATGGGTTATAAATGAATTGATTTATTATTGTTTTCACCTTGCAGATATCAAGATATGAGGCGGCAAATTGGGTTTGAGATCAGAGACATGTGGTATAATCTTGGTAAGATAACTGCATGTTTTCTCACCTGTCTTATACTGTTGTTATGCAACTGTAGAAAAAAAATAAAATGAAGCACACACTTAAGCAGTTTTACGTCCATGGGTTAATAATCTTATTTGTTATTTCCAGCAGTGCAAATGCAAACAACTGAACAATATATAAGAAATGCTCATATAACCAGGAGGTCATGTATAATTAGACCTAACGAAACAAGTGGAATTTTCTAAATCCTAATTATATGGATACCATATAGAAATGTGTAAATTATAATCGTTAATCTGTTTTGAAATGCACAGTACTTTACAGTGTTCTCTTTTCTTACTAATCAATGTTAGTAAAAAAAAGCACAGAGACTGTATGTACTTTTAAGCACAGTAGTAAGCCAATTACTTTCAATGTAGATGAAGCTGAGAAAATGGTTTTCTCTTTTATAACCTAACACCATGATGGGTGCTAAAACCACAGCAGAGAACTGATGAAAGATTCATTTGAAGTGTTATTAGATACACCTTTTTAATAGAGCCTCCTCAATAATTGCAATTTTTGTCATCAGTGTGCTTGCACTTCTAAAAATATTCTTTTGAATGGTATGATGACACTTTACTATTTTCATTGTCGTGGACACAGTAGTTCACATGGTGTTTTTTAAATCCTGTATGCATCTGTTAATAAAAAACAGAAGCAGAGAATTAAAAATAAACTCAATGGATTGATCAGCACAAGTCATGAGGGCTTTCAGGTAACTTTTCCACTATGACTCACATCAATGATACTACAAGAACTAGGGATGGTTTCACAAACAGGCAGGGACACTGGGAATTTGTACAGGCAAAGACCATCATGCAGATCCACTGCATGGTAATGAAATCTAATGAAGTTATCCATGCATGTGATTGTTTCCAAAGTATTTCATCTGGACGGACTGATCTTAATGTTGACGGAAGTTATCTAAAAAATTGACCTCCTTTGATTGTTTAGAATGTTACATGTCTGAATTTTCTAATAGCCAGCCTGGGATTCAAACTGATGAGACTCCGATTTCTCTTTATAGCCAGCAGGCAATAGGTTAAATGACATCCAGTTATTGCAGGCTGTGCTCAACCTAGAAAGACCTCCCGTTAATTCTTGTGCTGCTACAATACAAGGTATAAACCTAACTTTCCAGATTGTTTCTAGGATCTACATACTGTATCCCCATTGTAGTCTTTTTTTTTGCAAAGAACCTTAAGAAAAATATATAAACAATGCTTGCTTGACTAATGAATTGGGGTACATGATTATTAAGAATTAAAGTAATACAAATAATTAAATAAGTCCTCACCAATATACACTTCATGGATCAGCATACTGCACTGAAAGTAAAATTAAATTGAAAATTGGATGTGCTGATACACTTAGCATTGTCTCCTTAGTTTGCACTGTGCTTATTCTTTAGTTCCTTTATTGTGTTGGGAATATGCAATCCTCAACTTGAAGAGTGACATGGACTGGGAAAGAGAAATCAGTGTTCCGAGTCAGTTCGTGGAGGGCAGTTGGGTATATCAAGTAATCCACTTGTGTCTGCCTGTACACAATTTTCATGTATCAAATAAAAGAATGTAATCTTGGTAGTGTTTTCTGGCACCCAGTATATCAACTTTAGAAAACCATCCAACCTGCCAGAGAATTTTGATGTGGTAATTGGATTCATGTTTGAGATTGTTCGGTGTTCACCCCTGTTTTAATGTGTTCCTCTTTACCTGATTTTGTGCATGAAAGGTCCACACAAGATTAAGTTTATCCCTGAGATGGTCGGTCCCATACTGGAAATGACTCTGGTTCCTGAGATTGAGCTACGCAAGGCCACCATCCCCATCTTCTTCGACATGATGCAGTGCGAGTTCCATTTCACCCGGAGCTTTCAGCGGGTCAGTCCCTTTGATGTTCTTTTATTACTCAAGATCACCATCACAGGGCTTCAGACATGAACATTTCAAAAGTTTTTGAGCACGTCCTTAAGCCTCACTTACACAATATGTTGTTTTTTTTATTTTTCCTTCTTTTCTTTTCTTTGTTTCAACTTCTTAAAAGTTTTCGTTTTGTTCTGTAAAGTAAAATGCTGAAATAATGCCACATTCTCCTAAGGAAGCTCTTAAGCCTGCTGCCTTTGTAATTCACTTAACACATCTTGCATACTATGATTCATGGCCTTTTCCATTGAGTCATTGCAGATGGTTTGTTCTGGTATAATTGCATTTTTAGAAAGCTGGCGGGACCTACATCATTGTATTTGTGCCCATTACCTATAGTGATTTATGTACAGTTGTAGTATTCATCGTGGTATTTTTAAGAGGACTTTGATGTAACTACTGTACTAAATCTAAATACATTACTTATTGTGAAAATTAAGAGTAAGGCTCAGTTTATTGTGATTTTTTTTCCTCCAAATCCATGTTGGCTGTCTCTTAAAATATGCTTATTTTCTAAGTATTCTTCTAAGTTAGCTCTGGCATTTATATATAACTTTACGAGCAGCAGACAACTGATTTGTCTGTAGTTCCCTGGTTCAGTTTTTGTGGATTCTCTAATCACCACAGTACACAGAAGCTTGTAAAACCCCCAATTTACATCACAAAATAGACTAATTTTCCAGGTATGTGCACAGCCATATTCTGTGATTCAAGAACGAAACACCGAAAATTCCAGTGACGTGTGTGGCCCTATGACATTGTAAACAAGCAGGCTTGTGTATACCAAGAGAAATATTGGTTTCGATTTCGAGATGGTTTTACCAACAAATACTACTTGTTAACTCATGCAGATCACATTGGAACATTTCTATAATTAAATATTTGCTGCACAACCTGTATTTATTCGCCCATATACTCATCTATCACATTACATTAGTCTTTATGGAGACTAGTGAGCAGGAAGGGCTCCCAATTCGTGGGAACTTGAATGCAAGTTGCGTCAACATGGAGAGTATTTACAGTATTTTCACAAAGTTAATGATTTTATGCTTAATTCCAATTTGGTAATTTTTTTGATAAAGACAATTTATTTTGTTACAGAGATTTAATAACTGTTGTGAGAAACTGGAACAGGTGTTACCCTTTAAGTATGACTTGGAAAATACATTTTACCTTCATACCTTCAAATACCTTCATTAACTTTAATTGATTGATTTACAGTTGCTTGATAACTGTGTCTTTATCACCATTTATTATTAATGTCCTGTTATCTTGCATGGTATTTACTCCTATTATACTATTATACTACTGTTGTTTGCTTATTTTTTTGCTTCTGTTTTACAATATTCTTTCTGGTCTCCCTCTTGGCAATTCTCATTGTAATTTTTAATATTGTATTTTAAATATAACCACCCTTATTTTATTGACTCTTTATCTGTTCTTGTTTCCCTGCTTCTAAGCTCTGCCTCATTTCATAGCTTGTTTTTTTCTAAAATTATAAACTCTAATTAAAGTATACATTGAAAGATACCATATTATGGTCTCAATTTCCCAGTGGTTCTATCATATCTGTTCCCTTAATTATAGGCTGGTTGTTTGAAAAGATTAGGTCAATAAGAGAGTCATGCCAAGTAGGTTCCTTTACAAACTGGGTTAGGAAGCAATCATTAATCATTTCAAGTAATCTCCATTTCAGCTCCTGTATTCCGCATCACAATATCCCACTTTTTTCTGATGTTCTAAAGTGTCCACACACTTACTTGCAGGATGTTTTTGTGTATCTACTTACCATCACCTCTTCAGTCCTGTGTGCTTTTCTGAAAAAGTGTGTTCCTCTTAGTTTTATTTATACCCCCCATCACCATGTAACTGTTTCAGTTAATTATATAATGACATAGTTTCCATTTGGGCAGTAATCTCAACTTCTGTTTTATTTCCTATGCTTTCAGCATTAGATATGGACCGATCAATGTTTTGTGAGGCCCATACGAATCGCCGATTTTCTGTCAGCAGGATCGGCCAATAACGATGCGAGCCGGGGTGGGGGGTGGTTGGTGTGTTATTATCCAGCCAAAGACACAAAAGATGGTATAAGCTAAAATTGTTTTATTACATGTAAGACAACGATTGTTGCAACCAACTCACATGAAGTAACAAGCTGCGGTCTAACATTTCTTTTATCTAATGAAGATGACCGAAAGCCATAATCTGAAAAGTATTTCTGACCGGGAATGGCATAGCACGGCTCTAGGTGAGATATCAAGCGGCAGAATCCTACATCTTCAACAACATAAAATGGTTGGTTATCTAACACAATAAATTATATAATTTTGGTTGTGATTCCTTTTGCTTTTGGGCTATTGCTTCTGTACATTTGGTATCTGTCAAATGTCGCCTGCACTGACGGTTGTCTTAATGTCAGTGTAGCATTATCTGTCTTTGCTAGCTCTTATAGTTTCGGCTGCTCACTGTATTCAGTCGGGAGAAGTGCTCTTAAGTGTCGTATCAGGTTAGTTGTATAAAAAATCTGTGTGTTGCTCCACCCACGTCAGACATGTTACTTTTACAAACATTGCAAATAGCATTGGCTTGATCTGGATCAGATATTTAAAAAAACTGCCAGATGGATGACGTTTTCATTCCAAGGCACACAGCGAAATTGTGGCTCAAATATTTTGTGCCATAGATCGTCTCTCAGTATCGGCCAAGTAAAAGGAACTTATTTACATATTTTGAACGGATATCGAACGATTTCGATCTTTAGCCGATTGATCCTTCCACCCCTATTCAGCATTGATGTATAAGCCTTTAAGAACGGATGAGTATTTTGTTTTCTTCCTGTTGTCTAGGACTTCTCTGAATCTACCAGAACAGGCTTGTTATAAGTTTCCTGTCCCACAGTTTCCCAGTTTAAATTATCCTCAACTGCTCTAGACATGCATGTCTCCAGTACGTTGGAACCTATCTAGTTTAAGTGCAACTTGTCCTGCTTGTATGGTACCTTGAACCCCCAATGCACCATAAACCTAAAACCCTCTTCTCTGCACCAGTTGTTGAACTCCTTGTTAAATCTCCATTCTTTCTCTCACTACCCTGGGCTTGCACACGACACCAGTAGAACACCTAAAAACACCACTGTTGACATTCTGCTCATAAACATAAAGGCATAAATTTTAAATTTGTCTTGCAAAAAAGTCACTTTGCCTTTTCTTGTATTTGTCCAACATGGACCATGACAAGTGGATTCAACCCGGCTCTGGCCAGGAGCCTGGTCACTTGAGTGCAACCTGGGCACCAGGAACCATAAAGTATGAGACTCCCTGTCTCTCATGCACAATACACTGTTTATACGTATAATAAATGAGTCCCCCCCATTGTCACTAGCTCCATCTTACTAAAAGGAGAGGGATCTTGGGGACCCTGGGGTTCAGCAGTCCTCCCAGTTTCCTCAAGGCTGTCAGTACACAGATTCATGTCCAGTAAGACTGGGAAGCAATTGGTCACAGCAAGCCCTGGGGCTGCCACCCCTCTGTGGTCCCGAC
The DNA here is from genome assembly GCF_040954835.1 of Lepisosteus oculatus. NCBI lineage: Eukaryota > Metazoa > Chordata > Actinopteri > Semionotiformes > Lepisosteidae > Lepisosteus > Lepisosteus oculatus. The sequence goes on along the minus strand of NC_090699.1, from coordinate 26,412,069 downwards.
ACCCTCCAATCTCTTTCTTTCTGGTCTGAAGACTCCTGCCCTCCAGCTCGTGATTTGCACACAGTCTCCCTATAGGGTATGTCAGCTACTTACTGTAACTCCATGAAATCTGAATTGTGCAGTATGTCAACAGGCTGATTCTCAAGTCCACAGAACTTGAACTCAACATGCACACAACTAGTTGACCGTGTTCACATATGAACTCTCCCTGGACCACTCCATCCTGAAAACCAATCATCCTGCAAACCACACACTGCAGTGGCCTCATATGGGTTTTGCTTTTTGTCAGTTAATTAAAAAACCTTAAACTCCTATGTCAAATTACTATCTTTATTAACACAGTTAAAAGTAAATAAAATAGGTTCAGGTTTAGTTGACATTTTCTACCATTTCTTAAATTTTATATGTGGAGATGAAGAAAAACACAAGTGAACAATTAGAAAAATTAAATTTCTTTTAATTAAGAATTTCATGCAGATCTGCTAGTGTGTTCTATGTATTATATTATTGTGTACACCAGACAGCAGTGAGAAAGGATAGCTACAGATAGGCTAGCTATGTTCATATTGTACAAACCACATTAATTAAAATAAAGAAACCTGTGCCTTTCACATCAGCTTCTAAATGTAATATGGTAGTTAAAGCCTTCCATTTATCTGTTACCCTGTTACAGTAAAACATGAACTTCTGACTGCCTACCTGCTTTGTGCAAAACTGTTGCTCCTGAGGAGGCACAACACCCAAGAAGAATGACGCTGGGAGAAAAAAACCTAGGGAAAAAGTAATGGGTCTTGGGTCATATAAAGGTGACCAGACACAAGTTCCAGGAGAAATAGCAAATTTATTTTTGACCCAATTTCAGAAAATCACAAAACTACGCAAAATAAATTAAATTTTAGGCCTGTTCCTCTCCTGTTTGTGCTGCACAAATGTGTGACTTGCACAGAAGTACTTGTTTTACTATTAATGTTGAAGCAGCTACAATCTATATTGGACAGAGAAGCAAAAGCAATCTAAGATAAGGTGATTAAACAGTTGCTTCTTGTGTTACTAATATGCAAGAAATGTAATTAGCCTACATTATTAGTTAAATGACAAGAACAGGAATCTGGCTGAGTTTCCACAACAGATGTGTGATGTAATAATAAAGATGGGTATTCACAAGGCTTCCCTTATTGAAGCATGTGTAAAAGGGAAGTATGATTTTGACCTTCATAATTGGAATTGACAGCACAGCGATTTTCAAGTAAGGACAATTTGCCATAAAACACATTTATGTCCACCGAATTGTTCACTAATAGCTTCATTTAAGGTTAAGCTGTTAGTATTCCTGCACACTGCAGTGCCTGATTGTTCCCTGCTGTTGTACTATTAAAATAGTAAAGTGTTATAGATATCTGTTTCAGACATTGGTATTGGTTTAGTTAGTAGCATTTACAAAAAAAAAGTTAATCTCTGGCTATTTTCATTACAGTCTGGTAAGCCTGCCAGACCTGCTCAGCGAAGTAGTTTAAATCAAGTCCATAGTTTTATGGCTGGCTCCCAAAATCTGTCCATCTTCCTTTACTGACGATATTGCAGTCTTTTAACCGTAAGCAAGAGGATCCTTTGTAACACGCTATATATGCCTGTCAGACCTTGCTTCATTTAAATTGAAGCCAGGCTCTTATTCTATGCAGCTAAAAGTGATCAATTTTACTTTATCTTGACCCTTTTAATAGGCAAGGCATATTGTCTTTACTGCCTCTCACTACCATGAAATACAGAGCTTACTTAAGTACTGAATTGCCTCTATACAAAACAGACACTCAGCTACTTGGTTATACAATTGCACATCATCCGGGCAGTGCCGATTGGGTTGTTGTAGAACTGTACAACAGTTTTTATGTAGCCAGAATGGAGAAATCCAATCAATATCAGTTTGCTGAATCATGAGTCTTAACTTTGGAAACAATGCACACAGGCCTATTCCTGGAATACAACATCAAAACTGAAGAAGTGCCTCTAAGTATATTCTTTACCCTTCTTTATATCCAGTCCTGGCAAATCCCCTATAGATAAAATGAAGCTGTTGTAGTAGCTCAAAATGAAGAGCTCTGAAATACTTGAGACCGATAATGAATAGATTAATATGAACTCCAGCAAGCTCTTAAAGTCAATCAGGCTGAAAAAGGGTGATTAGGCAATGCACACTGATCTCCCACCAAACAGTGAACCACTAAAGTCATACTAATGAAATGAAAAATTAGCCACACTGATTATTTACGCTTGCTCTGTCTAATTATAGTTTGAAAACGAGATCATCACCAAGCTGGATCACGAAGTGGAAGGAGGCAGAGGGGACGAACAATACAAAGTTCTTTTCCAGAAAATGTAAGTGGTGATTAATTGCTGGGATTATGCCAGAATCCAGAAACGTAAGATAATAATTATTGCAATACAGTATTTTCTGTGCTCTTAATTTAAAAAAAGAATTGAAACGTGCTCTTAAAAAAGAATTGAAACATGTTAATGACTCCAAAGGGTTTTTTACAAAACAGTATGTTTTGTCTTAGCCTTTTCTCTAGGTTTTGTTTTGCTCTTTTTGATAATCTATATTGAAATAACAATGATATTTACCACTTTTGCCCAGCCTCCTGGAGCACTGCCGGAAACACAAGTATCTCGCCAAGAGCGGAGAAAATTTCGTCACGCTGGTCGTCAGGCTCCTGGAAAGGCTGCTGGACTACAGAACTATTATGCATGATGAGAACAAAGAGAACCGTATGAGTTGCACTGTCAATGTGCTGGTGAGTTCAGGAGCCCATGGGCTGTGTCCCAATAACCGTGCAAATGTCCTGCTACAGTATGTTTAATTACTAGTAATAATAGCAGTTATAATAATGCATGTTTAAAGTAATTCTTCCCATTGGGATGTCACTGTGCTTTGCGGGCCCTTGATGAGGGTATCTTAATACCTGTGTATCATTGTACAGAAATCCTTTTGGGTTGGGTAAGTAAAGGGAAGAGGACTGGTTTCATTTCTGAAGCTCAAGCTGCCTCAACGAGTCTTACTGTATAAAACCTCAGGTCTGTAGCACTATGAAGAAGTTCCATGAAAGTACATAGTCAGTGGCATCAGTAAACCCAGGAATGGAAAATGCCTTAAATGCCTTCATCTACGCAATTGGAATATAGCCCTCAAAAGCTATTTTCAGTGTTGGGTACTATTCTGTTCCAACAGAAAAATACATAAAAAATCTGTTTTTAACCTGCCACAGATATATAGATTTTTGAAGATTTGTAAATTGTAACCAGAATGCTTGTCAGAGCAGCAATCCAGAGCTATCTTTGTGTGACTAATCAAGTTGTCACATCACCGTTCTAGAGCTAGCTTTGCGTAACTAATGAAACTGTCACTCCATGATTCTAGAACTAACACTCTGGAACCAGTTAAGCTGTTTGTGGGTTATAAAGTAGTCTGCTGCAGTACCATGCCACATAAATACAATTCATGATGTTTTATTTCATTAATCTTCAAGTGTAATGTTTATCTACATTTGTTTGTTGTAAACTTACTTAAATTAGTTCCTGCTTATTAATAGCATCTTATTATATTTGGGGGAAAAAAGCAACTTACAAGGGCTCTACTCCTGTTTATGGAAGGACTAACAGTTAATGTTTCAATGAAAAGATGGTTTATTCTTCTACATTTATATACACTCATAGAAGGGGTACTTCAAAGAGCCTAACTACAGTTCAGTTCACCAACTGTAAGGCATTATTAAAATGTTATTTATCCGATAGTTGTATCAACCAGTTAATGACTAAGCTTTTTTAGTGATAAAATTATTTGTTTCTAAAACATTTTAATTGTTTCAGAACTTCTACAAGGAAATAGAGAGGGAGGAAATGTATATAAGGTAAGTAATTAAGTGTTTTTCATAATGTCTGATTTTTTTGCTTTGTGTAATTATACTTTTATTCTTAATATCATCCTCACTGTGGAGTGGCAGGTGGCCAGACTGTTAGCTAGCATTCTGAAGTGCTCTCAGCTAATATAGTTTACACGACAAAATATTCAATAAGTGCTGTTTATTGAATTCACCCCATCCTCACATTTTGAATCTCTACTGAAGTGTTATTATTGTCAAAATCCTGTTAGTGTATGTGGATTTTACTAAAAAATTCACAAAGGTGCACCCCTCCCCGCAAGTCCATCTGTACTCCTCACACTTTGAGAACCTCTGCTTTAGGCCGCAGGAAATGGTTGCTGTGTTTTTCTTTTATAAAAGGTTTGATGAAAGATTCTTCGTATGTTACTGGAGTGTTTGCTAAAGCTTTGATTCTTCACAAGGAGACAAATGGATCCCTGCTTTCCAAAGAAAATCTGCATAGTTTACATACATTAACATTTGAAAGGGACTGAATGATGTGGTGATAAAGATCTATTACAGGCCGAAAAAGAAAAAAAAATGATTAAAATGTTTTTAAAAACTGGGTTGTCATTTGGTTTTGATTGTCATTGACTACAGTAGGACCTTGCTATTCATATATTTTGTTCTTATGAGACGCAAATAAAAAAAATATAGGAAAGGAGGTTTCAATTTCCCCGTTTAGGCAAAATACAGTTTATGAGTTTTTTTTACTTTCTTCTGTTACACATTGTTGATGTAATAAAAGAAGTAATCTCATAAATATATTATTATGATCTTATCATTTTTAATGTGTTTTTTCAAATAAAAGTGTTAGTATTAAAAAAGACAGTACAGTATGTAAAATCCGGAAAATTCATTGCATTAAACATAACATTAAATGGAGGAGTGTCTAGGATTAGCAGATCAAATTCCTGAAGCTAAAATAGCATACATCTTCATGCACAAAACAGTTGTTAATACAGTCAATGAATACTAATGCAGTCACCCTTTTATTAGCTTTCGAGTACGCACGCAGCGATTCTTATTTTTACCTTTCAAGGCACAGGAGTTAAAGGCTTGTTAAATCAGTACAGGCCTGACCTTGCTGCTTTATAAGACATTTGAACAAAGCAGCAGAGAGACTGCTGGTTCTTTAAACCCTGGTGCCATCCTTTCGTGCTTGGAAATGAGTTTTGTCAAAGTTAAAATCTTGTTAAATGGTTATATCCCTTCTCTTCTGTGAGTTTCCATGGGTACTCTGGAAACATTCAGCTTAGCTTTTATGATCTGCTTATCCTAATTTCCTATAGTTATTATTACATTATAAAGGCTAAACCACATTTGAAAATTTTCAAACCAACCTCTTTTGGCCCTCAATTCTCCTTTGTCTACACAGTCTTGTAGTCACAGCAAGCCTTAACCAACCCTGAATACTGTGTTTTTTGTCCACAACTGGTAATACAAAGTTGACTGAAAATAAACTGCAAAGCAACAAAATGCAAACTTGTCCTCCAGGTTGTAAAAAATATCTAACCTGCTTTATATACACCTTTTAAAATGAATGATTTATGGGTTGCAAATTATAGTCCTATGAACTTCATTGAGAACAATTTAATTCTTACCTCAGTTTGTATAAATACTCATATACAAATATTTTAATAATAAGATTAAATCTAATTATATAGAAGTGTACATTGTATTGTAGTGTAACTGTACTTAAAATAGTTCTGCCTGCATAATAATCAGTGGTTTTGAGGACAAAATGTAGAAGTGTGTCACATAATACCTATAGTTCAGGGGATTGTATAGTATTATTTTGAAATTCAACTATGGTGTTAAGAGTTATTCACCATCAGAACCACAGCCTTTAGTGAAGGCAATCTTGTCTCTGGATTTGCTTTATATCTCTGATAAAGATTGGATTTGATTTTAATTAAATACCTGGAGCTCTGAATCACCCTTAATACGGGCTGAAAAATGTCCTGTTCTCATTTGCATTACTCTTAATTTTCTTTTATTTCATACAAGCATGTGCTTAAAAGCTTTGCTCAAAATTGAAAGGTGTTCTCTGACAAGAAAAAAAGAAAACTAGCAAGGCAGCATTTTGTTTGCTTTTTGGATTTCTCATCTGCAGTACTCAAGTGTTATATTCCTTTTTCAGCTCCTGACATTTATAAATTAACTTTTCTTTATTGCATTCAGGTATCTTTACAAGCTCTGCGACCTTCACAAAGAGTGTGATAACTACACAGAAGCAGCCTACACATTGCTACTTCATGCCAAGCTTCTGAAGGTATTAGAAATGATAGAATCTTATTAAACGCAAATATAGACATGGAGGCTACATCTGAATTATAAAAGGGAGTCTGTGTGGGAAGGATAAGATTATTTTTTTCATTTTAAAAAGCCACTGTGGTTATGTGTACTGTATGTATGTTTGTGTGTGTGCCATATAGGTTACTAATTTGTCAAGGAAATGTTTTACATTTTAATAAAATGTGTGTATTTGAAAGCTTTAAGCATTGGTAACAAAGAGTATAAATCCTGTCTTGGTACCACTAAAAAAATTTGTTGCTACTATCATTTAATACAATTGCAAATATTAAATACATGTCCTTTTGGTTGAGGTTGGAACTGCAGTAGTCTATTCTCATTCTTAAACTGTATTTTTTTTTTCAAAACTCATGATATAGTGTTGGTCAATCTCACCTCCCTTTCTGCCTCCTCTGAAACAGTCAAAGGGTGGTGTGAGTTCTGTGAGCCAAGTGACATGAAAAATTGAATTAGAACACAGACTGTCAGCACACTGCATACTGATTGGTTGATAAGTGTTCCAGAACCCATAATAAAGTGTCTTTGTGAAGCAGAGATGGTATTAAGACCTGCAGGAAGCAGCTAACATGTTGAGTAAATGATTTCCTGTTAGTTCCAGCAGTCTTGGTCCCTAGCTTTCTCTGAATTAAGACAATGCTTATTGTATTGTAAGTCGACTTTTGTTAAAACTTCAACATTGGAGTTCCTTCCTAGTCCAAAACTATAGTGTCCTAGGTGTTTATTTTCATTTGCCTATTATCTCACAAGCTAAACTGGGTTCACAGCTGCTAATTGGCTTAGACTAATGTAGTGATAGTTTCACATAGACAGTGAGTATACCACTGGCCATCTAGCTGGCGAAAGCTTTTTGGTCAATGAAGCATCTTCTGAAAGTGGCCTTGAGATTTATGACTCTACTGGTAAAAGTCTTTTACTAGCAACAGAAACCTTTTGTATCGACAATGATGATTCTTGATTCACACAATGAATGCTTCTAAAACATCTTTTTTAGAAATTCTCATTTTGCCTTGGAAATGTGTTAGAAGCTTTCCAGATTTTCATTGTTGGGGATGTGTATATGAGGTTTTTTTTTACCATATTTCAGTTTTAGTAAACAGTAAAGCTGCAGGCTGTCTGATCTTGCTTTGCATACTGTAATTTCCAGTAGTACTTTACTGCCTTGGTATTTTGGAACAACATGATTTGTCAATTATCTTGCTGTGAAAATGAAGCTAGACTGACAGGCCTTTTAAAGAGTTTCTTGCAGCAGTTAATAAATTTGATGGTAATTGTGATAGTGCTGCTCTTTGTGTGTACCTCTGTAAAAGCTGATAATTTGAATCGAATGTTTCATCCCTGTCAGGGTCTCTCTGTAGATGGTAGAGGCAATTTGCTGTGCTAGAAAGATGGAAGCTGCTGCTTAATATCCCTGTGTGCTTTTATAGCAACCTATCATGTAGCGTGGAAACACAGAAGTGTGGTTTTTAAGTGAAAAAGACTGCTGGCGTGTTCATATTATCTGGTTCAGGAACCACTAAAAATTGGCTTGCTTGTTTTAAGGGGGGTTTCTACCACTAATCTGATGTCTTATTACCCAGCATGTATAGTACAGTACTATACGTCAAGCATTAACTTTTGCTCCAGCACAGCATTGTTTCTCCTCCTTTAAGTTATGGTCATTTCCCTAAAGGGTCTGAAACTAATATATCCATGAGACAATAAATCAGATTTGGCTTGCTCCAAAGAATGAAATCATTGCTTTCCGGAAGATTATTAGTCTGAAAACGAATTATGAATTTCCAGCCACTGCCTGACTGCTTTATTTCTTTTGCACCATATCTGTCTTTATTTGCACCGGCTGTGAAGTCATGTATGGTTGTGTGAAAGTGGGTTGTCTGAGTGTGTAGCATGACTCTGCTTTGCAGGGTGCTGTTTGCAGGCAGATGGCGTGCGGTGCAGTATAGTGCACGCTGATGTGTTATTTATTGTGTCTTTGCAGTGGTCTGAGGAAGCTTGTGCCGCTCATCTTACTCAGCGGGATGGCTACCAGGCAGCAACTCAAGGACAACTGAAGGATCAACTCTACCAAGAAATTATCAATTACTTTGACAAGGGCAAGGTGAGGTGGGCAGAGTAGGGGAGGGGCATGTTTTAAAAAACAGACACTTCCCAGGCTTCTTTGCATTAAAATACCTCCATGCTTTTCAGTGAAATTCATTCCTAATGTGACGGGGCCCAGTGAGCCTGATGAGTGTAGATAACACATTGGGAAGTGCTACTTTTTACTTGCACATGGCATTGTGTCTCTGTAGCCTTCAGTGCCTCCCGAGGACCATGTTTTCATCTTGCACAAGGCAGAGAATGCAAATCTCCCTACATTCCAGATATTAGCTTACTCGAATTTCTGAAGTCGTCTGAAATTCTTGTCTATGTGGAAGATAGGTATTGCTCTAGTAGTGTTAATTAACAAGTAGGCAAGTTCCTAGGAAGAACAGTCTTAGAGCGCCAGACTTGTTAAAATCATGTGTCCAATTGCAGTGTTTTTAATAAGAGAACTGTTGAGGAGCTGGTAAGCACAGAATAATGTTCTGGTGGCTTTATCTTTGAAGTGGTGCCGGGAGTTGCAAAGGAGTTCTACTGATCATGCTGGTGGGGGGCAGAGGCATGTATTTGTCTTCTCAGTGCCATTCCTTGACATTGAGTCAGCCCATCTATTGCCTGGTTGTGTAGAGGTTTCCCCTGTGCTAATTTAACCTGCAGACGTATTGCAGCATGAATTGATATCCTGGGTGTGTGCTTGTAGGTAGCTGTGATAATCACTTTGTGAAGTGTGTAAGGGGATAAGTAAAATTCTCTCTGCTGTGCTGTCTGATGGACATAAGCTAGAAAAACAACACAAAAGCGGTAACTTGAAAGTGATCCCAACCAAGTCCAGCGATTTTTACAGAACCTCAGGCTCTGATGTGGTGTCATTAACTCCATGAGATTTCTTGAAGAGTCTGTTTTAAGTTGGTCTGAAAGATAAATTGTTTCAGAATATACTCAGATATTTTGTGAGCAAGCCTTTCCAGAGGGATTAATAGGTTCCTTACTGCAGCCTATGTGCATTAGTTAATATTCACAATTTATATAATCCATGTGTTTATTGCCCAGTTCACCCCCTATCACAACAAGCCTACTGAAAACAAGGGTGAATTCTGACATACATTTGCTTCTTCTTTGGAATCATGTGAAATATTTAATGAACAAGCTGTATTACAGTCACACAAGCTGTACCAATAGAACTCCTGTCTTGTAAATGACACAGGTGCGTATTTTATTCTACCAGAGCGCTTTATGTTCTAGGTAATTTCCCATCCTAGGTTCCAATATTAAACTTTTTTACCGTAAGCATTGTCACAAGGACTTGGAAACATTTTTGTCTTGTAGTTGATATTTTGTCCTGAAATAACCTTCTTTAAATAGACCAGTCTCTGCTTGTTATGCACAAATACCTAAGTAAATAATGCCACTGAACTCTATCGCACATAAATAAAAATAAATTAAACATTTTACAATTTGCAGAATTTTTCAAGCGAATGTGTCCTCAGCATGATTCATTGAGCCTGTCCAAGACCCAAGGGAAAGGGTGCACAATCTCTACAGCATTGATCCAGAAATCAATGATCTCGCTGCTGTTCTTCCAACATTCTTATTTTTGCAGTCTCTTGACAAAACTAATAAATCTGTTATGACCACATCTTTAAAAGGAAAACTTTGTCGATTCCGTACCCTTGTTCACTGTCTATTAATAGAAGTGTTTAAATGCTTAACTGTGTAATATGCACAGATATGAAAGCTTAAAATGTGTATTTTACATGGAACGGATCTATGCCCTGCACACTGTGCACAAGACAGACTGTGCAGATCACTTTTTTAATTTCTCATGATGAAAACTAATGATGGCAATGATATTTTAAGAGGTCTGACACGGAGAGGAGAGGATGCTTACAGCTAAAATGCTTTGCTGGAATAATTATTTGCTTCAGTGCCAAAATTGCCATTTCTAAATGGCATCTAAATGTCTGTAAAAGTGCAATGCAAGGAATTAATCTGTTACCAAAAATAGGAGGAATAAATCACTTCACTGGAAGTCAATATTCAGTAAAGTTGAAGTGTTTGGAACAGAAGCTTGATTCTGTGTGTATGTTACATTCAGTAAAATTTCAATGTCTTCTGGATAGAGTAGTAATGGTAAAAATGATATTGCCAACAGTATTAATAAAATGTATTTACGATTATTGAAGATGTAAAAAAAAACGTCCTAAGTAATCATTTAAATGAGAGGAGTCCATTCAGTCAGTCTTGTTCAGTTAGTTACTAGTAGCTGGCATATGTTATATATAACTGTTGTCTCCTTTTTGTGTGTTAATTAGATGTGGGAAGAGGCCATAATTTTGGGGAAAGAACTTGCAGAGCAATATGAAAATGAAATGTTTGACTACGAGCAGCTAAGTGCATTATTGGTAAGTAATAGTCAGTCTTCATAGTATTATTCATAGTATTTTTAGTTAAAACATCTATTTTAATTAAGAGTGATTTAAGACTTCAGTATTCACACACAAGGAAAACATAAGCATTTGGAACTTAAGCAGATACGGTAATAAAATGTGAGATGGATTCATATGTTAGAGTGGAATATGATATTTGTGGATTTGTGGATTTGTGGACAGACGACTACTGGATAGCTTATAAAACATGGTTTGAATTACTTTTGTATATGTATATAATATTACATACTGTTTATAAATATGTATTAATACAAAATCCAGTAACAGACAAAATACATGATATATTGACAATTCATTGCACATAAAGCTCAACAATTCAGCATCTCTTTTAAAGACAAAGAGTTGTTCTGAAAAACATTTTTGAATGGCTTCATAGGCCATTTGTGCTTATGAGAATCTGATTTAATACAGTGATGTTTTTTGTCTATCCTTAAGAGTAGGCTCACAGATATAACCTGAAGGCTTTAAAGACATTTATGATCATTATCCATTTGTGGCTTCTTCATATATATCATATATTCATATATATATAAATAGTTATAGTTTTAAAAGACATAGATATTATTTACTTTGCATTTAACACCATTTTTGAGTAGGATGTTAAGCAGTTACATGTACTGTGCAGAAAGGTATGTATCTGTCCAGAAGAGGTTTGGATGTAGTAAAAATAGCAGTAACAGATAAAATGTCAATTGTCATAACTGGATCATGTATTGAACCTTCACTAAATTGTAAAATGTTCTGTTGCATCCACAGAGAAAACAGGCACAGTTCTATGAGAGCATTGTGAAAGTTATCAGACCCAAGCCTGATTACTTTGCTGTTGGATACTATGGACAAGGATTTCCTTCCTTCCTGCGGGTAAGGTCAAGGTCACATCTCATTCCTCTCACTCTAAACAGGCTCCGCACCCGAGGAAGAAGAATTTCGCCTACGATGGTGATCTGAATTCAGTATAGGCACAAACTCTATAAACACATTAGTAAATATCAAAGAGCCTGACATTTGTTTTACTAACCAGCTTTGGAAAATGAAAATATTTTAATGCTAGATCCTTTCCTGGGGCTTTTCAGGATATCCATCCATCCATCCATATCTTAACCGCTACTTCCAATTCAGGGTCACAGGTGGGCCAGAGCCTATCCCAGCAAGCAACAGGTACAAGGCAGGGAAGACCCTGAATCCATTCCAGGGCAGATGCACAGACACACGCACAACTAACTCTTAGGATCAACTTTTCCAGAAGCCAGTTAACCTACCAGTATGTTTTTGGACTGTGGGAAGAAACTGAATACCCCAGAGGAAACCTATGTGAACACAGGGAGAACATACAAATTTCACACAGATAACACCCCAGGTCTGGAATTGAGGCCAGGACCTCAAGCGCTTCAAGGCAGCAGTGCTAACGACTGCACCATTGTGCCTCCCCTTTTCAAGGCATACTGCAAATTACAGAGAGAAACGTTTCTTCTTCTCTGAACCTAAAACAGAAGGATCATTTGCTGTTAAAGACCAGGGAAATGTTGGATTTACAGTTTAGTGTATTGCAAAATAAGTGTTATACAGAAAACTTACAATGTATCAGCTTTCAACTCACTTACAGCACAGTTTTTTTAATAAGCCATTTCATAATTACAAATGTATTCGGCAGTACTTAAAATGGATTGATGTTGTATATACTGTACACTCAAAAATATTCTGACCTTCTGTATCAATGTAATGTGTTTGAGAGTAGTGAAGCAGTATTTATTTACCTTACATGTCTGCCTGAAATTAAGCCTAGAGACTTAATGATGGTAGAAATGTTGATTTGCAATGAGTTGTCGTGAGTGAGGAACACTGCAGATGTATAGGGTGTTGTTTTTCAGATATCAGGATAGTAGATCATGCCCAGCAGCTATGCAGGCCATGCAATGCTGCTTTATTGAATGGCGCCAATGAGTCCTTCAAATACCCCTCCTGGACAAGAACAGATTCTAGTCGATTATCATTCGATGGACTTGCATGCTAATGTAGAATCTATAAAAGAGCTGTTTTGACATTGTGAGTGATAAAAGCACATACTCGTAACCTGAGCGTGTCTGTTTCCAGTCTGTTTTGACTATTAACAAGACCTCTAAAGATGATACCATCACACATTCTCTGTCTTCGCTCACTAGGAGAGCTAGCTTTATTCTGAGTGGAGCAGTAAGAAATTTACTCAGCATTTAGATGGGTAGACAAACCATTGGAAGTTCAATCTATGGAGTGGTTTATTGGTTTTTGATTATGAAAAAAGCTTGATTGTATATATTTTTTTTAATAGTTGGTGTATTTAAAAGCTAGATCATGGGTATCACAGTTATCATATTTCATCAGTTATTTTTCATTGCACATTGAAAATGCTTTTGTAGATATTACGTACTGACATTTTTGCTCATACATGTATCTAAAATAGATTAGGTTTTTTTTTAGTTCCTACTACATTAACGGTATGTCTGGTGTGTCAGAGGTCCATACGATGACTCCTTGGTTGATTCAATTTCAAATGTATTAATTTGACAATTCATTAGGCTGTCTTCTCGATCATTGCATGTGCAACGATCTGAAAAGGCCATTCTGGAGCTCTACGTCTTCTAGTAACAATTTTTGAATCAAAGTCTAATCATTTGCAGGCAGGAAACAATATTTAAAATCAGTTCAGCTGCTGTCCCCTTGTGCACTTCACTGAATTAGGATGATGACTTGCAAATGAAAAAGGTGGCTGTGATGTAAATTATGTGTATGTGTACTGTGTATATATACATTATGTGCATTTTTGTGTATAAATTTGTGTGTTGGAATTCCTTCATGTTGGCCAAAGTTAGTTTAAGTTTTCTACAGGCTTATAAATCAAGAGTATAACGTTGTGGGTATGCTGCCATTTCTTTGGAAGTTATGGTTTCTAAAAATTTGAAGTTTTTACTAAGGTATTATGTACTGGAGTTCTCTGAAAGGTGTTTGTCTTCATATGCTCAAAGCAGTGGTGCAACTAAATACTGTACAGCATTTTTGACACCAAAGTCTAAGGGTGGAGTAGGACGCCAGTAGGAAATAAAATTATTTCTTCAGAAAAAGAGGCATGAAGAGAGGAATAACAGATATTTCAAATATTCATTGATAAATATAGTGAACAAAAGTGATGTTAACGGAATTTCTCTAGGAATGTAGCCTTCCTGTGATGTGGGGAAGTCTGCCTTTGCTTTCTGCGGACTGACGCGTTTTAAAAATAGTCATCTGTTACAGGGGGTCTGTGGTTTAAAAAGACTGCTGGAATATATTCTTGTCTAGGTTTAAGAGGTGTGATCAAATTAGCTTTGATACATGTGTCTCACTCCGATATGACTGTGCATTTCTAGCTCCAGGCAAAGTTACTTTAATAAGACATACTCATTCCATTAATTTGTGTGTAGAAAGATTATATGGTCTTTTTGTAAGTCAACATACAGCTGTCCATTTTCTTTCTTTCTTCCTAATATTTTTCCCACTTTTTGGTTCTATTGTGTATTTCACGTGTGCTGTTGTGTAGCAATTTGGGTTTCTTGAAAAACACTCATAAATAAAATTATACTATTCAATGACCAGTTACAAAAGGTGTAATTGCATAAAGTCAAAATAATATTTTCAGTCTTTTGTATTTTTAATTAATTATAATTTATTCATTTGCAAAGATGCTGTATACATGCCTTTTCATACCTCATAAACTAAACAGCTATTAAAATATGAAAAGTAAAGGTGGAGTACGATGATTGTATTTACAAACTGAGTTGATTTCTATGACATTTAGTTCAAACATATTTTGTTATATGCTACTGTATACAGTATATCATTATATACTATAACATCTTTTAGCATTTTATGTGAGATATTTATGTTGAAACATACTGTAGCAAAATTCTACATGGAATACTAGGGTTTTATTAAATCTACAGGTTCAGTTTGCTTTGTAGGATAAAATAATGATAGTGTGGATAGTGGCTTTTCTTTTTAGAAAGGAGTTACAGCTCAAACTCCTGACCAATAATCCTTAACAAATCTCTCAGTAAGGTATTAACAGTTCATCTGTTTGAAGGGGAAATTAAATTGATCCGAAAAGTGTAATACATTTTTGTAATGTTTAATTCCTGATTTCCATTAGCTTACAGTAGAATTGCCAAAATAAATCATGTGCCCAAATACTGTACGGTCTTAGGAAGGTCTAAATTATGACATTAAGGGCTCAGCTGAAATAGATGATATATATTACATTAATGTAACATAGTCATTAAATGTACTTTTGTGATAATAGGGAGGAAAAAACCTTTACTGAACTCACCAGCTCACCAACTCTTTTTTATTTACACTTTATGTGCTGTATTTCAATGCATACAACACCAGTCAGATGGTTACTGATGCAGTAATTTATTTGAGAATCCCTTTTGCTCTGTTTTTAGTGCATGAATGCTAAAAATATCATATTGAACTTATGACCAGACTTACATACTTTTGCTATGTTTTTGCTGATCTTGGGGGTATGTTTTTTTTTTCCATTTGATTTCTAATATTAGTACTGAGAATACTATTACTATTTCTAAAAAATAGAATTTGTAGGAGGAAAAAGTTCTAGTTGTATGAAAAATGCAATCAATTTTTGTTGAAGAGCACAGAGCAATCTTTTTGCAGCAGCCACTCACTGCTGTTGTTTTATTCTTCAAATAAAAAATCGCCACAGGCCAAGTTAGATTTATTTAGCCTAGTTCCTTCCATTAAAAGGCTTTGCAGTGACTAAGTTTTAGTATGATTATCACAATTTAAAACTCTGACCTCCTACTTTTTCCTGTCATCTTTTCAGGGGCTTCGCAATTCAATCTACATCTCATACACCACTTAAAAAATGTGTATTTAAAACATATTAAATACGAAGCTGTATTTAAAAAATAATATTGGACTGAAATTAAAGTGAAAATCAAAACTTATCATTAATACTCTCTCTGAAACTGAATACCTGTCAACAGAAGCAAAATAAAATAAACACACACCCAAAAATCTCCAAAAGAAACTCCTTTTGTTTTCTGTTTGAGCTTTTAAAATTTTATTTTCATTTTGCAAGTTGTTTATCAGATTCAATTTCTGATACAGAGCAGAGCTGTCGAAATGATATGGCTTTTAAAGATAAAAGAAAAGTTAATTTTTGATGTTATCTTATATGATAAACCTTGTTTTTGTAGTTTACACCTCTTAGACAGGGACTGAATGAACATGGCAACTTTGGCAGATTGAACATACTCAACATATTGATTTATTTCTGTATCAGTTTTAATTTGAATGCCTTTTAGGACCCATGTACCTCTTCTGTCGTAAAATAGACCCTGAAAAAGAGAAATTGGATCTGTGAGATATGTGATCATTTTACTGCACCTCCACCATTAAGAAGGCTCCTGGGAATTTATAAGACATCAAGGCATATCTTTCATACAGTAAACTTGCAAGATTCCTGGTATATATTGTCAATGCAGGGTATGGTATTTATTGGTACAATCAATTACTGAAGTGAGAACTAGAGAAAGCAATAGGAAGCAAGGTTGTATCTCCAGAATGTGATATTGAATATGAAACCTTTTGCTTCATATTTACTTTGTTATTAGTAGTGTCTCACCTTACTCATAAAATATGGAAAATAGCTTATGTCAGTTGCATTATTTATTTTTTTCCAATGTCAGTGGTGGCAAGAAAAGGTAGGAGGAAAGAACATAGCACTACTTTTGAATTCATGTGGGCATCTGATATCCAATGATAGTTTTTGCTTCTTTGTTTAATAAACAGCATTTTCATTCACAGTGTGAGGCAGAAACAATGTTTCTCACTGTTTAGTTCAAATGGACCAAAAAATGTAAGATTGCAATTAAGATTGAATTCTGTCAATAAATAAATGCCAAGCTGGCAGTACTTCATTTTACTAAAGCTTTCAAAGTTTAATTTAACATCTCTGTCATACTTCTGACTTAAGTCTAGAAGTGGGTAATATACTTAATAAAGCCTAAGGAGTCACTACCATTTGATTCAGTCTTTCTCTCTAGTCTCTGTTTTATAACATCAACCTTGGAAACTGGGATCTGTTTTCTATAATGAGGTGTGTGTTTAATGAGGAGCATTTTATCAGGAAATACTGTACTGTGGAACGAAGCCTGAGCATCATTCTGTCACAGAGTGATGGTAATAAAACAGAAAGCTTTTTTAATGAGAGGTGAGTATATTTGGTTTTCTGTGCAGTTGGGCTCATTTATTAATACTGGTTGGTCTTGTATACACTGTTGGGTTTGCTTGTAATTTACTCATCTATCTGAAATAGCAGCCAAGTAATTGTGCATTCTAATAATGAGAATATGATTGCTTCATGAAACGATCTGCTTCAGCTTTGTACTCTGGTTTGGTCTTAAGAAAATATAAAGAACCCAATTATGCCACACGCATGCGACTAATAAACCAGGGTTTGTCGACAAAAAGGGATCTCAAGGTCGTTTCAGTTGCCTGTCAGTGCTGCTTTGCATTCAGCTCATTTCAGAACAGCATTGTGAGAGGTTTCAAGTACTGGTTCTGTACAGCTTTAGATAAAAGTACAAGCATAAAATAGCAATCATTGGCATAAATTGTTGTTTCATGATAATCCCTAAAAGAAAACTGCAAGAGAAATTTCTTTGTTGAAACTTCCCGTGAATACAATGAAACAGTAGATTGAGTGTGTAAGAGATAGGAATTGGCAACTAATCTTATTATTATTAGTATTACATGCAATGCCCTCCAAAAGTATTAGGACAGTGAATTCTAAACTGTTTTTTTTACTTTGAATAATAATAAGAAGAAAAATGATTATGTTGATGTTGTATCGATAATATTTATTGTAAAATTAAAATTAAAATATAACAGGTGAGTATTTTTGTATTAATCCAGTTCAGTTTTACTCTCTTGGGTCAATTAAATACATTTCTAATATTTAACCTCTTTATTTTAAATGAGAAAAAGTTTAGGGACAATTGTTTGTTGTTGGGTATTTAAGTATTTATAAAAGACCTGTGAATACCTCATCAGCGTGTCTCACTGTGATTATAGTGTTTATTGTCTGTAGTCAAAAGTCAAAATGAATAATAATTAATACTAATAATGATTAATGAAAGTCTTTTGAAGCCTTTCATAGCACAGAAAGTCATTAAAAAATCTGCAGTTGATGACAGAAAAATTATAAGAGCTGTCAAGATAAGCCCTAAAACAACTGTCAGTGAAATCACTAATAACTTCCAGAACTTGCAGGGGTGAAAGTATCACAATTTACAGTTCACAGAAGATTGAGACAGCAGAATTATAAAGCGTACACCACGAGATGTAAATTTCTCATCAAAACCAAGAACAGAAAAGACAGATTTACTCTGAAGTACAACGGGAGTTTTGACACCAGCTTTTATGGATAGATAAGACCTTTACCAGAGTGATGGACAAGTTAGTGTGGATGAAGAAAAGAACTCAAACTGGGTATGCATGTTACATGCTGAAGGAAACATTGATACCAGAGCATCCTACGAACAGGCAAGACCTCAGTGTGACTGCACCAGAGCATCTGACATAATACAAAGAGTCTATTGAGCTCAGTGAGTCACAGGCTTAATGCAGTTATTGCCTCAAAGAGATGATCAACCAAATACTGACATTTACACCGTGAAAATTATAGTGAATGTGTCAAGTACTTATGGTCCCGTGAAATCACCGAGTTGAACACAAAGTATGTTATTGTTCTAATATGATCCAATGTATGCATTGCCAAAAATAAAACATGCTGTATTCATCATTTTCTAATGTAATTTAATCATTTAATCTTCATGATCAAAAACACAATATTGGTTGACTGTAAAACAGTAGTAAGAGTTTTAACTTTGCTTCCCCAAATAATTTGGAAGCACTTGTATTTAGATTATCTTTAAGAAATTTAACTTGTTGTTCTCGAACTGTGCTCTCAGTTTTGTAGCCATCTTTCAGAAATGGGTTCTTTTATTGAAGAAAGCTTTTAAAATAAATATGCTTGATTAGCTCACTGGAAACCTGCTTTATTTACCTAAATTCTACAAAAGAAAAACTATTGTGAAAGATTTAATGTGCTAGTCCCCTTTCGTAGTACTTACAAAAATATTTTTGCAGAAAAAAAACATTGTCCAGGATGTCTCTCCACATTCATTTTTTAAGTACAGCCACCACTGTACTTAAAATTAGGCAGTGGAGGCAGAGATGGTGATGGAGATTTTGAAAAATAAAACATTGGAAATAGAAAGGTAAAATGGAAAGCAATTACCTCAAACAGGAGAGAGAAATGTTCCTAAAGCTGTCAGTGGGGGTGACATTACCTTCCATATTCAAGTTGATGTGATCGCTTTTCTGAAAAAAAAATATTTTCTGTATAACAATTCTCATTTTTGTATCCCAATAAATGTAATTTTTGAAACATTTCAGTGGAATAGTAGCCATGGGCAAAAACGATGTTTACTGCACCATAGGTCTTGAAATTAAGTACTTGCCAGCTTGAAGAACAATGGTCTGATGTCTTCCTCTACTCTGTCATCATTCATATTATGGTGATTACAGTAAGATAAGTTCTTCAGAGGAGACATTTCAAGGTAGAAATTCAAGCTTTTATCAACTCCTTTTACCCTCTTGTCGCCAATTTGGTCTAATGCACAAAGCAGTGCTTGGCATGTAATTTTGGACAAAGGAAATGTCACCCATTGGTGGCTGTTTAACACCTGCTGACCTCTCTTCTTCAGTTTTGACAACATTTGCTGAGTTTCAGTATAAGATGTCCTTATTAAGCTGAACCTCCATTGATCCCATCCCATCCCACTAAAACATTGTAAAAGTGCATCTTCCTGTAGGACTCCTATGGCTTTATTCATAACCTTGATTACTATTATTTAATTAATAAAATGTCCTAAGTAATTGTTCCAGAATGTAAACAGTTTGTGTGCTTTTTTATTTTTATTGGGTATAGAAGTATGAGGGATTGGCCTCTATTTCCATTAGAATTAGTAAAGAGTATTTCCATATCTTAATTTGCGGTTGTTGAAGTTGATGTTTTTCATAAGTCATAATTACATCATATAATTACATCATCTAATTATGATGAAACTGAAACTCTATACATATTCATACAGCTTTTAGTAAAGTTGGACAGGTGTAGTTTAACATTTGTTCTTGTTGTCAGTGTCACAATTTTAATTTTGTAGTATGTGCTGCTAAAAAGAAGAGGGTTTATTTTTGTATCCGTAGCTTACAGTTAAAATCCATTTGGAGTGGATTCAGTCAGCCAATTTAGTTAAATGCCAATGTTATTTGGAAGTCTGAAATGACCCCAGTTCTCAGTGGCAAATATATGGAAAGAATCCAAGAGCTTGCTGTCAAATTAATTCTAGGCCCTTGATATGCAGATTATGATAATGCATTTATACCACTTTTGCTAGATTCATTGGCAACCAGAATTTTTATTTCGTTTTTGCATTTTTAATTTAAAAGATACATGCAAGTATAAAGGCAAGAAGGCAGAAGGCATGTAGCCTTCAGGTTATGTAGTCTGTGTATTATTCTGGTGCCCTCTGACTCTTCTGTGTTGTACATGCCTTGTAAATAAACACGTTCCTTCGTTCTTGTCTTTTTAATCATCTTCCACTCCAATCAATTTTTGTTTGAGTGACTATACAGTTTTGTCAATCTGATTAAAACAATTAATCCAATGGATTTCATGTACATAACAGATAATAAGACTTGAAAAGTGCAAGCATTAAACCAATGTGTTAGTAACAGATTTTAACATTACCAGCTTGCAGTACAGGCCACATAGTGACAGTAGGTAAATATTGCACTTAGTGGGTCATCTTCATTTACCTGGATATCTCCTTTTGCCTACAGTCAGTATATTGCCGTTAGAATGTTACCTGCTAACTTTAGAGTTATTCAGCCAAACACTTGTTATATTGAACTTGTTTGTGTTAGCACAAGCACACGATGACCTAGCACAAAAAGAATAGCTGCATCCTGTGAGGTGCTAGTCTGAAGGAGGTTTAGGTGTTGATGAAATCAGCCAAGTCAATTCACTTGGCCCAGCTGTTCCCAAGACAGAAACAGTCTGAATCTTCAGCAATAAAGAAGAAAAAAGGGTCATTCAGATGTTTCTGTTTAAGCAAACAAATTGATTGGCAAAGTGTTTTTTGCTTAAGAGTAATTTGTAATGCATTAGGATAAAAGAGTGCAGTGTTGGTCAGGCATTATGCAAAAAGTCTATTTTGTCTTATTGTAACTACATTGTCATTCCTACCAAGTCTGAACTTAATAGGCAAAAATTACTTCGTGCCACCTCTGGCACCTATGGTTAAATATGCAATAGATCATCTCCTGTGTTTTACACCTAAATAACAAATGTTTGCAAACAGCTAAACATCATATTCAAAGGCTTGCCCATCCCCATCTACAGCACTTCAGTCTACCTCAAAGTGAAGCTTGACCGCCTCTACAGTTTCCACTGATGTATAGTATCCATAGCTGTCTGCCAGAGTCAACTTGCTACCAATATTTTGTGTGTTGGGTTCAGAGTTCACAACCCTTCACTCCTCCACATTCAAACTTTTATCTTCCTGTGCAGCACAATGTGCATCCACCTGAGGTAGAAATGCCCACTCATAAACAAAGGATGATATACTGTACATAATTCAGCTCTGCCAAATTCATCTACGACTGTCTAAAACCCACACTTACACACAACATTCCTATCCTCACTGACATCCCATCACTACAGGCGTGAAGCTGCCACCAGACAATCCACATTCAAGGTGGTCACACAGAAAACATATCCACTGCATCACAACCTCCCGGAATCCCTACAGTCATCATATAACAGTTCAACAACAAATGGACAAAAGCCCAACCAGCCAGAAGACTGCAGCTAATGGTGCCAAGCTCAATCCCCCTCATTACATGTGCTGAGCCATCTAAGGAGTGATGTTGGCTGAATTGCCAAAGAACTGGTGTTCGGAGTCTGAGAGCCGGCATGTACTCCTGGAACCTTGCCAATGCAGGAGAGCTGCAGACAGCACTCCATCTTGTAGAAGACTACTCCATTCACCACTTTGAGAGCAGTTTAAACACAATCATACACCTCACCCCTCAGGCCAAGGAATGGTTTGCCAGTTGAACTACATCGGAAATTAAACCAGATTTTTTTTTAGAAGGGCAGTTAGTTGAGTGGCGTGCATTGTGCCTAACGGGTGATAACCCTCTGTGGGAGTAGAATGTGAACTAAAGGTAAGTCTGAAACAGGCTTTTTGTATTTTGTAGGCTTTTTTAAACCTGCAAACCTTTCAATCATTTGTTGAATGGTGTGAACAAAATTGTGGTGTTAATTGGCCAAACAGTGCTTGAACAGAAGCAGTTCACGTATTTGACAGCATTTCTTGAAGCAGTTGATCTGATGGGGGTGGGGAAATTATTGCAATGTGTATTTGAATTGTGAGAACAAAACTGAGATCATGCAGCCATCTTGGTATACAGAGGAACAGCAGATGTTAATTATGTTTGCTAGAATGATACCACATATGTAGTTAATTGGTCAAATGAACTTTTATACCAGAAGAGTTATAACTGTAGATTGACAGCAAAGAAAACTGGGCATCCATTTTGGAGTTCACAAGAAGACTATTTTCACATATCCTGTTGATATGATAGTATGCACACTGAGCGTCAAAGAAATATTATAACCCTATCTAGGCTCACATATTTTTAGAAATATATGTATTTTGCATATGTATTGATTGCATGTTTTCTGTATTTGATTAGTTAATTATTCTTGACAGACTGTGATACACACAAGTGACTTTGACTGTTGTGAAATTACTAAATTACCTAATTAGTGAGAGAGTTGATTCTGTAGGGCACAGGCTATGAGGTGATTGAACCTAATGAAATCTGACTGGTGTCAAGTGAAACAGTTTAAATGCTTTATCTGTAGCAGTATACTGTACTTAGCTTGTATAAGGTTGTTTGGCTGCTCAGTTCTTAAAAATCACCAGTTTTGTACGTCTGGGGAAAAAAATCCTCACAATCATTATGGGTTTCTAATCTTTGGAAGGCTAATTAAAGGTTTATGAGGCAAATAGGGTAGTGTTTGATGCCAATTTGTCATGCAAGTCATACTTTACCTCAAATAACACTATCTCAGAACGAATGTTTCGTGCTAATATTGCAAGGAGCCTTCAGCTGGTGGCAGTTTCCTTAATTAAGTATGTCATTGGAAAGTTCTCTTAATATTGTTCAACAATTTTGTTTCAATTTTTCAGTGTACTAAAAAAACTTTGTTTAAAAAAGAAGCTTTGATGTATACTTTTGTTTCACATGTTTTTGCAAAGTCATTTATGAATTTGATCCTGTCATCGGTGATGCACTGTTTGTGCCTGATTGTGTTGTTTTTGTTGGTTTCAGAACAAAATGTTCATTTACCGTGGAAAGGAGTATGAGCGAAGGGAAGACTTTGAGGCAAGACTGTTAACTCAGTTCCCTAACGCAGACAAAATGAAGACGACAACTCCACCAAACGAAGACATTAAAAATTCCCCCGGACAGTGTATCCTTGAGAATCTGCTATATGCCAAGCTTTAGTGGTGTCTAAATTCAGACAGAGGAAGGCATGAGTGGAAACACAGCAAAGGTGGTATCAAACTGCTTCTCATGTTTCTTACACAGTTGTCCACATTCATGCTAACCTCTTATGCTAATCGTGAGTGAGTGTTCAAGCATGCATTTCAGCAAGCATATTTGTAGAATTTACAGACAAATTGTTGGATTAAAATACATCATGGTGTTACTGTTATGCTTACATTTCTTTTATAAGATGTGGTCAATTTTTTACAGTGAAGTTTGTGTAGAATGTTGGACATGTTTCATTTCAGAACCTGCATAATCACAATTTCCCAGTTTTATTATTTTTCATGTATTGTATGGAATTTGTTTACCTTTTGATATTATATATCTTTTTATATAAGTCCTGCTTTAAAAATTTTGGAGCAAGTCCACTTTATTATATGGAATATCTTTTCTGGTGGTTTAAGATGAAAAACGTTTGTTGGATTAATATGTATGAAGCTTTTTCAAAAAGACAATATTTCCGTAGAAAATATATGCATTCCAGCCAGACATTTTAGGAAAAGAAGTATTAATAAATTTGATATCTCTATAAAACCACTTAGTGTTCCTTCCTAGGTTAATTCTAATCTTGCAAATAACTTGCAAATTACTTTTTTATTTTTAGTGCCTGTTGTCTTTCTTGAGGAAAGAGCTGTTGTTTTTCTCAATGTTTACCTTAACATTGTTGAATAGACATCCAGTGTTTCACAGTCAAGCCAATATTGGAGCTTCCCCCTAAGTTTCAGAACAAACCAGTATCAGAGCAAATCCTGAGGTATGTAACTGTTTTCAAATTTGAGATGCCTGTACTGAGGAAATCCATCATCATTATGAAATTATATCAACAAAATAGCATATGACATTATGTTGATGCCATTTTTTTTACTCAAACATCTTTTCAACAATTTCTGATTCAAATTACTTTCTAACTGCTGTACTATTAACCATTATCTCCTCCTGTTGATATATTTAGAAAGATATTTCTTTCGGTACAAGACTTCATAACAAATAATGAATGTCATGAGCATTCAAAGAGTGGATTTTTGCAGTTGCAAAATCAAAGGCCTTATTTTGTTTGGTTGCCGTAGCCACAGGTGTCCCAGACCCCCTAACCCCTGTGCTTATTACAATCTTGGCAGAAAAATGTGACTGAGATAAAACTCTCAACTCTGCACCCATTCGGATTATTGCTTGCACAATGCTAGCAAATAGCAAGACTCCTATATGAGTAATTCTGTCCTTGCCAGCTGTGTAAATCAAGTCTGGATTTCAAAGATGGTATCTTAAGCAAAGTGTTATATAAATCATGCGTGATATTTGCTTAAAGATTAAAGTAGCTTAACAAAAGCATTTCTGCACCAGTATCCTGAAACAAGAAAAACCTGCTGTGAGTGGTAGAATTGTAATCAGAGTACACTTGCTTTGTAGTATATTTGTTATGGTTATTTGATTTTATAATATGGTTAATATCTAAGATCTTTTGTAAAAAAATATGTAAATAGATTGAAAACAATGTACTGAGTTTTGTGTTCACATAAGATGAGTATGTAAAACAAGTATCTTGGTATCTTGTGAACTACTTTGTGAAATCATTATCTCTTCAAGCTTCAGTAATGGACCATCTTTAGTGGAAATGCTTATGATTGTGAATGTGACACAAAGTAAAAAAAAACAATCAAGCATTAAGTATGTATTTTTCCGTGCATACTTACAAATTACTGGAAGTGTATTTAATGTGTCATTTCAATTGTATTATAACTGCAGATGCTTTTTTGCTAATGGGATATTTGCATAGCTGTATAAACATTAAAAGCAAGTGTATTATTTCTTACATTGGATCATTCTAAAAATATTTCAGTTGCAAAATATTTTTTTTTAATCTGTTTCTTATCCAATGAAGTCTTGCAGTTCATGCATTCACACCCTCCCAGGTATGCCATCTGAACTGAGAATGGAGAACATCACAATCACAGGGAGGCACCACAAGGATCATTTTCCAAGTGTGAAAGTCTATTAACCTTGTGTTACAGGTTCACACTAGCCAGTAATTTCCTTTTGCCACAAACACTATGGCTTACACTGCATCTGGTACTGTGAAATATACTGATGAGAATAAAAATGAATTCTTTTCCAATCACTAAAATGTCTTTAAAATCTTTTTAATGCTTTTTTCTGCGTGCATTTTATTGAATTAAATTTTTGAATTCTTCAGTTTTCAGCTACATGAATTTGCACTGTACTGCTTATCTTAAAAATAAAGTTAGATAATATGAAATTATCTAAAATTAAGAGGTTAGGAAACCTGCTTTTGCTGGATATAGATCCTTTATTTGCCTTAAGGAATCTAATCAAACTGTTTAACCAAGCTTAAAAGTGCATGATTGCAGATTATATACTTCAGCAATGTTTGTATTGCATCTAATTTTTTTTCCAGTTTCTACACTGTAAATGAAGTCCATAAATTCCAGTATTCCAGACCAGTGAGAAAGGGAGAGAAGGATCCAGACAATGAATTTGCTGTAATTACAATTTACTTTTTTTTCATTTTAAGCATGTGATGATGTTTGGGACAATGTAGCTCTCTGAAAAACCCTGTTTGGGTTTATTTCAGTTTTAGCAGCTTTTCCAAGGTATAAAAGCCATGTTTTGGAGCAGTTCAGTATTCATGCTTAGCCAATGTGTGTTCTTTATTACAAATCTGTCAACAGAGCTTTCACCTTGTGCTGGCTGGGTTATAAGGTTGAGTGATTTCTAGATGAAATCAATGAAACACATTTCCTAGTTTCACTCTGGAAATTAAGATTATTCTTAGCCAAACCAATGTTTAAAAAACAGATTTGATTTTTTAAAAATTGTAGTCCGCTTTTTGCCAAGAATACTAGGTAGCATTAGGGTAAAAGCCTTGCATGTTTCACTGTTGATAAGACAGACGTCTGCCAGAGATGCAATGAATTTTCCATTCAGTGGTACAACCATTTGTTTGCTTTTTTAATTTAAAGTATATTAATCAGTCTATTTACATTGAGATTTGCTATAAACAATAGGAAGACAAGAAAGTCTTTTTCAACATGTGAAGATTAAGAGAGCAACTGGTAACTTGCACAAGGCTAATAATACAGCTGCACTTATGATAAAAGAATACACATAAAAGCATTTAATAAACATAATTTTTACTTAAGCTTCATGTATAGACACTTTGTCAGTTTTCAAATCCTAAATGGCATGTTCAAACATTTTTACTTTGGAATTTTACTGTTAACTTTCAGCTCAAACTGTCTTGTTCGGATCTGTTCCAAGTAACAATGTGGCTATCATTTCAAAAGTGGTGTAAAGGATTATGCAATGTTATGTCATGTTGTACAGTATAGTGTTTAAATTGAAGTAAAGTGTTACCAAATACATTTTAATTCTGTTGATCTCTGAATCTTCAGTTCTGTAAGTTTAGGAATGCTCTAATTGTATTTTGAAAAGATATTCATTTTAAACACAAAAACTAGTTTTTAAATTCTCTCATTCCCTTGGAATGGCACTGAAAGGGTCACTTAAATTCCTTATTTTTATCATTAATGGTGTATAATGGTGTTTGAAGTAGAATCTTTCCTGATATTTTGCAGTGAGTCTTCTTTGTCTTAAAATGGTAGAACTTAAACGAGCTGTAATGTTCAGATAGTTTCTTATATAATCTCCTCAATCCTGAGTATTTAAAAAAACTACTACGAAAACAGTTTAATCAAATATCTACCATTACATCTAAGGTCCTTTTTTTCTAACAGACATTGTAATATTTCTTCAGAATATATTACAAACATCACAATTGGTATGTCATGCATCTAAAACATCAAAAATATTTCATGAAGAATTCTCTGCATTTAACTAATTTATTTACTGTATTGTATTTAAGTTTATAGAAAAGGTGTCCCTTTAATAAGCTTGTCTTCTGTATTTCAGAATATGTGGATTGAAAGAACCACTTATGTAACTGCATACAAGCTTCCAGGAATTCTGAGATGGTTTGAAGTCAGATCTGTCTCAATGGTAAGTATGATGTATGATAACACCAGTCAAGCATCATACTCAGATAGCTATCTCAGGCTTACCTAAGAAAATAAGATCAATATTTTTTCACTTAACTGTTGTGAAGAGCCAGATTAATAAACATACACAAGTTTTTCTACAAACCCACAGGCCATTGGCAATATTCATAAGAGCTTGCAATAGTTATTGACTAATAGCCAGATACAAGGAGTACAGTAATTCATATCCTATAATTAGGTGTTCTAAGCTTGCCAGTGCACCATCTCTCCAAAATATAATTCAAAAAGAAATAGTAACAGTTGTTATCTTAATTTCATAAAGATATATTTTTTAAATGTCCTAATTTCAATAGTGTATTGCTCATGGCTGGTAATCATGTCATTTAGTGCTTAATTTCTTTTTTATTCTTTTTTATTCATAAGTGCTGCCTTACATATTTTCTTTAACTGCTTTGTTGTTGTTATTATTTTGCTGAAGGGAGTTTGAGGTTTAATATTGTCGTACATTTGCTGTAAGTACAGGCCTTCAAGATGTATTTGCAACTAAAGTTGCAATGATCAGTATTATGAGCTAAATTATAATAAGAATCCCCCTAAGGCTGTTACTAATAACCATTATAGCATAATGATGCTATGAACAATATACTGCTTAAAGCTTTGAAAAGTGTTTATAAAAATGTTACAAAGACATCAGTCAACACCTTAACTCCATACAGCCACTCAGTATAGAATGACAAGACAAACCAAATCAGTTAAATAAAAAAATGTGGTTTGTGGTTTTGCCAATTTTAATTGTATGTTTCTCACCCTTTCCATGACTGATTCAGTTTAGATCTGTTATGACTGACCAAAACGCATTTCAATTAAGTCATTAAAATGATCCGTGTATGGCCTAACTGGGCACCTGCCTTCTTTTTTGGAGGGTACACAAACCGATGAATGGTCTCTGTTTTCCATTATTATCGGTTGTATTATTATGTGGCTCATTGTTGGGTTAGATTCAAACTCTGAACCTTTCAGTGACAGTCTGGTAAAGCCACAGCAGTACCCCAGCAGCCAGGATCCTCTTGTTTGTTGGTCTACATGTCAGTGCACTGTATACTGTTAAACGCCTCGCAAAAGAAAATGTGTTTTCATAGGATGGTCATTCTGACTGGTGCAGCTCTGAAATGCAATTTGCATATAAGTGATCAAATCCCACATATTGTCCCCAGGATGATGATAAAGGCAGTTGTATTCAGATGTAAAATGTTATGCATAATGTGATTATAGTCTCAGTGGAGCCTGAATTGGAAATGTGATGCATGACATTAATAGTCAACTCACTAGAACAGTGAATTGAGTTTGGATTGTATATCTCACATACAAGAACCAATGATGATATTGGTTTTGCATTTCTATTGTTTTTCTCTTCAAAGCCTAGTGTTGATGAATAAAGCACCTGAGCTCTGGTGTGCAGGACATGCTGTCTCTCTCTGCATGGCAGCTGCTACACATGCAACTTAATCATGTGGCACTCTTACACTCATGCAGGGAACAAATCCTGCTAACAGCTGCCACCTTTTAGAATTTCCTTTAGAAAACCAGAAAACAGGACTAATAAAGCCATGCTGTCAGCAGGAAGAGCTACTTAGGCTAGCATGTGCATTGGATACCATTGTCATACTGGAAAACATTGGCATTGTCACTATAAGACAGAAAGACCCCATTTAGAATGTTGTGTACAGTTTTGGTTACAACAATGGCAAAAAAATATATTTTTACTCTGGAATATCTCCAGAGAAAAACACCTAGCTACATTCCTGGCCATTAAGAAATGCCCTACACTGACAGATGTTTTAGTCACAAACAGAGCAGGTGGCTTGGGGATCTGATTCAAGTATTCAGAATCTTCAAAGACACTGACAGTGTCAACCTGGTGGACTTCTTCAGAGTCAACAGAGCATGCAAGAAGAAACTACAAAGAAGGACACTGAGAGGTGTAGGAATCTGGAACAAGCTTCACAGCCATGTTTTTGAAGCTGATTAAAAGAATATGCAATTAGAACAGCTTCCATGAGCATCATCAATGATGTTTATTGGGCTTACTGTATCTTTCCATACACAAACTAGTCCATCGTAGTACCATATTGATTGTATAATCCTTAGATATTCTTAAAATATGTTGTGCCTAATTGGGCAATTTAACACTTTGCAGTTACTAGTAATGTATTTTATGCTTTGATTTACCTTTTCATGTTCTAGTGCTGAGTCTGCTGGAGAATCTCCATTTAGATTAACAGCTTGCCAGTTGTAGTAGTGCCACAGATTGCTGTTCCTCCTTAATTGTGTTCTTACTCAGAGAGGACAGAAAGATATTTCCTCATCAGGACATAACTGGAAGTGTTTCTTTCCAGCGGGTGTGTTTGTAGGATACAAAATGGATTAATACTCGTGGGAGCCACAGGGTTAAAGGAATTAATGCTTTTTTGACTTGCACTGTGGTGGGCAGCCCAAATTACCATCTTATCGAGAGGTGGGGCTCCATCTACTGGCTCAGGCTATATTGCATCATGCTTTTTATAGGCTGCTGCAAAGAAGTGAAAAGAGATGAATGGCCAAAACCACAGCAATTTATACAAAGCTATAAATCTTGTTCAGATATATATTGGTTTTAAGAGTGTGCGCTTGAGATTTTAGTTAAGTTTTTTATTATTATTCTCCACCACAAAGCCTCAGAGGAGCTTTACAGTATGCACAAAATAAAAAAGGATCTCAATGCCCAGAGCAGAGAAGCTAAGGTCCTGTGATTGAGACCTTCCTTGTATGATGTTTATATTAATGATGACCAATAGGTAATGAAGCAGTTTATTAAAATTCAATTTCTTATAACATTTAAAACAGCTTTCCTCCAGACATAAGAAAAGGCAAGTTAAAAATCAGTACAGATTGGAAATCTGTCATAGTGCCCTATATAGAATTGCTACATTTGGTGAACGCTACACTGCTGAAGGTCAACATGGTTGGTTATGTTTTCAATGCATGTCTGTTCTTATTAGGTTTAGAATTTTAGCAAATAATGCAATCTATCGATGCAAAAGGCTAGATTTAATTTTTTGTCTTTGGTTTTCACTTTTCATCCATTACGTGGTCTTAGATAAAATCAAGCTTAATCCTCCTCACAGATGGAGGGAAGTTGGAGTAGCTAACTGGGTGGATGGAGGTTTTATTTTATTTCAGATATGTTCTTAAGAAGAAGATAAATTAATCCTTAAAAGGTTAGCCTATTTTAAAAAAAACTTCTCCTGATCAGTATTTGTAAAGCCCACTTAATGAAAGATACTGCATCAGTTCCTGCCATCAAAACAATGAGGGCTTTAAGCACTTCATCATCCACTACAGCCTGAAACAAACAAACAAAAAAAAACCTTGGTCATGTAATATTTTCACATTGTATTCTGCATTAATTTAATAGAAGATGGAGCTTTGAAGTGCATGTGCAAAACTGGATGCTGTTTTCTGGATATATTTGATGTTATTGTGGCTTTTATGATCTTCTGTTGAAAAAAGCTGTAAGATTATTTTGTGTTAAACATCTGGACTATGCTGTTAAAAACTGAAGTATATCTTAATGGTGTTTTCTCATGTGATTCTTGTTGTGTGCAGGTTGAAATAAGTCCACTGGAAAATGCAATAGAGACAATGCAGCTGACCAATGAAAAGATCAATAACATGGTACAGAGGCATTTGAATGATCCCAACCTTCCCATTAATCCCCTCTCCATGCTGCTTAATGGAATTGTGGATCCAGCAGTAATGGGCGGGTTTGCCAATTATGAAAAGGTAATTGTTATCAGTCAAAATAATGATTTTTAGAAACACTACTTGTTCAAAATCAAATTAAGGTAATGCTTTTTTGTGCATTGCACAGTGAATATAATAGGCCAGTGTTTTAATCCATTGGTATTTCCTGAAAACAGATCTGTCAAATGAAATATCAGGAGTTGCTATTTCAGATTTAAATGTATAGAGTCCTATTTGACTTCTTTTTTAAAGCTGGTGGTCATGTATTATGAAAATATTAAAGACATAATTGTTCATGACTTCATTTTGTTAATCTGCTTTCACTCCCATTTATTTTAGCTTTGTAATGGAGAGAAGACATTAATAACCCTGCGGGAACAGCATAACTGGAAATCCCTCACTGAATTGATTCTTTGAATGCTGATTCTCCTTGTTAAATTTCTGAGCTATTGCATGTTTCATTCTTATCATTATGGCATTTGAGGCAGTTAGAAGTCTCCTGCAGGATAGCAGTCTTAGTTCTTAGTCTTTCCAGCTAGATGTAGCAAGTGCAGTAGGCTGTTTAGCACATCATTCAAAATCTCGAGCATTTTATCCAGAATGGGAACCTTTGCTGTTTGTCTTTGGTATAATAGATTGCCTTATGCAAATTGTAAAAAACACATTTGTTTAACATCTTTTTTACACAAGCGACTTTTGAGATATATATTGCAATGTCACTCAGTCTTTTTTAACAACTTTTGTTTACAGTTGTGCACAGATTTTTCTCAATTTAAATTCGCTGTCAAGGCAACTTCATCGTAACTCATGGCTACAACTCTTCTACCATATGCTTTGTCATTATAAAACAGCAATAACCAGTTGCTCCAGATTGTAAATCAACCCCAAATTGACACAATGCCTCAGCTGAAATCTTCACATCTCATACCAGTGACGAGAGAGACACTGCAGGGGTCCTTCTCCCTTGAAAAATGGTATGATGACACTGAGAGTAATGTTTTTATTTTATCTTCTCCCCTGTCTCTTGCCATCAGGCTTTCTTTACAGAGAAGTACACACAAGAACACCCAGAGGATCAGGACAAGATTGAAAAGCTGAAGGACCTCATCGCCTGGCAGGTAAGGCAGTATTACTGCCCTGTCCAAAGAGTGACTGTCAGTAATAGAGAGAAGGGAGGTGTCATGCAGTATTTGACAGAGAATGAAACCTTGAAAGGTCTCAGTTTGGAAGATGTGTTTATAGAATTTTTCAGCTTCAGAGCAGCAGTTTGACTTTGGTATTTTAAGTGCAAGACCAGAGACCCCTCTGTGTGCAGGCTTCACTGTCATTGCACTTTGGAAGACTTTGGAAGTTTTCTTTCACTTTTATTTAGTTTGTAGAAGAAATGTTTTCTCTCACGGTCATATCATATTTTATATTCTTAATGTACTATAAAAGGGCATAACGTCTCGCATGTAATAGTGTGTACTTGAGTATTGGAGAGATGTTAGCTTCAGTGTTGTTTTAATTGATACTGACAGCTACACTCTTCTAAGTTTTTTATTAATGAGAAATTGCATAAATATTCCAAAGTTTACTGCTTTATTTTGCCAAACGTGCACTAACAATATGATTTTCTGAAGCTTGAAGTAGGAGTTTGAACTTTGTTGCTTCAAAAGCTTGTAAAAAAGAAAAAATAGCATTCGTTTTCTTTGTGGCATTTATGGCATACAATATTATAAGTCTTCCACTTAGGTTAAAATAAGACATCAGTCTTAGTTACCTCAATCCCTTATATAATATTTTATTAATATTTCTTTTTTCACTACAAATTGCCTTTAATCTAATGGAATTCCTGTTTTAACCATTTTTGCTGTTTTGTAAACAGCAAAAATGGTTATTCATAGTGTGGCTGAATCACTTTCAAAACTTTTAGCCATTTTGTTTAGTTGCAATTCTGTGTAATATGGTAAAGAACACCTCCAATTTGTAATTTAAATTATTCTGTTATAAAACCAGGAAATGAGAACTGCAGGGGTCCAATCACTAATTAGATCACAGAATTAATGCAGCTTCAGCTTAGTCTGCATTTTAACATTATCGGAATAGGTGGAGTCATAAGGATCTTGAAGATTTAGTCTGCTACCTTAATTGTTTTGGTGAAGAATTTAAGAAAGAGTACAGACTTCTATTAAGGATCACAGGCGTTCATGCTTTTGTGACCAGAACTATCGGTCAATCTTTTTGCCCTTGAACGCCTAAATAGACTGCCACTGTTCTCACAGTACAGCGACTTTGTCCTTCATGCTCAATTCTATTTGCCTCAGTATTTAGTATACTTTATCTTTGATGTTATTTGTTATAGGCATCTCAAAACTACAGGGTTAAGTAATTGAACCAAAACTAATACTCTTTTCAAATTGACTGCCACAGTTTTTCCATCCACTTGATGTAAAATAGAAGGGTTCAAAGGGTGAGGATTAGCATGCTTTCTGTTTCTTCCTCTCATTGGCCTGTAAGGCTCATGAGGTTTTCTATTGAGCTTTATAAACCACTCCCAGCATGTTCAGATGAACATATTCTTTTAATGATTCTGAATTGTACAGCTCCTTTGTGTCTTATCAATATTTAATTGCATTTTTCTTTAACACTAAAATACCACAGCCATTGGGCTGATTACAGTGCTAATCAATTACCACTTGCATGGGGTCACAAGAAGTGATATTTTTATTTAATGATTTTTTTAGTCGTTGTGCTCCATCTGTCTGTTTGGTGTAGTCCTTGATGTCATTATACAGTCTTTATTATGGCCGTGTCTTTCAAGTGTGTAATTTCACTCAGAAGAGGCTATAGAATAGTAATGAGTTTGCCAGAGTTTGGGGTATTTTTGTCGCTGCATCTGAATGCATAGCTTAATTATCACATCCTCTCTCATGGAAAACATGCAAGCTGCAGTATTTGTTCTCATTATGTGTCTGGAGGAAAAAAGGCTCACTCTAGCAGTATTATTTGGGCTGAAACCTCTGTTTAAACTGTACGTTCTGATATAAGTAGTTTTATCACTGTGTTTGCAGTAGGCCTACCACAGAGTGAGAGAGGGAATTCTTGTACAGTGGAATTGATTTTTGACACTGCACTTTGTACACCTGGTAATGATTGTCTCCTGGCGTTAGGCTTGTGCTCCATGGACATCCTTGTATATATTTTATACACTTGTAGATTCTAAAAGTGCTTCGTTGTGTGGTTGTTTTTTGTGTGATTTGCAGATCAGGAGTACCAAGGATGTTCAGATCAGATCATAGTCCACAGCTCTTATAATTTAATGGAGCTGGGAAGAAGAGATTGTCAGACAGCACATGAGCACTGAAAGGTGTGAAAAAAACATACAGCAGGCTATCAGGCTTACTATGTATTCCCATTCTTATTAGCAGTTTTTTCCCAGTGGAAATTCAGTGTTTTTCTTCTTCTTTACCACAGCATTCCTGTTCCTTGCAAGGAACTTTTAACCTTATCCTCTTATCCATGCTCTTTGTGCATAACAATGTGAGACAAGGTCTAATAAATAAGCCTGCTTTCTAGTTATTTAAGGAATGAAAATATTTTTTAAGAATATCTAGTCTGCCACATGTTAAGCACTTCACAGAGTGCATTTGATATTATTGTTTCTGGTACAAACTATTTGAAAACCTATTTTGACCACAAATGTGTCTGTCAGCTTCTTTTGTGGTCGATACAACAGCTTCACATGATAATTTCAATTAGGGTGGCACATTGTTTCTGAAATTGAAGTTTTTAGTCTCACTGTCTACAAGCATCATATAACCTTTAAGCTTTATTTTGAATGTGGTTGTTGAAAGCAGTCGTATCCACTAGCCTTAATACATGTACTGTATGCATTTAAATTTCTAAATACTTAGATAGATAGATACTTTATTGATCCCGTGAGGGAAATTGCAGTGCAACAGCAGCTTAACACACACAACACAGCCACAGTGTAACGAATTATATACTAATAGTACAATACATACAATACAATACAAGAGTTACTCACAGTCCGGACACACAAGAGGAAACTAGAACAGAACAGTACACAGAAAATCGTATCACACGTATGAATATAAATATAGATGTAACCATAGATATAAATATAAATATAAATGTATTGCACAGGTCCCTGGCATATATTGCACAAAAGTGGTTGTAAACGGGAAAAAGAAAAAGAAAGAGAACAGATGTAGCAGTAGATGTGTATATGCGTTTAGTCCAGAAACAGGTCACTGTCGCTGTTGCCTCTGCCAAGACGCAAGGTGGATGCGTTGTACAGTCTTATGGCAGACGGCAAGAATGACCTCCTGTAGCGCTCCCTGTCGCACTACTTACAGACTGACTATTCAGTGCCTGGAAATAGGGGATCAGTGTTAACCAGAGAATATTGTTTTAAAACACAAATCAACTTTCCAGATTGCAGAGAACAGCTTGTGATTTCCAAAAAATGTTTGTCACTGCCCTGCACTGGATTGGTGTCCATCCTGCCTTTCACCTGTTGCTTGTCAAGATCCCACATGATCCTGTAATAGATAAAAAGTTAAAAAATGGATGATTGGTAGTTTGTTACTGTAAATTGGTAAGTAAAATGTCATACAAGTATATCTCTGTTTTCAAAAAAGGAAAAAATGACATTTATCCTTTGGTAAGTTTTTTGGTTCATGACACATGTCATATTTATTTTATTCAGAATGTCTGCCTGTTATGAGAGCATTTAAGGGATATCTTTTCTACTCAAAACATTTGAAAAGATAAAGCAAACTTAGCTATTGTTAATTAGCTGTTTGTTCCATGTATTTCTGAAAAACGTACTGCTGATTCATTGTGTGTGCTTTATTCTTTCGTGATTTTAGAAGAAGAAAGACAGTGGGGTTCCTGACAAAATAAACATGCAACTAGATTTTCAAATTAATAGATCAACCTTAGGTTTATGTCATAAAATAGGTGCTTTCAACTGAAAACCTGCATAAGTCATTCCAAGGATAGGGAGTATTTTCAAAACAAAAGCTCTTTTGAGAACAAGGAATCATTTTGAATTGTAATGGAGTCTGAAAATGTTCTCTCATTCAGGGAAACAGACCTTTTGATGCTGCCAACGTAAAGGAGAAATAGTATTGTATATTAAAATTTTATGAACCTTTAATCTTTTACTTTGAAATGTTTTAAAATGCAATCATTCACATTAACCAAAACATTAACTGAAAACCACAACAATAAAAATTGTTAACAGTAACATGTTTTGAATTTACAGCTTAACTCCTGGGTCTAGTGAAGTCTAGTGAACTCTTCAATAGTGTTTTAATTGTAATATTTCTTTCTTTAACCAGAAACTCACAGACTTGTATCACCCCAGCCTCCTAAGAATTACCAGTTGTTTCAATGTTGAGATTTTTTGTTAGTCTGACAAAATTCAACATAAACTGAAAAATTCTAAAATAATGGTTCAACCATGAAGTTTTTTTGGAACAATAGCTGGAAAGGGATTTGCTCTCTTATTAAAGCAGCTGTATCTTTTTTTATCATTCCATCCTTCAAATTTATTTGAGGAGAAAAGGCATCTATATTCTAGTGTTTACTGCTGTGTTTATTGATTGATTGTTTAGTGTGTTGATTGCTAGTTTTATTTGAGGCAGATGAGCAACATTTGATTGTTCATTCATATAACACTTCATCACCTCTAATCACTGCACTCATGAACTATGTAGCATCCAGTGAATTAGCACATTTGTTGGAGTTTCAGCAATGCTCTAATTCCTGCAATATTTAGAAAATATGAATCCAATATTTTGGCTGAAGCATAGAGCAAAATAGATAAATAGCAAAAGGTGATTAAATTAACTTTCTTTCAGTGGCTCCCAGATGGATACACTAGTAAAGGTGCTACTGTAGCTCAGAGCACAGGCTGAGCCAGGCATTGTTGGTTCAGGCCTGTTGAAGTAGCTGCCTGTGACCAGGATTACCCAGCTGGTGGTGAACAGTTGGCTGAGTACAGCCAGGGCTAGAGGGAATTTAGTTGGCCAAGGTTTCTGCAACTTTCTGAACACTGGCTAATCCAGGGACCTGCGAAGCGCCTGTGAGGTGGCAGTAACTCTGTTAAGAGAAATGCTGCTCCTCCCACTATTGCAGCCTCTCCTGCAGGCCTGTGCTTGCACTGTCTCATATGACAAGTGGGTGTGGTAGGTGAGCACATCCTCATTCTCCCTGAGCAGTACAGGTACTATAGTGGGTAAGTAGGTTTGGTAACTCCTTTCTGGGTGGATATAAAAATTAAAAATAACTGGTGATAGTAAAAGGAAAAAGAAAACTGCATTCCATATTGAGGTCAACTGGCTTGTTAGCAGTCGCATTTACTTATAAAGTTTTCTGGCTGAATAAAATTAACGTGGATAAAATATATGAGAGGGCAAGTTCAAATTCATCCCCCTCACATGACTTTCCTCTTTCAGACCTATTTAAATATTTGATGGGGAACTGCTGTCTCAATTTCTCAGAGTGGTTATTAAATCTTGGCAACAAATTAAATTAATTCATGGTATCGCACTGGGAAGTTTTACAAATTCTGAATTAAGCACAAAATCATGAACATTGTGAAAGTACTGAATGGTTACCATGTTGCCACGGGCAATAGTGATAGTTCACGCAATTGTGATATGAAATGGCCCTTCCTGCTGACAAGTCTCTGTAATGACTATTGTAATGTGATGTACTGTAGGAGCAAATAAGTATAGGTTGTACAGCAGGCATTTTTTCACAGAAGTGTTCCAATGTGATCTGCAAACAGAGTTAACAAGTAAGTTTTATTTGTCAGCAAAACCGTTGAGAGCAATTTATAGTGGATTAAAAGAGATGTATTTACAAACTTACTTATTTATACAGTAGAATAACAGGGCCACTTCACCTCACCAGACGTTTGGTTTGACTCATATCTTCGCATACCTGGAACTTGGTCTATTTTGTGATTTAAATTGGAGTGTTAACACATTTATGTGTACTTTTTACTTTCATTGTGGTTCGAAATGCACTCATCAATGTTGATTTTTTCTAACCCCAAAATATAAAAAATAGCAATGCAGTTCCCCCTGTAAAAGCAAACCAAAGTTCTGTGTTATAAATGTCACAAATGTGTTCATTTCACTCTGTCAGGGCATGGTATAATAAACTAAATTAAGCGAACCCCTAATCAGATCCACAGAGTAATTTCCCAGGAACTTAAATGCTTTATTTTGAACCATGTTTATACTGTACAAATTCACATTCAACACCAGTGTTTTTAACTGTGGAGATAGGCTTTGGAAGAGCTTACTATTCTCCTCTTAAGACACGAAAAAGCATTAATAGAAAGAGTGGAAGCTTTCAGGCAATCCATAAAGAATGAGATGTTTAAGCTCTCTGTCCATTTTAACCTTTTACTCTTTCTTCTCCTGCATTTTACTGTCGGTTTGTGTCAAGGGATTCTCAGACCTTGTTACACAGTCTGTGTTTAGAACAGTGGGGGAATTCAGTATAGTTGAATAGTTATAGTTGGCCAAGAAATGGTATCAGAAAGAGAACAACTGGTGTGAAATTTAACTTTAACAAGTAAACAGTCATAAAAATGTCAGACATTTTTAAAAAAGAGAGAAGGTCATTCGGCCATGTAGCCTGTTAGTAGAAGTAGTTAGCAACTAGTTGATCTGAGAACCTCATCCAGCTATTTCTTGAAAGAAGCCAAGGTTTGTAATACACTAATCTTGTAATGTAATCATAACAGACTTAAATCATGTATTAGGTGTTTTCTGACATTATGTGTTGTTCAGAAAGTTCCCTTATAAAAGCATTTCACAGAATCATATTTTGGATGGCCTGAATGCAATAACATAACGTTAATACAAGTGATATACAAAGCCATCTATCCAGAATGTCTTGTTTTTGTAGTCAATAGATGCTGCTTACAAGTTCGCTTTACTCTGTGTCTGTGAGCCAAACAATCATTACATTAAGATGTCATTTTTTTACATACTGTTGTCAGAAAGAGAGAATGAATATTTCTGCTTGAAAATGGTTATCTTTGTAGAAATTGTACCTTATGTTCTCTTTCTTTTATGGGAGTAACCAGTTTACACTGTCTGTATATGTTATTAACTGGATTTCTTTAAAAACTACTACAATGCAATAACTGGAATAATTAAATGTTAAATTAAGCATGTAGACACACACTTTTGGGTGGACGGACCTTTTTACTTTTCAGTGAGAAACATTTTGATTATTAGTAGTTAGAAGTGAATAATCACTGCTCTCTTCATTAAAAATATCTTTTTAGACCACTTTTCCTTTTATGTTACAATTCTAAGATAACAGATGTCTGTTCTTGACCTCATATTTTATTGAAATGAAATCTTTGGCATGAGAATCTTTGGAATTTGCTTATACCTTGGTAAATGCTTCATTAACCCATGTGGTGATAAACCAGTTAGATGGTTTAGGTACTGTACTGTATGTATGAGTATCATACCAGGTAGACAGATGTGGGGCACTTGTCTACGTAAAGGCTGCACGTCTCCCCATATCTGCACAGATTGGTGACAGGTGTTGTCGTTTCTTTTCACTATCTCAAGTCGTTTCACACTTGAAGGTTGTGTTCCCGGTAAATCCAGTACTTGCTTTGGGGTTTAGGAGAAACAGAATTAAATGACAATGATGCACAGAATGGCCTCCTTTTATTTGCATTACATTGTGAAAGCAAGCAGATTATGAATTACAACAAGTACCTCATTTGTTTTAATGACAGAAAGCATCATTTGGGAATATTTGGATGCCTTGAATTATTTTTTGTTATCGAAATACTGCAGCTAGGGATAGCATGAACACTAGTGCTTAACTGCTAAACAAAGTTTACTCAGCTTGTAAGGCCGTATCACTTTGTGCTTAGTGAATGTGTACACATCACAGAATTGCAAAAATATGTAAGAAGGATTTTTTCACATGGACAGTGTTTTAATTGAAAGAAATTATGTTTAAATTAAGAAATTAAATTAAGGTAAGTTGGCACCAAAGCAATTATGTACTGCCATATACAGTTGGACATATACTTGCACATGCACTGTGCTGGTGTACCACTATTTAAAATACTCCAGTGTAGTCATTTTTATGGCTATAAAAAGAAACGTGTTTCCCAGGAGATGGGAATCCTGCCAGAGCAATTTCATTACTTTAAAGAAACTCCCTTAATGGTGATGAAGATTTAAAAAGTCAGGTATTTCATACCCTTAGGGATCATTTTGTCCAAATTCCTTTTTCATCCTTATTCAGTACAGGTTTCTGTTTCAAGTAATTCTTTTAAGTAATGGACAAAAGCAGAATATCTTTTCAATACAAATTGTTCACTCTAATATTATTTACCAAAGAAAATGTACTTTTCAGTTTTACTCAGAAATATTGGTAAAATGTCTCAATGTGAAGTTAAGATAGAATTATTAGGTTATAAAACAATATTTATCTTTTTTCTAGTTGCAGTCTTTTTGAATGATTGAATATTTAAAATATTAATATGAAAATGAAAAAGGGAATAAAATACAGAACAGTATAATAACATGCAAAAAATGAGTCATTTTTGAAGCTTCACATTTTTGGTGTTGGATATTTTTATGATTCTCAAATATTTTTTTCAGAGAAAATACATTCAGTTGTTTCAGTATTTATAAATTAAACAGCATGAGTTCAGTCAGTCTAACAGCAGAGGGATGCCTGATGCATCACTGCATTGGAAAATGAAGAAAAAAACTTAGCCAAGGCTTAAATCCAAATAAGGTGGCTGTTTGTGGTTGGTTATAACCACACATACATCATCATCATTGTTGTTATTATTATTATTGATTGTTTTTGTTATTAATAATATTTGATCCTTTTAGGTTATTTATTTTTTTATTTTTCTTTGGTCTTCAAGAAAAGGGAAAAAGAAAAATCTAAGGATGTCTCTGTTCTAGCAGCTCAGATCCTGTTTTCACTTATTTCAAGTTCTGTCAATTACCCCTCTCTCATACCAGTCCTGTGTCAGCACCCTGGGGCGCTATTCTAATGAGGGTGCAGTGTACAGAACTGAGGGACAGCAGTGCACTCCTCTGAAAATCAGCCACTCACCTGCCTTCCCTCTCTCCTTGCCCCCCAGTTCTTTCTGAGAGACACGGAGAGGAGGCTCTTTTATGACTGGAAATTGTTATTTTTAATAGTATCAGACTGCTGGTGGTTAAATATAATTAAAAATTATATAATTATTACATAGGAACAAGTAATAGGTTTATTCCATGCTGAAAAGAGAAGAAAGGAAAAACAACATTTCGGCTGTGGAGCCTTCTTCGTGTGTCATAATTATTACATAGTTGAATCTGGAAATGTGAGCATTCAGTTCTCATAATTCTTGTTTTTTCCATTCTATTTTCACTTATGGAATTATATTAAAGATGGATACCTTATACTGTGTGCGCTACGATTAGAATTTCCCCAGAATCAAAGGTTTTGATTTTCTTCTTATTTTCCATGAGACCTTCTGTGACTTTACTGTCTAGTATTTTTTGGTCCAACCATTATTTGTTCTTATGCTCACTGCCATTTTGGTTTCTTTAGTGCTGCAATGAAGTTTGTAACCTACAGTTACATTTTAATTTTGGGGAGGGGATCTTCTCTTAGAGCATACACTTCTTCCAGTTGTCTAGGCTTCATGCTACAGGTTACAATAAATTATATTTAGATAGTAATATCTAAAATACTTGCAAAACTATGTCTAAACAATCACTTGTTTCCAGTGTCCTGTTCATAGAATGTTGTTGCAGAACTCATGTCTTTTACATTCATAAAACATACATAGTTTCACAAATTCAGTATTAGCATTTAGTTATTTCTAAAGCTATAAAGTTGTTTCAGTGTAAAACGTTTTCAGATCATTTATTGACTTTTCTTTGCCAGGT
Source organism: Lepisosteus oculatus (assembly GCF_040954835.1). Lineage (NCBI taxonomy): Eukaryota > Metazoa > Chordata > Actinopteri > Semionotiformes > Lepisosteidae > Lepisosteus > Lepisosteus oculatus. Next base: position 26,369,827 of record NC_090699.1, on the reverse strand, counting down.
AATACATTCTTTAAATGTAGGCTGTGTAGCAAAATACAATATCAAACGTGCCTTTTATGTGTTTTGAAATTGAAGAGTTCTGACACTAATAGTATTAGTATTGATTGCTTGATATATGAAAATAATGACAAAATTGCTGCAGTTTTAAGAAAAGCCTATTTCCAAAGTTTCTTTTTTTCTAAATTAGTTATGCTTAGACTCCACATGAATATATAAACCAATCATTTGCTGTGTCTTGAGAAACATGATTGGAAGAAGGAATATTTTAGCACAGATTAAGGATAGGAGTGTTAAAATCATCTGGTGTTGGAACTGTTGAGAATGTATTGTTTCATTACTTACAGACATTATCAGGTTTTTCTGAGATTTCAGTCTTATTTCATATCACACCTGCATTGGTCGCCTGTTAAATGCAGAATGATTTTACAGTTGTAACACTGTATAAACCTCATTAATGGTCTAGCTCGAGCTATATGCCTGAACAGTTACAAGAGAATATTCTCCATGTGTACCTTCCCTTTATGAATACACATCTGTTGTCAGAACCTAGGCCTAAGTTTCTTTCTGCGGGAGATAGAACATTTTGCTCATTGCATTCAGATTCTGGAACATACTCCCATAGATATTTGAGGAATCAAAACCTATTGATATTTTTTGTTGATGTTGGCCAAAAAACAGCTTCCATGTCCTGGCATTTTATTATAGTTAGAATGTATATCATTTTTCATGTTACATTATAATAGCATATTATAATATAAAATAATATTATGTTATTTTATACAATAAGGTCAATATGAATATCAGCTCAAGATAATTCCTTTTATCTTCAGCTAGATAAATTTAACAAGTTAACATTAATTGCATCTGTAACAATTATTTTTTTTGTTTTACATATAAGGTTTGTTTTTTTCCCTGATCAGTTCATGTCCCCAGCCAAACTGCCATGGTTCTCAGTGCACCATCACTGAAATCTTGTCCTAACTCCCTTCTGTGCTGTGCCTTCTGTATTCCTGCACAGAAAATATCTTGAAAGAGCGTGAAAAGAGTTGGCCTTACCTTTCTGACTTGACAGTGAGATGCCATGTCTTTTAGCCTCGGTTACTAGTTTCCCAGACTTTATGACGGCCTTTTCTCATGATACCACATGAAATTTGGTGTCATAGTTCTGAAGGGATGTCTCCGTTTCAATTGAACTATTTACTGGTTAACTTTGTTGTTTCATTGCAATGGATAATTTTCCTCTCACTCCCACAAATGCCTTGTCCATGAAATAAATTGTTCATTTTTAATGAGAAAAAGACCTTTAAAATGGCTACAGTTAACTGTAAGAAGAAATATATTCTCTGAAAATCTAGGGAAGGCTTACTGGGACCACAGCAATGAAGACTTCTCTTTCTAAATAAATAAGTAAAGGTCAGCTGCACCTCCACAGTGAGCTTTAATTAGAACTTTGTACTCCTGAGTTCTCTCAGACAGCAGTCTGGGTCATTGACAAGCAGTTATATCTGACCTTTAGCAGAAATGTATTAGGTGCTTGTCAAGTATGTGTGCAAGGAGAAGGAGTGAGAGGCAAACTAAAGAGGATGCTATATACAGCTGTTGTGTATTATGTATGGCTTTCTGTTCAAGTATACATTGAATAATAATAAACTAATATATTATAAGAAGTTTTTATTATTAGCATTAATATGTAATATTAGAAACTTGTGAAATTAGAATGATCAATGGTAATCAAAAGGTAATAGTGGTGTTTATATTGGAAATTATTGGCCATAATTTAAAACCTGGTGAGAATATTTCATGTATAGTTACTCTCAAGTAGTAATTTTTCTTTCAGTATTCCCAAACCCACATTTTTTATTCCCATGTCTGCTTCCTCAAAGACATCATCCATGTGTTGTTACTATGTAATCCTATAAACCCAAAATTACAACCTCTTGTTGGTGTTGGAATGCATTCAAAAGATGAACTCCTCTGACAAGCTCCGTATTTTCAGATGTCTTTTTTAAGAAAAGTCACATTAATTGCTTTGCTTAAGTGTTGTATTCCAAAGTGACATTTCTGTTAGGTTAGCTTGTAATCTTTATAAAACATCCCTTCTATCCCTTGTGGACGATCCTGTCTTGGCATGGATTCTTGAGGACTTCTGCAGATTGGTGTTTTCAGACACCACAATAAACTTAAATGGAGCACTGTTGTTGACTCAGTACCAAAAATAAACACTTTAAAAAGGTAGCATGAAAGCTAAAATATACATGAAAGCACTTTTCTTCCAAACCATCTTTACTTTTCTTAAGTCCATAGAAAGAAAAGAAGCAGTCGCTCCTCTTGGGATTCTGCAACTAAATCTTCAATTCTTTCTCACTCCTTTTTTGAACAAATAAATCAGTTTATTTTTATAGTGAATGGTGACAGTCTCAGGTGGTCAGTGAAGAAGACACAGAAGCTTAGTTTATCAGAGAGACTGATAAAACAGCAGAAGACTCTTGACATTCATCCCAGATTTAGGCAAAAATGTCTTAAGTGAAAATTTACTTTACCTTTCTAAAGCTTTACTGGGTATATTTATATATGGAGAGATTTCAATTATATAACCATTTTTTTGTCTTCAGATCCCAAACCTTGCCGATGGAGTGCGAATTCATGGAGAAAAGGTGACAGAAGCTCTGAGGCCCTTCCATGAGCGACTGGAGGCTTGTTTTAAGCAGCTGAAAGAGAAAGTGGAAAAGCAGTATGGGGTCAGGATACTGGTACGTTCATCTACAGGCTGCTCTCATTCTCCAGTAGCTCAAGCAGCACGTGAATGGACTGGCAATCTATTGTCTTGCTGGAATTGTGATTGCTGTATAAGGGAAAGAAAATGCAGTGGATTATGCAGATCTCCCTGAGCATCATTGGGGGGAGGGTTTCCTTGCCTTCAGAGGCTGAGCCAGAGCATGGTGTTCAGCAGCACTTTAGAGATGAAGCATCTTTACTACTAAGTGACTCAGAGACATTGATTCTCTCTGAGCTGTAAAGATCTCACTGCATTTTCTTGGCAAACACTGAATATCCTCGTATAGCTCAAAATGTTACGTTCTCTGTCTCAGTCAATTTCCCAACATAATCTTAGAAATATGGATCTCCATGATCTGGTGGGGGGATTGCTTTCAGTAGAGATGTGTGGTTTGATTGTTATTTTTAGATAACAAAATTAAACAGCAGAATGAAGGAAAGATCCTGGCACAGCTCTTTATGTGACTGCCAACTTTACTTGTATTCTTAATTATTTATAGCAGCTATCTTAATTAAAACAATGAGATTTCAGAAGGCTGAAATGATCAAATGACAGATTAATTAACATATTAATACAGTTCTTTGAAATCTGCACCAAACTCCTTTTATATTGGCATCACATTTTTTCAAGGTTTTAAGATTTTATGACTTAATCACAAACTTGTACAATTGCATAATTCTCTTAGGCACCCTCTTCCATCAGTGCTCTGTTGTGCCTAACAACAAATTAGCCTTCCATTTTTTTTCCTTTAGTCGCATTGATTTTGTTAAAGTTCAGCTGCTAGACTTCTGGGAAAGGCCAGTGAAGATGATGATGAAGATAAAACTTCCTGTAAAAAATGTCCTCCTTTTATGAGCTAGCATGCCCTTGTAGTATTTTCAGGCTGTTTTTTCCATTGTTGCTAAAAGCTTTGGAATTACTATAAAGAAAAGATAGTAGCCACTGAAATCTGTAAAGAACATGCTATGTCTGGACTCATGTTACTAGGCTTTTACTGAACACTGATTCCTTTAAAGGCCCTTGAATCAGAAAGCTTTTCTTAACAGACATTAAAAGACCACCTACTGGGTGCTATGTTAGTAATTTTCTTTTTTCATTGCACCATGTAGCATCATCCACAGAACCTCCAATCTTTCAAGTCTTTTAAGATTCCAGCATCATGTGAGCATGGTACAAAAGTAATCAGAATTTGACACTTAACGTTATCTATTTTCTATATAGGAATGATAAACTGGCTTATATACTATATACTAGCTGATATTTTTGCTGCACAAAATCATTTAGACACTGAATTTGAAAATGTTGTCCTGTTGCCATTTTTGCTGTGTCTTTTGAAGACAATTTCTATTGGCTGTTAAAGCAAAAAAGTCAGTTTTGCAGTTCATATTTGTACATCTGTGAACTATGCCTACTTGTCTTATACCTGCCACATTTTCATCAACCTACAGTATAACTCAGGACTCCATGATCTTGGTCCTAAAGGACCAGAATTTTTACAGGTTTTCAGTCCAGCTGAGCTCTTAACAGCCTGAATCAGCTTGTTATTGGCTTAATTGGCCCAATTTACCAGCGTTTGTCAACTTTTCAGGTCCTCTTGATTTAAAGAGACATAGAAAACATACAGACACATCTGCCCTCCAGGACCAGAATTGGGCAAGCTTGGTATAACTGAAAAAGCATGAATGTAGACCACAATTCTTTCATTAATGGCCAGATGGCTGATTTTTATTTTCCAGATTTCTTTAAAGTAAAAAACTATTGTGCTGTGCTATTTCATGCTGCCCAGCTCCCGTCTGGAGTACAGTATGTTTGAATGTTGTGTGTGCCTTGCTGAATTACAAGAAAACATTGTCTTAATTGCTCGGTCTGCTATAAACACAGGCATCTGATATGCACCAAAGACTGTTTATATTGATTATCTAGGAAGGAAAATTTACATGAATTAAATCATGGTTGTTATTCATCATTAGTCTTGCATGCCCTATGTTGTGCAAATTATAAATATGTTTTACAATTTAGACCTAAGGACTGAGAAATACGTTGCATTTATCATTAGGAGATGCACAGGATGCATCTGTAACATACATTCACTACCACCAAGGGAGATTACTAAGGGCCTTCATACATTTGATATTCCATCACATCACTACAACTCCTCATCAGAATCCTAGGATACATCTATAATGGAATACAGTATGTACTCATTGCTAAATTAGTTAAATTAGTTAAAAAAACTAAAAGCCTATTATATGACAATAGGACTGAAAGTCTTTTAATTGCTGCACCTTAATTATCCAGTTCCTTTCCAATTATTTAATATCCTGCTTGTAATTGCAGCTAAAGTCTGTAAAATTAAAAGCCTCCCTCTTTCTTTTCAGTTCTTTTGAAATATCTTTTGAGACTAACTCGGTGTCAACAAAATTGAATAACGCTTAGAAAATCAAAGTATGTTAACAGTTGAGTGCTTTCAGCCAGAGAGTATCACGTTAACAGTGTGTGCCTCAATCCGTTTGCATTACCGTGTGTGCTTTGTGTTGAGTGTGTTATGAGTTTACACTTTTTTTTTCTGTTCACTAGTCAAATGTAATTGCAGGCGCACTAACAGAAATGTTGGAAATGGTGAAATGTTAGAACGTTGGAAAAATGTCTCGGAGTGTCCAGCAGTGCACTGCTCCCCCTGAGAGGGTGTGTGCTAGGGAGCTGCCTCAGATGTTAACTACCCCGTTGGTGTTGCAGCAGCCCGCGAGCAATGAGAGGCGGGGGAGTCGGCCCCGCTCCATGGTCAGGTCCTTCACCATGCCTTCCTCCCAGAGACCCCTCTCCGTGGCATCGGTGACCTCCGTGTCTTCCGACAACTCGCCTTCCAGGCCAGGCTCAGATGGGTTTGTGGCTTCTCTTCTCTTTTTTTTTCAGATTTGCTCCCCTATGGAGCCTATTAAAGAACATGTTATGTTGAAGAAAGTAAGCTTTTATTTTAAGGACCTCCTCCCCACCCCATTGAAATAAAAGACCTTAATTAATTGACACAGTGAGTTATGAAAGTCAAGCTTCAGAAAAATAGCTTTTACAGCAGATAGGTAATTTCTTTTTTCCTATATTTTAACTTCAAAGCCCAGGAAAGTACAAATTTTGCCTTGAACGATTTGCATAGGAGAGAGGTGTCCTAGTTTCTGTCATTTTTTTCAACTGGTAGCCTCAGACAAAGCACAATAGGTTACCATCGCTGACACAGAATCATTTTCTTAGTCCTTTGTCATATAGGTCACTGTCTCGGTAGTCCGTGATGCATTTCTTGAGAATACATATAGTTTTGTATGAACTCCCCTCTAGGCCCGTAACCTAGGGTCGGCATTATTTCAAGCAATAGCTGACATTTTTTTTTTTAAATAGCACAGAAAAAGTATTACAGTGGCTGGGGGGACTGGGGTCCTCTTCTCTCAGTTTTCACTTTCCATTGGGCCTAAAAACACAATAAAGGAAGAAAAAACAGCTTGTTTTGATCCTTTCAACTGGCAACCAGCAGGTCCACACATAAAATAATTTCACTTAAATGTGCATATCCTCCTGCCACGGACAAGATGCTGACCCCTGACTATTAGAGTTTTTCTGCTGTGGATTCAGCGCTGTCAGTCTTCTATTCATGCACTGCACTTTATTGGCAGATGTAACAGCTACCTGCCACAGCATTGCAATATTTCCAATGGATGATATTAACAATAATATAGAGAAAAGGCTTCAGGACACATTAATGTTACCCCAGCTAAAAGTAGTCCTTCAAAAGCCAATACAATGGAAGCATAAAATTAAATTACAAATCTTTGTTTGTAGCTGCTAGGCACTTTCCCTTTGACTTAATCATTCAAGTCTTTAATGGCCTAGCTTGTTAAAATCTATATACTGCCAATTAAGATTTCTGATATCTGGCTTATGAAAGGTTTATGACTACTTTGTATAATCAAAAGTGTCAGGAGCTCGGAGATTGCAAATACAGAGGAAGATTCATTACTGTATCTCATTAATGCACATTATTGGGATTTGAATTTGCATTCACATTGGCTCCTACACAGCTGAAGCCAAGAAAACAATAAATAGAATTTATCCATGACTGTGTTGCAGGTAGAATTTAAAATGACAAATCCTTTAGAAGTAATGTTTCACATTGCAATTTAAGATGTTCATAGCAAAGCTGAGAAGATTTTAAATTGCACCTTTACCATGTTTAAATTTCAAAAGATTTTGCAACCAAATGAAAGCAGCTGTACACCAATCTGCTGCACAATTTTACTTTGTACTCTCATCTTTTTAGCAACAAAGACACCCAGTATGTATGCTATTGTGTTCTTTTTTAACACAATATTGCTTGAATCATTGCATGAATTAATTGGCCCCTAATGCACATAGACTGGAAGACAAGTTGAAGAGGGCACATTTCTTTGTGTAGATGTTTTTTAAGAGCTACAACTGTTCAGGCAAAACAAAAGCAAAGAAAAGCAAAGCGAAAGCAAAGCAAAAACCTATTTTGTGATTACAGTTTTAACAATGGCCAGTCAGATAAAGATGTATCTTCCAGATTTTGTATCTTGAAAGTTTAATATTTTATTTATTAAAATATAATAATTAAATATGATAATAATAATAATATTTTAATTTAGCTTGTGGGTGGGAGAAACAATCTGATCAGATTATGGTATTTTATTGAATTTGGTCATGTCCATTTCTACTGCACATGCAAAATACATGAGGAAATATAATTTTAAATAATCTGAAAACCTAAATTTGAAGTTACTGTAAAACATCACGGAGTATTGATCAAGCAAAAACCTGCTTTGTGGTTACAGTTTAAATAACAGTGGGCGAGCAAAGATGCAAGCAATGTCTTCTTCTTGCCTTCATCTTTGATGTTTTTGAATGTTTGCTGTAGACAGCAATGGTATGAATTGCCATCTAATGGGAAGTGTGAGTCATTACACCATGCCATGCTCGAGTTGGTTAGTGTTGAGCAAACCATGAATTGACTTTGGAGAACATTAGTCCCTTGGGATAGTAAAAATGTTTTCATTTTTTCAGTGTAAAGCTGAAAAGAGATCATCTTAGATCATCAGGACACCTTCTCAGCACAGGATTGTATCAGAGTTGTCAGTTTTTGTTATTGTTAAATGAATAAAAATATATTAATATAAATAAACATTTTTTTCAAGTAAAATCAAAACTGTTAATAAAACCACCTGCTCTTATGCACCTCTGTTAATTAATCCCAGCAATATTTTATGTTTTCAATCCACTATATTCAGACATGTATTTTTTTTGCTGTTTCAGTGGCTTCAGAAATCTTTGCTCATGCTGTTGCCTAAATTATGTATGATAGAAACTGTGGACCTTACTTCAGATGACAGATTTAAGGTGTTGAACTTGGGGAAAAAAGTGAATAGTTAAGATTTATAAATTAGTTTGTTTTTAATGTTTTGCACTCCACAATAAATGGCTATCAAGAAAGAGTTTTTTCACATTTCTGGTTCGATTACTGCAAAAATGTTGAATAATTTTATCTTATTTACTGTTTTTTGTAAATGGTATCTAAATTGTTTTTGGAAATCGGCGCTGACAATATAAAATCTTATTGGTCTGTGCTTTTATTTGCATTACCTAAATACAATAACTTTAATACTTATTTGTGACAAACTTTATCACCTCCCCTTCTTTTTTGGCCTTCAGATTCACATTAGAGCCTCTTTTGCCAAAGAAACTCCATTCAAAGTCCCAGGATAAACTGGACAGAGAAGAGCCTGACAAGGAGAAGAAGGAGAAGAAGAAGGAGAAGAGGAACAGTAAACACCAGGAGCTGTTTGACAAGGAATTTAAAGCTGCAGATATCCCACAGCAGCCTACAGAGGCTGTCATTCTGTCTGAAACGGTGAGTCTGCATCTTCGGGCACCACTATGTTGCATACCCTGGAGTGCTAATGGATGGAGGTGCTTCCAACTATTTTTATTTGTCCCTTTGTTCCACAGTGCATTTATTCCTCTGCTTCTCTAGTGTTAAAACAAAGAAATCAAACAGGCTTTTTATGAAAGTTGGAATGAAGTGTCTATAACAGCTTTGCTTTTTTATTAGCGCATTTACCTTTGCTAAAAGCCACTATTAGATGATAAGTGTAAACGCAAGTTACTTAGTCCCTATGAACACATAAAAATGCATAGAAACACCTTATGCTTGAATATGCTTATGCTTAAAGAAAATGTATAAAACGTTTATCAAAATATATATGCATATCAGTTTATTTTCCCCTGAACTGAAATCTTGCCTTCAAATAATTTAATTGCAATGTAGGTGTTATTTGTTAAAGGTGAATTTTTTGGATGATAATGTTCACTTTAGATTGTTTACTGCCTCTTAGTACTGGGTCTCTGGGTTCAATTCCTTGGGTACTACCAGTGTGATGTTTGGATGTAAAATTGCCCCTGGTGTGCATGTGTCCATGTTTGTGTCTGTGTGTGCTCTATGATGGACTAGTATCCCATTCAGGATGTATCCTGCCTAGTGCCCAGTGCTTTCTGGGATAGGCTCTGGGCCACCATGACCATGAACTGGATAAGCGGCTATTGAAAGGAATGTGATGATGATCATTTTAGGAAATGAAAGCTTCCAATTCAGCTCCTCTCACTTTAGGATTGTGTGACATCAGCATAGTGCTGTTCTTCTCTGCAGGCAGTGTCATACAGCAGCATAAAGGAGGATTTCTCTTTCTCAGATATGGGAAAAGTGGCCAAATGAGCTACTAACATCTCATAACACATATCATCCTTAAGAAGTGGCAGTGAAGCTTAATTTAATGTAGTGTTCTGTATCTGGAATAAGGTCTGTGAAAATAATTTCAATTAGTAATAAAGATGATCTTTATTAAAGCCAAATTTCATTTTGAATGAGTGAGCAGCCAGGAGAAGATGAATATCCTCTGAGTTCCTCAGCAGGGTATATTATCTGTTCTCGCTGTGCTTGGAGGTTTTTTGTTATTTACATCTCTTTCTTAATTTCCAGATCAGTCCGCTCAGACCTCAGAGACCAAAGAGTCAGGTGATCAATGCGATAACTGGGGACCGACGCTTCTCTGTTTCTCCGGGGTCCTCTTCCTCCTCCTCTGTCCCCCCTCCTATCACCCCCCGGGCCAAGCTGTCCTTCAGCATGCTGACAGGTTCCAGTAAGTACCACTCAAGAGACAGGCACCTGCTGCCACGCCACACTGCTGAGCTCAGAGTCAGCACTTCATAAACACACAAGTCCTCCACAGTGGGCACAGCGGTTCTGTTGAAAACTTTTACATCAGATTTTGAAGAAATCCAATCAGGATGAAATGCAAATAAAGAGCTCTTCGTCACAAGAAGAGATGGCCCTTGCTGTGGAATCATATAGTACCAGACAACTACTTGAACCTGAATTTCCCATTGTTGTTGAGTTTTTAAAATAAAGATGACATTATCATACGCCTTCAGACTAAGGGCTACTGTTTATGTAGAAAGGGTACATGTTGACAAAAGAAACATGAGATCAGTATCATGTGTAAATTAAATGACTCATCAAAAAAAAGCTATGATGACTTGTTTTTTATTTTGGGGGCTTTGTGTGTCTACATTTTTTTGTATGTTGTGTATATAGATGTTGGAAAAAAGCTTTGCTGGCGCTGTGAGTGTCATAAAAGTTAGTGATATTTTTTTTTGTCTTTGGACCTTGCTTAGTGGCATTTGTTTTCTAGAACATGTCATATCAGGTTTTCAAATCCAGCACCGCTCAGCTGAATGCCTGTGTAGTTCTGTCATATATATACAGTACAATGCTGAAAGCTCAGTCCCTCCTCTGGGGAGAAGACTTATGAATCAAACAACACATTCCAGAACAGACAAATCCAAGGGAGCAAGTCAAAGTAGTTAATTTGTAGGGAACACTTCAGGCATATACCCTACCTGCTGAAAGAGGTTTGAAGTAAAGAACAAAATGTGCAGGCAAGCTAGGAAGATAAGAAATAAAATAACTCTATAACTGGAATGTTTTCTGTTTTATATTTTGGGAATCAATTGGAATTTCATGCAATGTGTTTTTTGGAATTGTGTAAGTGCAAATAGCTATAAATGCCCCCCACCCAAAACATGTTCTGTTGATTGCAGGTATCGAGCTAAATGGCATGGGCTACCCTGAGAAAGGAGAAACCCCTCCTCCTCTGCCGCTGAAAGGCAGCACAGCAGATTATGGAAATCTGGTGGATAATCAAGACTTGACAAGTCCGACTACTCCTCCACCTCCTCCACCACATCAAAGGGTAAGTGTTGTTAATTAGGCGTAGAATGACTTCTTTAATGATGCAGGGCATTTCTAGTGGAATGTAAACTGACATACAAGATACAGCTTTGGAATGTGACACAGTTTGTAATTCCCCCTTTGTGAAAATTAAAAGGGAAAAAAAAACATTTTAGGACTGAAATGTTAAAGTTGCCCCCACCATAACCATGCAATGTAGGTACAGAAATGTTATTTATATAAGGCTGCTCAAGTGCAGTAGTTCCCTCAGGTGATTGATGGGATGATTACTTTACCTTTCACATCACTCAGGAGCTTCCCAGTGTTAATCAGTATATTTGCTACTGATTCCTGATAAGGAAGAGACAGGAGCTTTTTTTTCTTTGCCACTCAGTTAACTAATCTTATTTATATCCTTTCACAAACTACAGACAGGTAGTAAAATAGAACCTGCAAAGATAAGCATATCCTTCTTTCGAACTGGATCGAGTACTTGGCACTACAGTTTGTAGCACCTTACGTCATACATTAAATTGTTTTTTATGCAGCCCAATTTTGAAAAGGTTCGCTTAATTTGAAATGTCCTCCTGCTCGGTCCTCTGGTTTACTTTTCTGCATTTAGAATTTCCAAGTAAGATTAAATTATCTGAAGGCTGATGAGTCAAAAGTCTATACATAAGCCTGCATAACATAAAACACCTGTTGAAATCTAGGAGAATCAGAATACTGTGCACACTGTGCAGCTGAATAGGAAACTATTCCAGAGATACAGCAATTTCAGTATCAAAACCACTAAAGTATCCTCTTCCTCAGAGTACAGTTGTAAACCTGTTCGGCTGTCAGCTCTATTTATGCAAGTCTCATCATTCAGTTTGATTTGAACATAAGTATGCACATTTTGTGCAGCAGAACAAATTACACCAACATTGTGCCTGTTGTGTGACTGCTGGAATGTCATACCTTTGTCTTGATGTATATTGTTTGGTTTTTGGTGCCTTTGTAACATCATCCCAGAGTACAGGTTAAACATATTCTTTGCTTTGTGAAGAAAAGCCTAGGTTGGAAAATTAACATGATTATATTTTTATTATTGTAGCATCTTCCTCCTCCACTACCCAGCAAGACCCCTCCTCCTCCTCCACCTAAGACAACGAGGAAACAAACATCAATTGACTCGGGAACTGTACAGTGAACAAGCACAGAAAAAGATTAAGATTCCCCAAAGACTGAGCTGTAATATATCCTTCTGCTGTTTTTTTTTTCCTTCACAGCTTGAAAAATGAATACCTCATTCAGGCCTTTACAGATTTTTTTTTTCCTTTAGTGTGATGATGCTGTCAGTCATAGGGAATTTCTCCTGTTGCACAGATTATTAATCAAGTCTTCAACTGCTGAGTTGTTGATACTAATGCATACTAAATGAGTTATTGTTTTGCTTTTTCACTCTGATAAAAAATGAATGTTACAGGTTTTTATCATATCTGTATGAGGGGAGGGGATTTGGATTTGACTGAATTATAAGTGAACATTGGATTTTGCAGAAGCTACTACTTAGCCCAAATAATGTAATGTACAGAGGTTTGTATATATGATTTTAAGCCTTTTTAACACATTTTCTGATACCCCTTTTCAGAATAACACTGCATTAGAGACATAGGCAAATAAACAGAAAAGGGCTTTTAGATTTTAAAATGACAGGGACTGTAAAGTATCTTTGAGTATCTTTTATATAAACATTATTTAATAGCTTGGAAATAATGGGTGTTGGAGTGTATACAACTAACTTTTTTCAGCTGTTCTTATTATCATTGTATATGATATGTAATAGAAAGCTATAACCTTGGATTAGAATAACATTGACAATTTCAGATTCACTACTGACTTTGGAATAAACTTTTAAAGTGTATTTTTAAAATGGTTGTTTGCCTTTTTCCTTTTCATAGTACATGTCAAATTACTGCCAATAAATCATGGATGGTATATTAATATATGAGCATAAATGTATGCTCATACAGGTATATACAGTAAGCGATGTTAGATGTACTATATAGTATATTCTTTCAAAACGATGATGAATGTCTTGCCCTGTGGTAGCTTCTTCAACAACTCATACAAGATCTTCACATTAAGAAACATATTAGAATTAAACTAAACATGTTTGATTTTAGTAAATTGACTAAAAAAACTGCAAACTGTATGTTAGCTATATGGTAAGTTTCTAAAAGGCTTTTATGTTACATATGATGCGTCATGTTCCGCATTATGTAATGACTTGTATTGACACATTATAAATTAAATATTTAATTTACTGCAGGACCAATATTAAAACCAAGAGCTCTCTCAACCTCATTTTTTTCATTTATGTTTTTGCCTGAGAAAAAACTGCTGCAGCCATTAAAACAATTTCCTCTGTCTCCCTCCCTGCGTGTGCCTTGTTTATTCCATCACACGCAAGAGGTGATTCAAAAAGCAAAAAAAAACAAAATTACTTGCCTGGTTTTAGAGTATTTTTCTCCTTTTCCTTTGTTCCCTACAAATAAACGCCTTCTTGGAACTCAAAGACCTTTTTTGCATTGTATTTACCTTGTTTCCTCAATTAAACTCTCCTAAAGTATTTTTTTCAGAAGAGAGAAATAATGGAAACCCATGTTAAAAAATTCAATCCTCAAATGTCCTTCCACACACATGGGCTGCTGTTATTTCTTTGCAACGCTTGTTTGACACACCCTTACCAGCTCCCACATGGCTCTCCTCTGTGCCTGCTGCAGTTACAAGCTCCGTGGTAAGTACAGACCGTGGCAGGGTGACAGGCTGAAGGGCATGAGCTTCTCTATCTACATCAGCCTCGTCTGGCAGAGCCTGCAGTCCATTAGTTTATTTTACTCCTAAAAGGTTATAAATAGAACACAAACTGCCCATGCTCTGTTGCTTTATTTCTCCTTAAAGCCATTCAGGTGATGGACAATTTCAAATGTCTCCTACAAAGTGCACAAGCAGAATAGCACTGCTGTGAAGGTTAATGTGTCAGCCGAACAGTACTGTGTAGAAAATATCTAGTACACAAGTGAAAGGTGAAAGTATATTGGGTTTACTGAATTCATTGTTCAGGTACATCTGTTCCCAAAAATGACAAGGCAGTGACAGCTTTGGCGTTTTATTGTTTAAGAACCTGTGTATACCTGTGTAATTACTTAAAGTCATTATTCTGCATGATTCACACAACAGGGAAAAAAAGGGATGCAAGTTTGATAGAAATTGTGACCAGTTCTGGATGTTTTTTCTATTAAATCTGTATTTGGATTCAGGTCTGCAGTTCTGTTTTTTCATGCTTTTTTTTTCCTTTTGGAGTGGAACAGTAGCATGACACCAGTTCTGCCTCACAGCACTCAGGTCCCAGGCTTGATTCAAAGCTAGGGTGCCTTCAGTGTACTGCATGTTCTTCCCAGGTTGTAGTCTTGCTTTGTGCCCTTTGTATCCGGGATATGCTAAGGCTCACTATGTCCCTTTCCAGGAATACGGACGGATGGATTTTTTAAAGAACTAGTAATAAAAAATCTGATTAGAATATTTTTGTATAAGCAATGCACTTCCTTCCTGCTAGGCTTGTGGAATTCCATTTTGCATACCATAAACAGACAAGATATTTATTAGCATTCCCTGCTGTTCCTCAACACATGCTGGGCTATCTCTGGTGATCCTTGCAGCCTCCAGAGTTTGACACACCAGCTATGAAGGATTGATTTCTGTAATCTCAGTGCTTAGTCTGTCACGCTGAACCATATCTTGCCGTCTTTAAAGGAGAAAGATTTGCTGTAGCAATGGGGGTGTTTTGTGTGAAGGGCCTCAGGTGCTGTCTTATCTCATTGTTCTTCCTGAGCAGTTTGTTCTCAGGAGCCAGTCATATCACTGGACGACATTAACAGCAGGAAAAAGCAAAAGTGCAACAGATGATTTCATCATGCACAAATAAATAGCATGCAATAAATGACCAATTCAAAGAAAAATCTACAGTAGGCATGGGTGAAAAATGATTAAATATGCAGCTTTATTAAATAGGAATAGCTTTATATTTTTCATATTAACCCTGCTGTCACAATTCCCAGTTAACAATGAAAAGTAGAAAAAAATGTCGTGCTGTTCAAGTTATACTAATAGGCCGATTTCAATGGGATTTTTTTTATTTTTCAGCCTTTTTTCTGAATTTTGTTCTGCAATAGGATAATTAACAAATCATTTATAAGAGGTACTCCTGAAGCTGCTTGAAAAAAAAATACTATTTGGTATTGAATTATTTTTATGAATAGAATTTAGAAATGGTAACAGCTTAAATACATGCAGTAGAATAAATACAAGTGTTACCACCATTTTTTCCACAGTATCAAACCTCATTGCACTTTTTAATAAGTTTGAATCTAAAAAAACAAGACCCAAACAGAGCCAAGCATCCTGATGTTATGCCTGATGATAATACATCTGTTGATCCTTTAAACAAATCCATCCATTCATAACGCTTTATTCAGCACATGCTCATGGTTAAGCCAAAGTCTATCCTAGCTAGCAACCCCACAAGGCAGAATTCACCCTGGACAAGACAGAAGTCCATCACTGACCATGCAGAGACATGTAAATACTCACACTAGGGCCAAATTGAGAAGAAGCCAATGTCTTTGGACTGTGAAAAGAAACCTACGCAAACACAGGAAGAACTTATAAAATCCAAACAGAAAGCAACTCACACCCAGATTTGAACCCAGGGCACCAGTGCTGTTAGGCAGCAATGCTTATTTTACCTGTCAAACTCAAAAACAACTGAAACATTCCCAAAAGGCTAAATTTTATTGGTACTGTACATCATACTTCAGCATTTCAAGCTGTATTCAAAAGCAATTTAATCTACCATCCAAATCATCTTGTTACCTTTGAATTAGAATTTGTTGGTGGGACTAAACCACTCTGTCATATTCACAATTAACCTATGATGAAAGTTACAGGTTTCACACACACACGTAAGACTTAATAAGTAAAACATCCCTTCTCCAGCTAAAGAGAGGTTTAATGGCCATACCCTGCATAGTCTCCCCATTCTAATTTATGAAAAGCAAAGACGGATGTGTCTACTACTTCACCCTTTGAAGTTGGCTCAAATAATTATTGCAAAAAAGCAAGACTTCAGGGTATAGTAGAAAAGAGTCCAGCACTGGCTTTTTAACCTGCTTACTTTAGCTTCGTGTTTGCTATAGACCACTTCAACAATACTAGAAGACAGTCAATGAAAAGGAAAAGGTCAGATGAGGTTAGACCTCCTAAAACACTTGGGTCCTCACAACCTTTACTCTCCCAGGAAGCCCAGAAATCTTCCTGGGATATTCAACTGTGGAGATGATTCATAAGTGGACACTGCCTAGCAACATCAAAATGCTACAGAAACTGTACTGAAATCCCATCATGTTATGCACAGCTTTATTTTAATGTACAATTCAGTGGAGTTTGCACTGTGTCCTAAGAATGAGGTAAAACCTGCATTTAAAGAAATAAAGCTCACAGTAGTGAGCTGAAATATATTTTTACTATTTACACATGAAATTAACAGAAATATTCAATTATTTTTTCAGACTAAACATAATTGCAAAGTATATATATATATTAATAAGTACAGTATATATAATTATATATATTCATATATTTACTTATATTAAATGCAAAGTAGATATATTTATGTAAATGAAAAGTAAATTTGTTCCTTGTATATAAACTGTATACTGTATATGTAAAATCTTTCAAGATAATTTCCTTCAAAGAAAAGAGAAATTTCTCATTTGGAGTTGATAAAATTATCCTCAGCACCTTACATAGTAATGTGCACATCACAAGACAGTTTTACAATTTTTATACATTAATCTAAGCATTGCAGAACTAAAAATCCAAATAATGTAAGCAACTTATTTGATAAGCTATAGATACTATGCTAACAATGCATAATGATAAGCTATGGCACACCCCTACTGCCCTGAGTTTTTTTTTTTAAACTTTAATAGCCAATTTAATTCTGCGATTGTCAAAAAGGAAGACTGCCTTCTTACTGCATGCAAAATGTATTTACTTCAGACATACTAAATGCAAATTTCTCTATGAGTTCTCTCATTTTTATGCGTCAAATAAGTCAAAGACTCTAAAGTGGTTCCAGGTGCACATAATCAAAGACCTGTTAAGCTTGACTTTTTCCAATTGTACCTGGCAGATAGACATTGAATAGGGTCTTTCTAGTGTGTTGCAAAGTGGTAGCACAGATGCTTGCTTTAAAAGAATTTCAGTCAGGAGAAAAAAAAAGTCAATGTTAACCTTCATCAGTGAACATCTTAAGGATGTTTAAGCAAAGAATTGAGTTTAAATGTAATCTTGTTTGTCCTATTTCAGTGCATAAAAAGATACAAATGCTGGATTTTGAGCTATCCAATAGTGATAGCTTAGTTCTGAAGTAACTGCAGTTGACAGTGTGTGTGTGTGCAAGGCACACCAGTTTATTTAGTAAGATTCCTTTCTAATACTTTATCCTGAGTGTGATTTAAAGTCCCACAGCTGTATTTTCATTTCAGTTTTTGGCAAAATATTATTGATCTCCTGATGCATCTGGTAAAACATCTGGTCAGAACTTACAGGATATAAATTTGTTTTATTGTGATCTGTATGTAAAATTAAACATTGTAAGGAGAGCAGGAGAGCTTTTTACCTGCACACTCTTCACAGATCCTTTAGTTGTTTTGGGTCCAACCACAACCCTGTGGCTGGTTTACTTTTGATGGTGCACTGAGCTGCAACACAGTGTAAATGCCTTTGAACATAAAATAATGAAGCAAAATTGATGAAGGAAAGTGTACCCAGAAGAAGGTTACAGTATCTGTAATAGGAAACTGAAGGCCATGGAATATCAGAAGACTTTAAGGCTGCATTTGCTGACAACTGAAGAGGTACAGTAGTTTGCTTTAGGGGGCAATTTTAAAAGCATTTTTCTGTTAGCAGAGGTGAAATAAAAAACTGAATCAAAAACTTGAAAGTATCTCCATGTGTGTTGCTGCTTAAGCTGTTGAACTATAAAAGCTTGTTATCAGCCTGATATCTCAATCTTAAAGGAGACTCTACCCCAAGGCTGCCTTCAAAAACAGAGACAGTCAAAAAGCAGTCTAGGTGGTAAGATGCTTTCTCCTCTCTGAGATGTGTTTTATTAGCCCCTTTTCCTTTTTTCTGTAATGAGCTCCTGTTTGTTTTTCAGTTTCTGTTTTTATTTGTTGTATTTTGTTGTTTTGTTCTGTTCTGCTTTGGAAATAAATAAATGCTCAAAAAGAACACCCAAAGAGATATGCATAGAGGACATTTCAAAATCATGATCCTGCAGATTGGTGAGGAAAAAAATGATGTACAGTAAACAGTTTGGCTTATACAGTCTTATGCAAAAGTTTGTGCACCCCTGGTCAAATTACGTTGTTGATTTTCACGTTTAGAGAAAAAAAGGAGAAGCATTTGAAGAAAAGAACACCTTGTCACCCATTGAGAATGGGGGTGGATCTATTATGCTTTGGGGTTGTGTGGCAGCCAGTGGCACAGGAAATATTGTGCAGGTAGAGGGAAGAATGGATTCTACTAAGTATCACCAAATCTTGGAAACTAATGTCCCACAGTCAGTAAAGAAACTGAAGCTGAAAAGAGGTTAGATATTACAACAAGACAATGATCAAAAACATACCTCAAAATCAACCAAGAACTACTTCAAGAAATGAAAGACTAAGGTTTTGAAATGGCCTTCACAGTCCCCAGACTTGATTATTGAAAATCTGTGGGTAGATCTCAAACATGCAGTGCATGCAAGAGGACCTAAGAATATTTCTGAACTAGAAGTGTTCTGCAAGGAAGAGTGCAAAACAATTCCTAAAGCAAGAATAGAAAGACTGTTAGCTGGCTACAACAAACGTTTGGAGG
Source organism: Lepisosteus oculatus (assembly GCF_040954835.1). NCBI lineage: Eukaryota > Metazoa > Chordata > Actinopteri > Semionotiformes > Lepisosteidae > Lepisosteus > Lepisosteus oculatus. Next base: position 26,350,793 of record NC_090699.1, on the reverse strand, counting down.
CTGTGATTTCTGCCAAAGGGGGTATTACTAAGTACTGACTGGTAGGGTGCCAAACTTTTGCACATGCCACATTTACTGTTTTATATTTTTTCAATCTGTTAATAAATAGGAACTGTGCATTAAAATTTGCAGACATATATCAAGTTTAAGTTTGTTCTCTGCAGAGGTGTTAACATCTTTTCAGTTAGAAAATCAATAAACAGGTCATATGGCCAGGAGTGCCCAACTTTTGCATAGAACTGTATGTTAATATATCATTCATCACATTACTGTTGTTATTTTGTTACTTGTCTATTACTTGTCTGTTTCTTCTTGATTTGATTGCAATAATCACAGCTCTGGAAACTGAGTGCACATTAGTTCTTATATTTTTTATTTGTGATTGCTAATGATAAGTAAAAGAATGAAATAAGACCAAAAGCAGCCGAGCTAAATACTTATCATACTTTTAGAAAGTACTACTTAAGAACAGAAACTACTGCAAGTCTTACCTTAAACTAGATTTCAGATCCCAATTAGTGTTCACTTAAAGCTAAGGTATACCATCAAATGTACAGTACTTCTTTGTTGATCCACTGTAGGCTAGATTGCAGGTTACAGGAGATGAAGGACTGAGACACTAATAGACTTTTCTCATGTCCATCATATTGACTATATTTAGCTGCACAACACAATACTGTTGTTAGTGGTGTTGGAATTTAGCCAGAATTTGAAAGGAACAAAATTGTTGAAGCTTGTTGGACAGTGTTCACCTATTATGTGGCTTGTATCAATGAGGGAACAATTGATGAGGATGAGATTTCTGTTTATAATACTTTTAAAGGTTTTCAAGTTGCATAGTAACAATTCTTAATTTGGAGGTCATAAGGTAAAACTTTCATTTGTTTTCTACAGTAATGAACACAATTTTTTTATGACCCTCCATAAAATAAAGTACATAAGAGAATGATGCATTATTAATTTTTTTTTACTAGGAGCACTTCAAGATTTTTCTGAATTCTCTTGTCATTCATGTAATTTATTTCCTTTCTAGTTTTGAGTGGAATCCTGGAATTTCCAGCTACAGTATAGGTGCAATATATTAGATGAGCTGGCTAATAAGAGACTAGCTCTCTTCAAACCTTTGTAATTGCACTGAACCGAGGTAAACAGTATAGTAATTTAAATAGCAATGCATATTGCCAGTGTTAGTTCCAGTGCATTTTATCATGGATCATTGGTTAACACATTTTGCATATAAACTAAGCATAAATAAATGGCAAATCAGTTTGCATAATAATGTCAGTTATTATTTTACAGCACTATTTCCTTGCTCTTCTACTACTATTATTCATCCACAAATATCAAATATTTCTCGCTACATGGTTAAGTCTGTGGCAGATATGTCTTGTATAGAAAAGAATAATGTGACAATTTTATTATTGTTCACTAAACAAATTCACAAAAGGATTTATTTTGTTTACTTTGACATTTTATGCATATCCACAGAAAAGAGGAAGGTATATGCTGAACATTTCTTGTTTGTACAAATTTTTATGTGTAATCTGACAGATAATTTGAATGTGAATAGCTCAATGTTCTTACACTACTGTTAGTATTATTTCTAACATTGTTAATGCTACAAATGCTACTGGAAATAATAAACTTGAGGAATAATATGCTGTAGGATAGTGATGTTGTACTACAGAAAATATAACCACAATTTACATATTTCTTTACTGAAATGTCTACAAGAAAAGTGTGAAAAAAATTATGTTGACAAGCGAGGAAAGAATAATTGTAACAGCATGAATCCTGAACCAAAGAACTAAGATACCACAATCAGTGAACAAATCAACATTTGTATTAATTGCAAGAAATATCTACTGTACTTCTCTATTTGTAGAACATTACAAAAACATTACCTGTTTTTCAAAACAAGTTTGTCACAGGACAAAAATGTTCTTGTCAATCTACAATGAAGGCATATTAATCTTTCCAGACTATTATGGTAGAACATCTGTTCTTGATACCAGAGTGTATTGTATCATCCCCTTGAAAACACTGCAGGAAAAAGTCCCTATGAACTACCTTGTTAGCTTCAATTCAAGTTTAATTTCTAATTTCTTCCTGTCATATGTGTCACTTTTGTGTTTAACAAACAACTGCTATTAAAGCACTGTCTTCTTGTCATGGTTTTGTTTTTAAAAAATAGTCATTATGGGAAAAGAATGAATTAAATTCTTGCATTAACTTTTCTTGTGAAATTTTCACAAACTTCTATGAACATCTTAAGTTTGCAACATTCATGAATGACACATGAAATATGCAGAAATATAAATGTAAAAGCTCTAAATATACTGGAATACTTGACTTTAAAAAAGATTAACAAATCATTTATCTGGTCTAGTAAGAATTGTTTTCACATATATTCATAAACCACTCACAATCTAATATTAATCAAGTTCCATAAAGCTACGCTGTAATTTAAAAGAAAAATCATCCATGAAATGGAAAACTGTAATAATTTAAGTCTACTTGCTTGTGCAAACATAAATGTGTCAAAAATAAGTTGTCATTCTTTCACTCCATTAGATAATGCATTTTTATAACAATTTGTGATAATGGTTATAATAATGTAGATAGGAGAACTTTTCTGTGCATTTTCTGTGCTGTTATTATCTGGTAAGTGGTTCTAACAAAACTAGTTTCTCAAAAAATAAATTTTAGTAAAAATGTTGCCAAAGAGGTTGTAAAGTTATTTTTTTTATTTCATGTCTTTGGGTTGCAAAAGACTTTGTCTTTAGATTTCTAACAAAGATTATTTTGTTATTTTGCCTTTCCTCATTTATAATTTCATTAATCTTAACAAGAAAATGATGTTGTGCATTACAGGGGGCTGATCTTGCATGGGCTGGTGAGCAGGCTGACCCTCTGCTGACAGGTGGCTGACTGAGTACTCTCGTATCTAATGGGAATGGAGAACTCTGTCATGTTTCTATTGGGAACCTGTCAAGGCTAACCTACCATGTAATTCTGAAACTTTTACCACAACACTTTCATATTTTCTCAAATCATTCTTCTGTCAGTTGTTCTCAAAGCAGATGTGTGAGTCAGTCGAATTTCTTATTTCTAGAACAATTGACTACTAGCACAACTAGTTTCACAAACTGCAAAAATACAATTTGCAATGATTTAGAAGGGTATCTCTCCAATTGTGACAAGTTCATTGTTTCATACTGTTTCTACAGTCTGCACAAGTGGGTTTTTATTGTAAAGACTGCCAAAACTATTTTGGGAAATACTGTACAGCAATAAGAACTGCTCTGTAAATGTCAAAATAACCACAATATGTCTGAGTTAAAAAGCTTTATCTCTTTGTTATATTGCAAATTTAAAACATTATCCTAGCTTGGTCAATGCGTGGCCTAATGTAAATATTGCAAAGTATTCACATTATGTAGTAATATACTATGAGGTGTGAGGAATGAAGGCAAGTAAACCAACTCCAAGGATCATCACAGGAAAAAACAGAAGAGGAGCTGATGTTGATAAAGCTGAGCCCTGCTCTCCGGTGACAAGAAATAAATCTTCTACATTATTGTAGTACATTTCATTCTAGTAGATTATAGAGAACACCAAAATTATTTCTCATAAAACAAGAGGTGCAACCATCTGAAGCTATAGTTTGAGAATTTGTGTAGACCATCATTTAGAAACATAAAACTGTTGTCAGCCAAAGAACAGCAATGATTTCAAGCTCACAGACTCTACCCTTTCACAAACAGCAACTGAACATTAAATTAGTTGTTTATTTCTGGGGGAAAAAAAGCTTTTTTCATGACAGGAATAAAGAGATTTTAACAGGAGGTGGCTGGATGAAATAGTTGCTTGATGTGTGGACAACAGCAAAGCCTTTTTATTTAAATGTGTAAGAGAGATTAAGTGTGGGGTCTTAATAAAACTTAATAAATGATAAAAACAAAAAATGATAAATGATAAAAAACAATACCTGTTGACCTTTTCTAGGATAGTATAAAAGTAACAACAAACAGTATTATTTAAGTCTGGTTCCACAGTATCTGTAGGTAGAAAGAAAATACAACTTTGTCAACAAAATTGATAACAATCCTGGTATAAGTTCTAGTAATGTTGTCCAAATGTATATCATTTGCAAACTGTCATCGTTGTGACGGAACACTTGAAAACAGACAATAGGAAATCATTTTAAAAATTCTAGTGTTTAGATTAAATGGACTGTGAAAGGCAAGTTCTACAGAGTCTGTGGAGCTTTTTTAAAAACTGAAAACCTAGAAAATAAACACACCTGAGATGTAGTAAGCCTCTTGGCTCAAAACACAAATGCATGGCCTTGAGCCATGATGACTACCTGCTAATTGGAAAAAGGATCCAGCCTGGAAGGAGAGAAATAGAAAGAGCACCTACCTGGGTAAAACATAGGAACCACTGGGCACCACCATCCTCATGACACAGCAGATCATGTCGAGAACTGAGAAATAGTTTCACTATAAGGGGGGGCTTTAGGAATGTAAGAATGTGCAGCAAAGGTTTGGAATTAGCCAAATCTGGGGTTAATGCCACTTCTCCTTTAAACAGGGTCATGGAGTCTTTAATGACCAAATACTCTGGACCTTGGTTAAACATCAAATGACAGCACCTCCAATATCACTGTGTCCCCAGACATGACACTGGGGCATTGATTTGAGAAATTCTGGTTCAAAGTGAAGAGTGACTCTTGCTGGTCCAGCAACAGTACTTACATCTGCAATCCGGCTTTCCTCGGGGATCTCCCATATCGATATGGGCCAGGCAGACCTTCCTTGTTCTGATATCTGATGATATCAGGCTACAACATTGTAATGCTGCTGTCATCATGCTACTTGGATATTCTGAATTCTGGTCTGTTGACCATCACATTCAGAAAGTACTAAAAGTTTTAAAAAATAAATTTTCAACATTCCAACATCAGCCTTAAGAAAAATAAAGCAATGTGGTTTTTATTAGGCCAGGTGTAGGGTGCCTTTGTAGGAAGCTAAACAAAAAACTCACAAAGACCAAGATTACATTTTAAATTATGCCTTCTCAACAATAGTTTTAGAAATGAATAAATAAGCAGGAGCATAGGCTTTTTCTCCAATACAGTACCACAAATCAAAAGGTTTGTCAAAAATGAATTCAATCTTTTTCTCCATAATGTGTCTGAATAATATACACTATCTTTCTGCATTCATTTAGATTTATATACAGTTAATGGCTTCTTCTTATGGAACAAAATGAAAAAGAAATCTGTATTGAAAGCAGATGCAATGCAATACAATTGCTTTTTTATAACAAGGTAATTGAATAGTTAGCTTACTTTAAGATTTAAACAAACCATTTATCTTGTTTTCTACAGAAGACACTGATTTACTTTGTATAATATTTTAATTCCTTTAAATCCCTTCTGCTCAGGGCACAGTTAAAATTCTGAGGAAATTTAAACATTTTATTGCTGATTTGCCAGCTTGAACAGCAAGTTTAATCCATGTTTTGCCCTCATGGATAGGGTGAGCACAGAGAACATGTCAATGCTAACAATCAGTGAACAAAATCAAGAATTAAAAAGGAATCAATAAGAACTATCTTGTTCAGCTTGTTAAATGAACACCAAGTAAAAACAATCTGAGTTTGGACTAAAATGAAATTAATAATGCACGGAAATAGAATTAAGAGAAAAAAATCATGCTGACCTACATTCTGTCTTATTTGCAATATTTAAAACAAAAATTTAATACAATCATCCAAGGCAAGCATGCCCACACAAACAAATCTGTATAAGTACTAAATGTGTAGTATATGTGTGAATGTACATCAATAAACTGTTTAAATATTTAAAATAACTTAGCAGGAGAACACAATTGTAATAACTTCTTGCTTGTTTCAGCTATGCCTTATAAACTGAAACATTTAAATTTGTTGTCTTAAAGATCTACTGTACATTAATAAAACATACATGAGTGATATTTAAAAAGTATTCAAAAACAGAATCGAATCAACTCTTGCCATTCATAGTATCAAAGCAACAATATTAATATTAGCAAAAATAACAAATCAGTTGTAGTTTTTCATTCATTTAATCTTTGGGACTTTTCTAATGTGGTAGTGGCCTGTTCAGACTAGGGCATATGATTCTGGGATAGCCTATACTTGAGGATCTCTGACCCCCTTCTGTGAGATAGTAGCCACTGTGGGACAGGGAACTCAGACCTCGGTTGCTTCAGGTCTGCCTCCTTGCTTTGGGGACTCAGATGTGCTGTCTTATACAGGGCATTGTCCACAGATTCGCACTAATTTTTTGTATTATTCATTTTTATCGGAACCTGAGTTCATTTGGCACCATCACAAAATTCTCGTTTTCTCCTGTAGTGTACAGAGCAGTGTATGTGACTGTGCATTGAATCTATCAGGATGGATAATTTAAAATAAACAGAAATGGAAAAAATGAGTGAAGAATAGAAGGAATATAGAAAATACTAAAACCTGTAAGTACAGCAAGAACAAAAACAGAAAAGAACAAAAAAAACATTGAACAGATGCACCACCAGATTGCACCACTTATGTGGTAGTACAATACATTTAGTCATGTTTAGCCCTTTGGAAGTAAACATTCAATTTTATTTGCCCCTTTTAAACAGTTTTCAATATATATATAGGGCACTTTTATAAATTCCTCATGCAACAGACCAATTGTTAAATTCCACTTTGGTTGACTTTTAAACATCCTTAAAGATAAGGAGACCCAGAGGGAAGCCATTTGTTGCTTAAGACAGCTATAATAACACTGGTTTCTGCACTTTGGTATGCAAGTGGCACCAAGCAGTGGGTGTCTTCCCAAAGGAACAGGAACAAACAGAAGCTAGTCATTAGTTTATGAGTTTTTAACTCCCTCATTTATACATTTCTTAGAAGGAATTTTAAAATGTAATTAACACTGCTGCACCAAAGGGATGTTACATTGGTCTCATAGTCAGACATTAAAAAGCCTAACATTTTGTAATTTGTGTCTTTAAAAAAATAGATAACTGGGTTTTGTATTTCCCATTTTTAATGGATAAGAAATTCAATTTCTTATTAAGAATATGACATTCCAATGATATTCAAAGCATTAGACTGTCCAATATGTGGTTAAAACTTTATAAGGTGCAAATTAAACTTTTTAAGTGTACAAGAACACTTAAGATGGAGTAGCCATTAAAAATAGTTAGAAATGATAAATATGTGACCTATTATTTAGTTAATGTCCACATTACATTAATAACCACAGCGACTAACAACTGTTCAACCAGAGCCTGTGCTCTGGAAGACATCATGCCTGGTCCCGGTACCAAAGAAATGGTACTCCTCTGTCCTCAATGACTACAGACCAGTTGCGCTGACTTCTCATGTCATGAAGACACTGGAGAGCCTGGTCTTGTCCCCCCTGAGACCCCTGGTTAGTTCATCACTGGACACCCTACAGTTCATCTATCATTCCAATGTTGGTGTGGAAGATGCAATCATCTACATGCTACAAAGGGCCTACTCACACCTGGACAAGGCTGGCAACATTGTGAGGATTAGTTTTTGTACTTCTCCACTACCTTCAATACTTTCCAGCCCTTACTGCTAGGGAGGAAGCTGGAGGAGATGCAAATGGGTGCCTCCATGATCTCATGGATCACCGACTATCTGACAGGCAGACCACAGTTTGTGAGACTTCAGAACAGTGTGTCTGAACAGGCAGTGAGTAACACAGGGGTTCCTCAGGGGTGAGTTCTTTCTCCGTTCCTCTTCAACCTCTATACTTCAATACAACTCAAAGTCATGGCCCCTGCAGAAGTTTTCAGACAACTCTGCAATTGTGGGATGTACTGTATCAAGGGTGGGCAGGAGAAAAAGTATAGAGGACTCGTCAGCAGCTTTGTGGAGTGGTATGGGGAGAACCACCTACAATTGAATGTGGCAAAGACGAAGGAGCTGGTGATAGATTTCAGGAGGAAAAGGGTCCAACCTACTCCTGTCTACATCCATGAGAGTGGCGTGGAGATAGTGGACCCATACAAGTACCTGGTAGTGCACATCGACGATAGACTCGAATGGTCTAAGAACATCAAAGCCACCTACAAGAAGGGTCAGAGCTGAATTTACTTCTTGAGGAGGCTCAGGTCCTTCAATGTGTGTAGTAAGATGCTGCATATGTTCTATCAGTCGTTGTGGCGAGCGCCATTTTCTACGCAGTGGTATGCTGGGGCTCTAGGATTAGAGCAGGGGATGCTAACAGGCTGAACAAGCTCATCAGAAGTGCAAGCTCTGTCATTGGGTCTCACCTGGACCCCCTGGATGTATTGGCTGAGAGGAGAATGGTGTCCAAACTAGAGGCCATCATGGACAACATCTCCCATCCCCTCTATGACATGCTTGTAGAAATGAAGAGCATGTTCAGCAACAGGCTGATCCAACCATGGTGTGACAGGGAATGCTACAGGAGGTCATTCTTGCCTTCTGCCATAAGACTGTACAACTCATCCACTTTGTGTCTGGGCAAGGGCAACATTGACATTGACCTGTTTTTGGACTATACAGTAAACTCTCTGCTTACATCTGGCTTTTCCCATCTACAACTGTTTTTTGTGCAATATATGCCAGGGTCTGCGATATATTTATATTCATATTTTTAATGTGCAATACTTTTTGTGTACTGTTCTGTTTTTTTCTTTGTATATTCTGGACTGTGAGCAACTCTTCTTAGTGCACTTCTCACGGACTGTATTTTATGTACTGTCTTGTATTGTTGTATTATTGTATCATTTCGTTACACTGTGCTGTGGTGACTGTGCTAAGCTGCTGTTGCACTGCACTTTCCCTCTTGGGATCAATAAAGTATCTATCTATATTGTACTAATACACAATTCATATATCACTGATTACAAGGGCTCTACACATGAACTTGCACTCCCTATACTGGTGTTACCCAGATCTCTTACTTTTCTTTACCCTACCAGATACATTATGTAATCAAGAACTCAGTTATTCACTTATTTGTTAAAATATGAAAATTTCTCCAATACACTTAAGTGAAGTAACTAAACAATGCATATCAGTGCTTACCTGCTAGAATCCACATGATGATTTTTTATTTAAATTTGAGCTTGCGTATAGTACATTCATTTTTTATATTTTGTAGGCTGAAAGGGTCTTAATTGTTTCACATTACTGTACACAGAAAAAATAATAAAGAGTATTTACAATACGGTATTTTAGAGATCTGATCTCAGAAACAACTTAGGCGGATTTTGACCTTTAGGTCTATTATTCCTGCCATAAAAGTTGGTACAAACATTGCTGAATAGCAATATCTATGAAAAGACATTACTATACCCAATTTAAATAATGCCAAAAACTTTTCAACATTATAATAAGCATATATGCCCTTCAAGTTGGTAAGAACAAGTGGGTTTGACAATTATAATTTATCATAATTAGTGAACTGAGAAATATACAGTACATATATAATAATTTACGGGAGCATCTGTTCCATTGCAAATTGCAAATTACATTTTGCCACCTCAGGGTTCAAATGTTTGTCATGGATTTAAGAAATGGTCACCTCAAAATTATAATCTGGGAAATGATTGTTGTTGTTGTTGTTGTTGTTGTTGTTGTTGTTGTTGTTGTTGTTGTTGTTGTTGTTAAAATAATTAATTTGGCTAGGTATTAAAGAGTTAACAAAGGGGAATAACAGTTTACAAAGGATAGAGAACTAGGCTAACTCTGTACTCATTATAATAGTGCTAACATTTCCTTTCTGCTCGATGCCCCATTGTTTTATATTACAACTGAAAATCTAGTTTGGAATCACCTCGGGGTGTTTCTGTGCATGATGTGACATGAAAACATTTCCATAATTCTTTAGTTATACAATTAAACTCACCATGGCTCTTCCAAAGGGCTTTATCTGAAGCATTTCTTTCAGCTTCTGCCATATGTATTGTATTGTATAGGGATTAGACACTGTGGCCAAACTGGCAATTTTGGTTTTTCACTCTTCTTTTTTGAAGAAATCCTCATAGAGCCTAGAAACTGAAGAATCTGTCCTTGACCACAGATACATACCGCTCTATGAACACCAAATAGTCCACAGTTCAAGTAGCTGGACAACAAACATTAGGGAAAATTGCAAATTTGAAAGCAGTGGTAATGAGCACATGATGCTTAGTATCCAAGCAGGTGAAGGTAACTGTTGTTTAATCAATGAGTAAACAACGTTTTAGTTTTTACACATTGTTAACACACTGTTTCACTCATTTACTGGAAAGATTATGTTTGTAGCTTGCCAATAAAGACAATTTTCAATTGTGTTTCTTCTGCTTCTGGTCTATAGTGCTCACTACCTTGAATTGCTGTTGTCCACCTTTTAGCTCCCTAATAATCTAAACATCTTTCTTCCTATGGACTAATTTTCAAAATACAATATTCAAACTTGAACAGTTTGCATTGAGCATTACGCTTTACTAGCACGGGCACAACGTAAATAGACAGCAAGACTACTTCATTTTAGCCACAATTTAATTCTCTACAAATTTTACACTTCACCAAAAAACTTCATGAGCCACTGTAAGTATGCTATAAAAACATTCCTTTCTTACTGTAAAACTGAACTTATATGTTGAATGATTGAAACAAAAGACATTCTTAAGTTAAAAGATTTTTATATGATATATCAAAAGCACACTATCCACAACAGGTCAGGTAAAAACAATGCTTCAAATTAAATTAAAACTTTTAGATTTTTTAACTCATTCAGTCCAAAGTACTAAACTTCCCTTTGCCTTTGATATTGTACATGTATTTATTCAAATAATTTCAGAATCGCTGTTTGTTTTTCCTTGTTTTATGCAACTCTCATTTAGATTTACTACTTCAGCCCATAAGCCTGTCTAGAAGAGGTAAATATACACAGCCTGTGGAACACTGAAGGCCAATTTCAATTTCATCAGCAGGAGCTGCCCATTCAGCAAAAATGCACTTTGTTATACTGAGACAGAACAATTCTGTTTACTGTAGCTTATGAACATTTAATGTGTGTTCCATTACATACTAATACAAAATATGCTGATAAATATACTTAGGAATTACTCAGGATTAACATGTAAATGCAATTTTGTTATTCTATGTATTACTATGCAAACTTTGTAAATTTGTCACGAAAAATCTTGTATATTATGTGCTCTCTAGAGAAGGACATACAAATTCACTTTCATGCCTGTTAACTTCTCAAACAGTATTGCTACAGGAAATGTATAACCTTCAAGCACATTTGATCTGTGTTCAAATACATTTAAGTTGGGTTTTTATAAAAATCTATTTAGCTTTCAAGAAATATTCAAATTTACCATATGTCTTTGCATAACATCAGAGCAGACATCAGCTTGCAAATAATAACAGGTTTTCATTTTCATATCTTATTTTGAAATCCAATAAGCACATGACAAAATTGTTTATCTTCAATTGATCACAGCAGCAGCTGATTTTAGCCTGCATACACAAAAAGCATTCTGTTTTTCATAGGGTCATCATTACATCAGTGCATTGTATTAAGAAAGTAATGGATACAGTTCTACACTTTAATAAATATTTCTGATGAAGTGTTATAAGATTTCTTATCATTGGATCAGGGGCTGCCAGTTTGTTTCATGGAATCCCTGGGATAATGGTACCATATTTCATGCCTGATTTGTTTCTCTCGGTAGGCTGAATTTCACAACAGGGGTGTACACATTCACACACATAGAAAGACTTAAAGCCCCCTAAGTGGCTAAGTCTTCCATGTCTGGGTTTGCACTTTGTTTATATATACAAACATTAATTAAGTCTGAAACCCAAATATGCACCTGACGTTCTGTAGGATTCCATTTGCGGTAGAAAAGACCAAAACAGAGGCCTATTCTTAGGTCCACTTCATTTGCCAAGTTAGTGGATTCTCATAACACAAATAAGATGCTTTTTACACAAAAGCTTCTTCTAGGCTTGAAATAATTATCCTGACAATATTTTTTTCAAGTTTTCCATATAAAGAACATGAAATCTACTGAGGTGAAATATATTGCAAAAGGAGTTTTTACAAAACCATTGAATGTCAAAGACCTAAACTTGTGTTCGATTACCCTATTGGCTGTAGCAGAGACCCCATAGCACCCTTAAGATCTGAGATACTGTATCATTTTCTTACCCAAGCTGGCTGTCAGAACTGTTCCTAAACATTCTCCTTGGAAACAGAGGCATGAATGACAAAGAACTTTAGGCAATACAGGTCTTGCTAGCCATTGGCCTTTATTGCAGAAGCCCTGCAATTCTAATGTGTTGTGATATCTATATTAAAGTCACAAACCTTCTTTACAGACTAGGGTGGGAATCAGCCAATATCCATCAGAAAGAATCCAGGTAAACAGGTCTCTCTTTTCATCTGCCACATTTTATATACTGTAAGTCTGTTATACATGTTCCCAGTTGTTAATGGGGAATGCTTTCGTGTTTCTGTGTGTATACATTAAAAAAAAAACCCCAACACGCTGGAGTTCCACTGATAGGAACAGCAACTACACTTAACCCGTTATGTGACCATGGTCATGCAGCTAAAATATTGCTGCTCTGAAAAACCTGATATGTACAAATACAAAAAAGCTAAAAAACATTACAATAGTCACAAACACGTACACATTTCCTTTCAATTTCTGACATGGATAAATAATGCATTTTTTATCATTTAGTTGTTATTTTTCTTTGCAATTAGGCTGTACACATTAATTAAAAATTGCAAACATAAAAACAAGTTTTGCTCTCCATTAATGAGCCAAGGATTTAAATGTGTGATTAAAATTTAAATGGATTAAGAGTTTTTTTTATCTCACTTTAACCTGGATAAAATAACATTAGATTGACCTACTTAAACAAGGCCCATCACAAACTGCAGGTGTTTCCCTGGCAATTAGCCAACAAAGAGTGTGTTGCTAGGTTACACTTTCAATTTCTGATAGTGGCAGAGATGGGAACAGATACAGGTCTAGTGAGACTGAATAAGCAAGTCTGTGCCTGAGCATGTATTTTACTTAATGTTCCTTGAAATGGGATGCTGTTCTCTGTAAGAAAGCAACAGGACTCAGGGTAACTCTTAATTTTAATATGAAACAAGCTGAATTCTATCCAGAAGCCAGTGATGATAATACTGTGACAACAGATCTGTAGAAATAACAGTGATTAACTCCTTAGATAAGTGACAAGATGTAACTTGCCAGTCAGAGCCTGTCCCTTGATAGAAGTCTAGCATCATTCTCAATTACTAATAATAAAATATATGAAAGAGACTGATATGTCATTTTTTTCAAGCTGGACTACTAAAAGGAAGAATTATACCGTAATTCCAAACAAATAATTTTTAAAAGGAAGTGTAGTGTCACGGACGTCCAAAGGGACAAACCGTGGGGAGCAGGAGAGCGGAAAAAGACCCATATGCGTAGCGGCGAGACGGGAAAAAGGCCCGGGCTCATAGTGCAAAGAGTTCAGGATTGCCGTATAGAAACCTATGCCCTCAGGGAGCGGACGTGGGGCGCCCTGGTGCTAGGCGGGTCTCAGGACATCCGAACGTCAAGGCTGAGCAAGGACAGAGTGCAAGACCCGGAAATATATAGCCCAAGGGAAAGAGAGGGACAGGAAGGACAGCAGACCGGAAACTAGGGACAGGACAGAGAAGGAGCGCCCTCTGGCTGCAGAGGGCGTGACATGTAGATTGCTACTGTGTGTTAATGTGGCTTTTGCAGAATTCTGCTGCTAGTCATAACTGTGTCTCCTGAAAATATATTTGCTCTAATTCAATGTAGAGAATCTGTAAGTAAGAGTCTGATGAAAATAAAAAGTGCTCAGAATTTGAGCTTAAAATGTCTTCTTAATTAATTGCAGTTTTATTTGCTTTGGTCGTGTTAGGTTTCTCGAACAAGGCTCGTTAACCCTGTGACCGGACAACACATTCAACTGCTTCACGTTTCTTAGTAGCATACATTGTCATTAAAAAGCAAGTGTTACAAGCCTGAAATATACAGTACAGCAGCATATAAAAATATTATTTCTATACAGATGATTAATTAAAAAATCTGTAATTCTTATTTTGCCATCTGCAGTTGCTGGAGGAACACGTTTCTACACACTTTGAAGGAAATATTGCCATTTCTCCAGCACCCAAGAGAAGCAGTGATTTAAGGACATCTTCCACTCTTCCAAAGCATATTAACATCTTGAAAGCAAATGCAATGAACACATAGGTTTATGCAGTGATCAGCATTGTGAGCAACAGACAGAACAATTACAGGCCCATTTCTGAAGTAGTTGAACCAACATATAGCGATGTACAAACCTTTCTTTTCCAGAAGGCTGCAACATTCTGAGCTGAGTGCCCACAGTAATGTAAACAAATTAGGAATTTAATCAGCAAACATATTAAATAATATTCTTCTATTCAATGACAGGAACTGCATGGTTAAGATCTTACAGTGCTGTGCTAAGCATATTGTTGTATTTTATAGATTTTGTTTTTCTTTTTGTAGATATATATTAAGAACACCAGGTTGAGTAATACAATATGTACAATATGTATGGGGAAAAAATGGGGAAAGAATGAAAATATATATTTGCAATAATATCTTTAATTGGAGTCTAAAATGCACAGTCTATCACAGGCTGTCATGAAGAAAATTATTGTTGTAACACCGATTTGAGAATAGAAAGTTTTATTCTACCAATCAAATCAAATCGAAATGGTTATATACAGTACATTTACAGTAAGTTATATATATGTAAGAGACATATTCTGGGCATTATTCTGTATTGATAAAATAAAAGTAACTTGAAAAAAACAGAAAAGTAAGCATTAAACTGAACACTAGTGTCTCTCTGACTTAAGAGGGCCAGAGAAGAGTTCAGTTTGCATGAAAATGACAAATGCACCACACCTCTTAGAAAGTGAGTTTTTCAGCTGCTGCCAAACACAGATCACACAATGACCACTTCTCAAGAAAACAACTATGATAGAAAAAAAAATCATATTGTATCACTTTTTTCATTTTTGAGTATGGTGTGTTCCCACATACCCGTAACAGTACACATTCACAGAAATAAGGTAGACATTATTCCAGACACACAAACAGAAATTAAATGGGAAATAAAATGGTCAAATGGTATCCTTTGGTAAAAATGTAGGGGTTGCTTCTGCAGCCTGGCAGTTTGTAACAGTACAACAGCTAAGAGAATGATAAGAAGGCTCTATTTTCAAGGATGGTTTGACTTCAGCCCCTCTAATTTCAGGGAAGTTTCAGAGCCATAACTGTATCAGACAGCATGTATAAAACTGAGGGGAAAGGAAGATTAAAAGCAGAAGAGTTTTTCCTTCAAGAGTGATCCTCTGCTACTGTTTTTTGTGTACTTCACCATCTTCCCAAATAGATCTTAAAAGTTCAAGGCCCAGAAAAAAAAAGATTTATTTTTGTTTTTATGACTATAGTAGCTCTTTCTCATGCTTCTGTGAGCCTGCAACATTGATTTGTCCATTGCTTCCAAATCTCTTGTATGTTACTCATTGTGTGCTATGATGCATTATGAGACAACTCGTGCTATCGAACAGAGCTGCACACAAACTCCTCTTCTTGGAAATGAACCCAATTTCAAATGTCTCCTGGAGAAACATTGGTTCTCCAGGGTTGTTTGTGTTTTTACACTCCCTGTGTAAGATAAAACCTGTAACAGATTCACCAGAAGTCTTACAGTGTATATGCACTTTCAATTTTATTTAAAGTAGACCTTCATAACATTGTTCTCTTGATACACTAGGGAAAGACACTGAATAATGCAAAGCCTCAGCTCCAATGACACCCCAGCATTAATAAAGGATTACTTTCCAGTGAGAAACACTGCTACATAAATTATGGACACTCTTATGAAAACCATTAAGATGTAAAAGGACCTACTCAGCAAAACATGGTACAGACCACTTAGGTAAAGAGAGTGAATTCTCTGCCTATGCACTTTCTTTAATACTCTTTTGTACTATAGTGTATTTTTTACTAGTTCTTGAAAATAATATACAGCACAAAACTGCTGATTCAACTTATTTTAATTACTTTTTAGAATAATATTCCAACTATACTGCATGCACACAAAGATTAAAACTGTTTGTCCAAATGTGTTGATTAAAAGTGCATAATTTAGGCAACAAGCATCCACTACAAAGCAAATGTTACCTAGATGTTTCACAAAATCTGTAGGAAAACAAGGAAAAAAGAACACACTGACATGTTTTAAGCAATAATTAGAAATGATAGCATCAAACATACAGTGATTAGTGGAGGTCTGTAAAACTACACCTTTGAACAGCTTTATTCCTTCAATCCCTTTCAGCAGAATCATCTGGGAAATCCAGCAGATAGGCTTTCTGTTCCTGGTGTAAGCCTTTAGCTTCATCAAGAAGCATCCCGTGACAGGTTTTGACAGCCTGTGACTTGGTTAAATTACTCTACAAAGCGACCACTGGAGATTGCTTCTGACAAGAGTTATTTTTACATAGAAAAAATGGCATTTGATTGAATAAAAAATACACATACGTGCATGAATATTTTATTTACAGCACAAGTATAGATCTGTATCTGTTTTTAGTTTGCAAAACACGCTTATTGTAGAAAAGCAATTACAGAAATAAACAGTTTACAGGAATGAAATACAACTCAGACTGGTATTACATTATCATTGCAGGTAAAATTAAATACTGCATAATAGGATAGTTCAGTCTGATAACTGAAATGCATGTGTGAGGGATGATTAAACAGTACCTGGTTATCCTATTTATACACACATACAGTTGTGTTGTGCTCTGCAAAGGATACTTGCCAATGTCCCTGCAATGTGAGCCAGCTGCCAGTGAGCTTTCAGTGGCAGGGTGAGAAGGAGCCCAGTGCCATGTACTTTTGCAGTCCTTTCAAAGGGTACCATCTCTAACAGTGACCAGGAGGGGAAGCTGCTTTTTCAGAGAGTCAATGGTGAGTTGAATATTATTAATTGGTACTGAAACATTGATCTTAGAATTAATTAAACAATTTGTGTAAACAACATTTGACACTGATCAACTTTAGCGTTATTTCGGCGAGACCTGCTAGTAAAACCCTCCTCCCTCTTTTCCAGCTTCATTAAAACAGTTCTTGAAACATTTCTTCTTGAGTTAATTAAAATATGGGCTTTCAATTTCAAAACATATACATAAGAACATGGAAAATATATGGGGAAAGCTATAGTGAATTGAAGCATTACAATATTAAATGAGAATGTTTAATTCATAAATGAATGACCTAATTTTTCCAAATTTAAACAGTATTAATGTTTTAATAGAAAAGGAAGGCTTTCCAGCTTGTAAATAAAAACAGTCCTGGGTAAATGCTGTCCCCAGCTGGTACACACAAGCTATTACAAAGTTCTAAGCTCGCTTTGTATACTGTATAAACCCATGCAAGTCCTGCAAAAGCTCACCGTCCTATCACAGAACTGTACTTCTTTGCAATGAACAGCATTTATTCTAAAATATATTGTCAGGATTTCAATGCTAATTCATATCTAGAGGTTTGCTATGAAGTCTTGAATAAAATAGTTTGTTCTAAGATTTTTATTCAGAGCAATCTCTTCTAAAGACATATGTCCTGTGCTCAACACCGACCGCAAACCAGACCCCCAACAAGGGCTATTCTTGCTCAGTCCAGAACTGAAAGTGGTCACTTTCATTTGTGAGGTTGCTGTGAGGCGACAACTCATAATCAGCCCGGAAAATTATTTTAAGTAATGATTGACCGGTTGGCTTTAAATTACATTATGATTGCCAGAGGCCTGGTTCACGTTTCATCCACCATATCTTGGTCTGAGTACTGAAAGGTGCAGCCAGACAAAACAGGAAACTACGATTCTCAAGTTCCGACACTGGATAGTTCTCATACTGAGGCGGGATGTCAGCTCTGTGTTATTACTGTGCTCGGCTCTATGTTATATAGTTGCAATATTTATATCATGTATAGTACAATATCTATTTATCCAGATATTGGTATATAATGATTGCATGCATAAAACTAAGCTTATTTAATTATATTTGCTTTTATTCATGCATCATTTATTTTAAAAATGATATTCCTGAAAGGATCACACTTTCTCTCAAATGAATATATGAGTTGGGACAGGAAGCAATCAGGAACTGTTCCTTAATGACACAAAATCATGAGTACAAATACCAGTATATGAGATAATGTATTAAAACTATGCTATGACCATCTATGTATTCACTGTTCAATTCTAATCCAGAGAGCCTCACACACTCATATAACACATACAGTATACACTATACTCAAAGTATAGTAAAATCCTTGTATCTGTTTATATATATTTTACATTTTACATTTCTTACTGAAAAAAGTAATTTCAGTTTTGCACTTGTATTCATAATAATGTATAAGATTGAATGGACTTGTTTTAAGGATATTTAGAGTGATATAATAAGAGTAACCACTGTAACCCTGCATCAGAGTTAAGGGAATTCAACAAATAAAAATACCAATTTAAAAAAAATGAGAGCATTTTTCTCTTTCAGAAATGTTGATTGGTTAGGGGTCAGATAATGGCTTTTCTCCTGGATGAGCTGTCAGTTCCAGTTGTAATTGGTCAGTTGGGGTAGCTCTGTGGGAGATTGAATTTGCTTACTAGAGAAAACAAAAAGGCTTTATGGCTCTTTACCACCAGCTGTTAGCAGTAAATTTTATGTTTTATTGTGTTTCATCTAACCTGCCAGACCAGCATTTTACATTATAAAGGAAATCTTATACAGTACCTTGAAAAGCAACTCTTAGAGAAATGCCAATTGCTTTATTTTTATTTTGATTCCAGATTTAGAAAACAGAAATAAATATACACCTGAAAAACCCACACACCTGAAATACTATCTTTCTTTTTTTTTACTTTTGAGCATGAAATTAAACTCTACTTGTTCAGCAGAAATAAATACTGGAGTAATTACCATATACTACTTTGATTACTTTTTTACAATGTACTGTACAATTAAAGGGAAGATGGACAGTAAAAATAATTCTATTGGTAATACAAGCACACTGATAATATGATGGTCAAAGGGAACACTCATGGGCACTGAAGTGAAGTATGCTGGCAAACACTTTATTAACATACAGTCAACACTATATGTCGTTTGAATTACCGATGAACAGATCAGAAAAATACGTCTACTGAAGAATTACAAGAAACTTTAGATGGTCTAAAACAAAATTACAAAAAAAGAGGTGAATTATTAGTGATCCAAAAGCCTAATAAAATACTTTAACAGAAGATCCTTAAGCAGCAATAGATTTATTTCTATTTCTCTGAGCTGATAGCTTCTAAATCAGAAAGTTAAAAATATTAAATGCTGTAAAAATGTCAAATTAAAACACAAATTTAATAAAAAACATATTAGATGAAAAGACAAATTTTATATATATTACCTAAATAAGACATTTGGGACAAAAAATGTTTTTATATGATTATTCACAGAAATGCTATTTACTATGAAGTCTTCTAAATTGCCTAACAATTAAAGCATTGTAGCACCAGTAAAGCATTAAATAAAGTGTTTTGACAGAACACTGAATTTGGTATTTTGTCTCCATATATAGCTTTTTTAAAGAATTGTTAAAAGTTAGTCTCTGGGGTATGCCAACGAGTGGTTGCAGATAGCCAGTTAATATACTGAGCGGTGCATCAGTGGAACTCAAGTGGATGAAAACCCTCCTGATAATGAGAAGAATCTTACAGGGAAGCACACCAAAGAACAAAATATTCACAAAGACAAATTAACTGAATGAGGGGCTTTAAGTATAAGGCTATGAGATTAACAAAATAGAAAAGACAGTAAGGGGCCCACCGGCCTGGATTCAAGAAAACCAAATCTGAAATAAATGAGGAATAGGAAAGACAGAGAGGCCTTAGCTTTTGATAGTATTTTTCACATACAGAAAAATGTCAGATAAAATCAAGACACTATTTGTTGTTTTCTACCCAAACACAACACTTTCACAGACAGTGTGATTTGAAACATACTTCACTTTCTTATTGAAGTGCATGTCTCAGATTTACCATTGAAGAAAACAAAATATAAAATGGCCTGGGGAACTAGTGAATCTGTAGACATAAAATGAGAAAATCAATAACAATTAAAAAAAAACTTTATAACTCTTTAGCTCAGGATAGAAATGAGCTAACCCTATACCCTGTACCTATACCCAGGTACAGTATATAGATGTGTCCATCTCTGGTTTAGAATTAGGTCTCTAAAGCTTAATCAAAGCAATATATCTACATACAACTGACAGAGAAAAGAGTGATATTACCATATGAACAGATCAAAACTGATCAATTAGTTGTGATGGATAGATACTCAAATTTTCTTAAAGTTATTATAGTTATTGTATTGTTTATTTTATAGTTATTTTAATCTTCAGAGCAATATCCAGATACAATACAGGAACTTATTGTACATTTCTTAATATCTTTATTGATCATCTCTTAAACTTTAACCATAGGGATTCTGGAAGGCTATTTTCTTTGCAACACATCACCCCAATACTATGATAATATCATGTCCTTAAATAATTAATGTTATTGGCTGAAGCGAGAGATAGTAATACATTATTAAGTCAAATCCTAACATCTTTGGAGTCTTCCAAGTTTCATTACAGCTCCGTCAAACTATCCAGGGATTTTTCCAGATTTATATTTCCACATAAATGAGCAAACACTGCAACTTCTTGTGACATGCCTAAGTGTGCTCACATTAAATGGTTTTGGTCTTTAGTTCTAGGAAGCCTTTTCCCAAAAGAATCTAGAACTCACCAGATAGAGAAAAATATTTTGCTCCTGTATAGACTTCAATGCAGGCAGCTCTTAGCTTACAAGACATAGTCTTGCCTTAGCAATCAGCCATACCAGGATAAGGGAAGAAATGCAAGGGAAGAAATGCAATTTTACATAAGCGAGAGTCTAAAAGAGAGTATCCCTGAACTCAAACTGAAGATTTCTCATTTAATATTACATTAAGGCACTTTCATGAGAAAAGAGTGGAGCCGAAGATTGTTTGGAATTAGAATCCATTATTGAGTTTGTGGAAACTTAACAAGCTTATCAAGCTTGTATGTGGACCAACCTCTCAGCGATAGGACTGGGAGGCTAGGACACCCATGCCAGGTGAAAAGGCAACCAAGAAGCAGCTGCAAAGGTGGAGATGGAGTGGAGGAGGGATGCAAAATGAGTGACAAAAAAGAGAGGCTGATATGTGGTATAAATGGGAATCTGAGAAATTACTGTGCATCAGGATGAGCTGTGGGTTGCAGCAGCTGAGCTTAATAAGTCCGGCTGCCCTCATCCCTCCAGAACTTTCAATGAAACTCCACTAATGACACTCTGATCACTAAAGTAGATTGCTCAAAAAAAATTCTACACAGATAGGATTTCTGTGGTAATCAGGATTTACAAGAATATGTAGACAGCAATAAAATGTTATGATTTATGTGCGCTTAAATGTGAAGAACAGGAAGAATATCAGCTGACACTAGACATTGTTAAAGCATTTCAGGTGGGGAGCTGCATCAGCATGTGTAGGCTGCAAAGGAACAAGTAATAGGTTTATTCCATGCTGAAAAGAGAAGAAAGAAAACACAACGTTTGGGCTGTGGAGCCTTCTTCAGGGGTCAACCGGGTGGGTCAACCTGTTACTTGTTCCAGTGTTAAAGCATTTTAACTGCTAATGACCATTCAAAGCTAATTTCCTTGGTTGTCGTCATGTGATCATTTCATAAAATACAACAGGTGGTTATAGTCCTTCAAGAACCATTGCTTAACAGACTGGAGCATTTCCTATATAAACAGTACACAGGATGCCCCTGTGTTGCTGCTTTTGTCTATTTCCCAAGAGAGTACTTCTGCCAATCAAACCTTTCTCAAAGCCGTACCAGCAGGGCCTACATATGAGTGAGCACATTGTCTTTATTTTATGAAAGATGACAAGAATTAAACTTAAAATTAATTTAAATGACAAATTCCAATTATTTTTTGTGTCCAGGATATAAATTCAGAGTGCTGCCAATATAAATACTGAATCATTGAAGATGCTTTCAATGGTCTGTTTTCCAGAGTATATTTTGGAGCATTAATTAAATTCAAAAAGGAAAACCAGCATAACATGCCACAATTAGTATAGTGTTAATTCTAATGTATATGTAAGAAAAAATTTTTTTACCAGTTGCACCATGTTTTCATGTGCTCTAGAGTCATGTAATAAAGACACTAGTAGCCAGGAGTATCCTACAACAAAGGTACTGCCAATTACTACTTTTTACCTCCCAATTGATCAAATCAGAGAAAAAATGTGCTGTTTAAATGAAAAATGCAGAGCATAAGAGAGAGGCAAGTTAAAAGCTTTGAACGACATCTCCACAAAGCAAACCACTATATAAAGCTGTCAGCAGTCACAAACTAGGGATTATGGCTTATCCAGAACTGTATGTATAGGTTTGTGCCCAGTTATCCAAGTTAAAAGCAGTATGACAGACTAATGCCGTTTTTCCAGAGCGCTTGAACTATTAGCTTGAACAAGCACCATGCCTTGGTAAGCTGGGCTAACATATTGCCTTATTAGATGGTATGTTTGATTTGATTTCTCCATCATGTAGTTATGCTTTACTCTACCTCCCTCTCTCCAAGGTCTAATCCCCTGGTGCCTATTGACTCCCTGGCTACGTGGTCCTTAGCTGCTGCAGGAGTAAGAAACCATTCAATCTGAAAGTCTCTGTACATTTTAATGCCATTTTCACACTATTCCCTAGGCTTTAATATGCAGCCTGCTCTTGGAAGAACAATAAATTAGCAGAGCATTACAACAAAAGATCCCATTAGCAATGAATAATAACCAGCAAAATGTATTCATTGTTTTTTTTTCAATAGCACAGTGCAATAAAAAGACTAAAACAGTCTCTCAAATTGGTTCATTTGAATTACATTATAGATGTGAAGTGCAGAAGAGTTGAATTACATACACCATGTATGACTGATGTCTGTAGATCAAACCTTTTTTTCAAACAAAAGACAATACAGGGATTATTTTGCAGATAGAAAATACCATTTCTCCTCAGCCACAATTACTTTGCTTTTTTGATCCAGATACTGTTAAACACAATAGAATACAGGAATAATGGGCATGTTTTCTTTCCGTAATAAAACCCAGATTATAGCCCATTTCCCTGCTCAAACAATGAAAACAGATATTTGCTTAAGAAGAATAATTCAAATACCACAACTTCCACTTGTGTTTATCACTTGCTTTCATTTCCATTTAGGATGCTAATTACTTATCAACTTAAGTGAAGTGTGCTTTTCTTTATGTATCAAGATGTCTTCTTAAACCTTGTCTTGTTTTCTAAAATAAATAATCATGTCTCTTGTGTAGTGAACGATAAAAAAACAGCATTATATCAATGTGCCCTGCTTCAAGAATGCAAAGGTCATCTCAGCTTATCTTTCCAATCTATATTGTATAGCCAAGCTGTAACCTAAACCCAAGCTCATAAAAGCTGGGTATTGTCCTTTCTAAGTGTATGATTTCAGGTTTGATGTAAAATGTCAAGCTCAATTTTTTATGAACTAAGAAAGCAACATAGCCCTATGGGGAACCATCCAGGTAAACATAGCCTACATGCAACATTTCTTCTTGGGTCATCTATCAGTAATCTATTTATATCACCCTTCCTTCCGCCTCTCAGCATCCAATTGACCTGTCTGAGTTCTGTACACTTCACAGAACTTCGTAAGAGACATCAGTTCTAATTAGATACTTCTGGAAATTTACTTCACACAAAAAAATCTGGGACACTGTTGACAGCTATTTGTCAAAGTTGAATGTTTTTTATCTTTCATGGCATGGTTAGTTATTGTTTGACACAGAAGCTTCCAGAATTTATCTTGAAAGGGCATACTTTTCCTGTCCTTATTGCCACTACAGAGGACAGCGAAGTTCACTGTTTATCACTGTTTATGATGTTTAAACTCATACAGAATGAAATCCAGTCCAAACTCATACTTTTGCATTGTCTCTAGAGTTCTGAACTATAGGTGAACTGAGAACACTTTGTAAATAACTAAATACATGTCTTACAATACGTATGTGTTTCTTGATTTGTTAATGAGCTCCACATAAGTTTAATAATATTAATAATAATTGCTTACACTTATATAGCGCTTTTCTGGACACTCCACTCAAAGCGCTTTACAGGTAATGGGGTCTCCCCTCCACCACCACCAATGTGCAGCATCCACCTGGATGATGCAACAGTAGCCATAGTGCGCCAGGATGCTCACCACACATCAGCTATCAGTGGGGAGGAGAGCAGAGTAATGAAGCCAATTCATAGATGGGGATGATTGGTAAAGCATGATTGGTAAGGGCCAATGGGAAATTTGGCCAGGACGCCAGGGTTACACCCCTACTCTTTTCGAGAAATGCCCTGGGATTTTTAATGACCACAGAGAGTCAAGACCTCGGTTTAACGTCTCATCCGAAGGACAGCACCTGTTTACAGTATAGTGTCCCCGTCACTATACTGGGGCATTAGGACCCACACAGACTGCAGGGTGAGCGCCCCCTGCTGGCCCCACTAACACCTCTTCCAGCAGCAACCTTAGTTTTTCCCAGGAGGTCTCCCATCCAGGTACTGACCAGGCTCACACCTGCTTAGTTTATTCACATAATCACCTCGGCATCACTACAGATAGTTTTATTGCCTCCGGTAGTCTTTAGATAACATAAATGTATGATTTATTAGATCATCAAGTGAATGAAGGAGAAACGTAACTTTTTTGAAATTCATTTCTCTTTAAAACCATACACTTCCTTTTTAAAACAAAGTTTTGACAATCTTAGTATCATCATTGATAATGTTAATAATTAGCACCCAATGGTGATGACTAAACTGATAATGTCAATCCTGTGTAAAGTTCTACAGCATAATACATTACATTACAGTTAGTATTCCACGTCTTTCCTGCTTTATCTGTAGTAAATGCTTACAAATGCTGGTATCAGACATCTAGATGGGCAAGTTCTCCCTTCTAGATAATTTATGCCTGTCAGCTTTTGAAGCCATTCATCCATAGCTTCACCCCCATTCTCCAATGCCAAAGAGTAGGCTCTCCACACAAGATGTCACTGACAATCCCACATGGTCCATTTCACGCCAGAGTTAACTCAGTGCCACTTGATTTAGTTTGTCTGCAAAGGCAGTTCAATTTCCTGGAGCATTAAAATACAAATGGGATCAAATCAGCATGAGGTTATTTTAAATTGAAACAATAGCAAATAAGTACAGCTGAGAATGCAGTAAGCACTTAAGAACTGCTTTATTCTAACAATGTCACGGAATTCCACAATATTTTGTCCTCCCTGTCTTTTTCCTAGGGGCTATGTGTCAATAAATGCACATTCGTCTAACTGCATTGAAATGAGGAAATCTATACCATATCCACTATCACTCATCTCTTACATTGAGATGGATAACTAAAGAGGGCAGAGGAGAGAGAATCTAAAATGACACACTGTGCTATGGAGCTTTAGTGCTAGTGCTCTAGGTACTTCATCAAAATATTCAGTCACTAAAACATGATGTACGAGGGATACATTCCAGCTGTCAAAAAGCATTTAAAAGAAACAAGTAAAACCATCTCTTTCTCTGATCTACCATGAACTACAACACAAGTATGTTCACATCTATTGGGTATTATCTCAGGATATATTTCCTGAGATGTGTGTTACAGAAATCAAGTGAATTGTAATCTTGTAAGTACTTATAAGAAATTGTAGTTGTTTTATTTTTCCAATTTCGGTGCTCTTGCGGATCACAGCTAAGGCGTTGTAATTCGTGGATATAATTAAACAACTGCCATAGTTTACCTTTACATCTGTGGAAGACAGCAACGTATTTACTTCCATTTTAGAAATAAAATTTCATTGTAGCCTGTAGACGTGTAAGGAATACTTCAAAATGAGTTTTAGAAAGGCTGTATATTTTATAAAATGAAATGCAACCCTTTATAATGTTAGTATAATTTGCCAGATTCATACAAGAAAACAAGTGATTTCCCACAACAACAAAAAAAACAATATGAAAAACGGGTTCAACATATAACAACAACATACAAAATGAACAGTGCAAAGCGTAAAGATTTTTGATACACTACCTGCCAGCATTTAATTGCATACAGCATTCAAAAAGCAATACTTCCACCTAGAAAATTACAATTATAATTTCTAATAATATCTAATGCATCTTCTGTGGGCAAAAAGTAAAGCAAACAGAGATATGCTTCACAGACGTATTGCATCAGTAAAGTCTGAGAACTGACATGTCTCAATAAATCTTATGCATTGGAATAGTCCAGCTAAGCTACCAGATTGTGTCAAGGTCATGCATTTCTGACCTGCTTCCCGGGTCTTTTTTGCCCTTGTTTCACAGTATTTTCAGGGTCTTGAATTAATATGTTCTAGCTCATTCTCAGATCCAGTATAATTGTGCTGGCCAGTCTCCATAATGCAAAGCCAACTAATATCTACCCAATTCAGAACACAGATGGCAAAGCACCATCAAAAGAAACAAAGGCAAATCTGAGATGTTGCTTTTCAAGTGGCACACTTGAGGAAACAAATATCAAATGTGAATTCACTGGTTATATGGATAATTGTTTGGAGAGACATTCGCTTTTTTGATACTCAGAAGTATTTAAAAAACAAATAAGTGTGAGCATGAAATATCTTATGGGTTTTTAAAACACTGATTCATCTTAATTGTTACTTTAATTAACATAAAAATCATAAATTGAATCTTAAATTTGAACACTTAAATCTTCTGAAGTTAATATTTTAGAAATGTAACAAAAATATGATCGTTTTAATAAGATGGTGTTCTGTTTTTCTGGCAAAACATAATGGCACTAATCTCCTGTCTTCACCTAAGGTAAGCATTTTTAGGCGCAACAAGCATTACACATTACACTGAACTTCTGTGTGTGGGATTGTACATAGATTTTATTTTAAAGTAAAGTTAAAATCTTCCTTCTGTAGTTCATGGTCTAAGGTCTGCAGTCACTTGTATTTTAATGTTTATTCAGAATCCTAACAAATATCTTTGTTAAACGCTAAACAATATGGCTAATACAGGCCATATTACCCCATGAATCTTGCATAGACAAGATTCCGCAAATACAGAAAATTATTGGAAAAATGTAGTGCATCCACCTTTTTGGCATTAACTGTCACAGAGGCCTAGAAGAAGCCACATTCAATCCGCATGTGTGTAATGCATCAAGGCCCTGAGTCAATAAGAGCATGTTGGCTCCTTGGAGCTTAAGTGGTTGACATTGCCCAAAGAGTAGACAGGCACCAAGGAAAGGCAGGTGAATACACAGTTGTTGTTGCCCATGGAAAAGGCTATTCAGAGATGACGCATTACAGTACATCTGAATGAAATGGATGCCAGTCAGCTTAGCACTGGGACATCCAGAGAAAATCTAAACATTTAAACTGGAATGGAAAGGGGAAGAATTCAAAGAAAATCTGAAAGGGAGATACACAGGGTCATAAAAAACACTATCCTTTGACAATAACCACATAAACGTTTTTTTTAATGTTATCGTAAAACATCTGTTAGGAAAAATAAATTAGCATTTGTCTACTGACAAAGAAAATGTACCATCGTAACTTTGTGCTCAAGAACCCAAAATAGAGCCTCTTAAAATAACCACAAATTATTTTCCAGCAACTTTTCAGATATAAAATGCAAATAAATTAAACTAGCGAAATAACAATTCTATAGACAATGCAGCCCTGGCCTTCATAAGTGTAAATAATCCAATTTAGCTTCATTCAGGAAGGAGTACTAAATATGCAAGTCTTTAATCCAGTGCAGTTTGACTCCATTTCACAATTAAGAATTTGTTGTGTTTAAGGATTAAATACCATGTCACTACGGCTTGATATGACCATTAATCTTTATTTCTTACAGAGGAAAGAAGTATAGTCTAAATTGCACTTAATGAAGCTTGCAGTCTGTAGAGACTTATGATAATAAAGGAAAGAAAGAAAGGGCTATATTGTACATAATCAATTATGAAATCTGCATCAAGGTCAACAAAGCCCTATCTATCACATAAATCTCGCCCACAAATCAAACTCCTGCAATAATAAGCATGTTCTATGGATGACTGCAGTATGGCAGATTAAAACAGAAATTCTTTCAATATTTTTTGAAAAAACGCTTTAATCTGAAAGTAGAGGCAAAATCTATTTTATTACATATTCAAATTAAAGTTATCCTTTCCTTATGGTTGTCAAAGGTTTGATAAATTAAAACTAGGTTCCACTGCAAGCAATGATGTACTTTAATTTGGCAGTAAATTGTATGCCAGGATCATAACTTATTCTCTTGTTCAATGGAAGATACAGAAATAAGTCTATATTAAAAAATCTAATGTTTTTTTTTTACCTACTGCAGAGCAAACTAAACTATATAAGCAAAGAGAATGCACAATTAAATTTGCTTTGGCTGTTATATATATATATACAGTATACGTATCTGGGCTTATTCAGTAAGCATGTTGCAGTTACAACCACAAGGACACCCAGTGGTGCTGACTTGTCTTGTGAAAGAGGGTCATCTCTTTGGAACGTACTTCTGTTTGGGCAGTTCACTTTGGGGTTTGGGGTCAGGAATTGTAAAAGCCACCTGTTACACATGTTATCTATCTGTGGAATAAACCAACTGCAGGACAATTGAAAAATAAAGCACTTAAAAACAATAATAATCAATACTTGTCAATTAATTATATGCTTGGTTTGATTTCATTTGGCTTGAAAATGGTGGTATGGATAAGGAATCTGCAAAACATTGCTGTTCTCTAAGCCTTTTTTTTTCCAATTCCTGTGACATAAAACAGTTATAATTTTTGTCATTTCCCATTATATGTAGCAGATTTTCATTGTGAATAAAGTTTCATTTTTGGACTGGTAGATGGTGATCCCCCACTGATTTAAGTGCTTAAGCACTTAAGAGCCGCTTTCTCTTGCTCCCTAGAGGGAGCATGTTAACTGTCCTTTTTTTTCTGAAGCCACCTTTTAAAACCCAAAGTAGGACACAGGCGTACTCACAACTAACACAGTTTTTAACACATATTTCTGGAGCCTCCTAGAGGGATGTATTGGAGATGCAGCAAGTGATCTTTTGACCTCAAATCTGTCTCAAAGCAAATAGAAGCATAACACAAGCCATGTGAGAACTTAAAAAACTGTGTTGCAGTCTGAAACTTTGAGACTTGTGTCTCAATTGTGTGTAATTGTACTACATTGTTCAG
Source organism: Lepisosteus oculatus (assembly GCF_040954835.1). NCBI lineage: Eukaryota > Metazoa > Chordata > Actinopteri > Semionotiformes > Lepisosteidae > Lepisosteus > Lepisosteus oculatus. The sequence continues at coordinate 26,321,270 of NC_090699.1, read as the reverse complement.
ACAGTGGTGTTTGTCATTCCTTGATTGGCGTGTTCAAAGCTTTCCATTCAGAGAAGTATCATTCCTTCCTTCTTACCCTTGACAGCACTAGCACTAGTTGCAAAGATGCTGAGGAGACCACAACTCTTATAGATCTGCAAAGTCACAAATGTTGGAATATTATTATCCATTATAATAGAAGAGCTGAAAAGGAGCTGGTCTCAAAAACAAACTGAAAAGCCTGAATAGTCAGGATTTTCCAGCTTTCACTATTACTCGTTACATAAAAATGTAGCTTTATGCAGCTTATATAAGACACGATTTGTAAACAAGCATTTAACAAATGTTATTTTAAAACCATCGGCTTATTTTCGTAACATAAATGTGCAGGATACTTCAGAAGAGAAAAAACGTCTGTTGATGGTTTTGTTTGTATTAATTTAGTACAGCCTATACACTAAGAATGAGAATCTCAATTGTTGACTGCATATAAAAATGTGATTGCATTCAATACAGAGACTCCAGCAATTGAAACTAAACCACATGGCATGATATATTTCAATTTTTGCAACACTTCTGATAAGATCCTCAATAAGAAGTAATTCTCAAATTATAAACTGGAGGAACTCTAAATTCTAATCTTTTCTCTTGGAATTCTATGTTCTATCTATTCTCTTGGATGAGGAACTGGCTAACAAACAGGAAGCAGGTCATCATCTTAAAGAGTAAAACCTTTAATTGGGCAGGTGAAAGCAGAGAACATTTTAACATTCATTACTTTTTCCTGAACCTTAAAAATTATATGGATTTGGATACAGTTATCATACTAGTTAAATCTGCAGATAAGACAACAAAGGGCAATATAGCAAACAGAAACAGCACCAAGAGAAGTACAAAATGACTTAAGACTAAATTTTGAATTGGCAAATGACATTTAACATTGATAAGTGATCCACTTGATGAAGAGGGAACATACACTATACACATATATGTGATTCTAAGCTGCAGGAAGCTATGCATGAATAATGCCGCTCATAGAACTACTTCACACATAGTAGTGACACAAGGACTCTGAGTTCTAATAAGAAACTAGAAAGGAACTAAATTAGAACAAATAATAAGAAACAGTCTTTACACAAAGAGTTGCGCATATTTCAAACAGCTCTCCTAGTCAGGCAGTTGAACCCCAAACAAAGGGCTCTTTCAACAAACAACTGTATTAAATGAAGGTCATGGAGAGCAAACATTTTCAGCTGATTAGTTTGAAGGAAACAGGTGCATATCATTCTCTTGATAATTATGTGATTTGTGGGCTTCAGGCACCAGTGAAGACAACACATTAACTCATACCACAAACATTACAAGCAACATTTTGAAACCTTCTTTGGCAAAATAGGATATCTGCACAATTAATCTGAATATAGGCTTGTATTAGCTGATCTTGTACAAGCATCTGATCTCCAGAGACTGGTCAGAGATATATCATATACAGTAGGTGCTCATTTATTTTATCAGACAATGGTCAAAGGAGATACTGCTTTCTAACACATATGAATAAGTTCGACATCAAATCTTTCTGATGTGTGCAGACTTCTGCTATTCTCATGTAATTTAGTTACTCTCCTCTACTATTTATCTCAGCGAACAAGTGCAGTGAACAAAAGCCCCACCCTGCAGTCACAACAGTACAACCACTCTGGACAGGAGACCAGTTGATTGCCAATATAATATAATAAATAACAGAAATATGAATAATTGGTGTCAGGTCCAGGAGATATTATGCTTGTGTCTACTGTCTGCCAGGTTGTGACCCTGTATTAGATTAAACAGCTTCTGAAAATGGAGGGAAAGGTACGTAAAAATATAAGAAAGGTTCCATGTAACCTATCCAGTGTATTTGGCAGTACGAAGCTAACCACCTAACCACGTTTGTATAAAAATATTGTATAAAAATGTTTATCCAGATGTTTTAGCAATATATAATCTCAAATGGAGTCATTTCCATCTCCTGTTAATATGACATAAAATTATGTCCTACTGAATTTTTTCATTCTGTACAAATGATTGAGGTGGAATGGTTGTAATCACAGAACCTTATTCATATGCATAGTGCTACCTTGCTCACTATTCTCCAAATGAGGCTGCCTTCGTTTGAAAAACAGTCTCCATCATTAACATGTTCAATTTAACCACTTTGCAAAAGATGAAGGTACTATATAACTTTATATCCACCATCACAAACACTTAAATGATAAGATAATAAATTACAAAGATTTAGCAGCTTGGCTGATGAATTCAGTCAGGCGTGTTAAATTATATCATATGATCATAGATTATTACATTTTTAGATGTGAAAGCTATTTCATGCATCACCTTGTTGTATGGCTTAGTATCTCAGCAATATATATGACACATTAGATGTAATTATGGATATTTGTTTTTGTAATATGTGTAAATATTTATAAAGTAAATGCTCCATGAACAACAAACTCATTATGAAAATTTGAATAACAGCATTGAGTCCATGGTGATTCAGTACCAAAGTGAGAAATGAACATAGTTTATTTAGAATTGCACGTGTCCAGTTTCTTTTTCTTAAATAATGTTTCGAAACATAGCATGCTAAGATCCCATCCTTTTTAATTTAACATTACAAAGTACTCTGTCAAGAACAGTAAGTGAAGCTGAATATTAATGTTTATCACGGAAGTAATAAAGTAGAATTTATTATTTTTGTTGTGGACCTTATCGACATCCACTCTCATGTTATATCAAGAATAAATATTTGCAAAAACAAAAATCCAAAATATTCTAAAAAAAACTGAAATTGTGAAAATGCGAAGTTTGTTCTGTTAAGATTTTTTAGAAAATATACTAAAACAGTAAGAGGAGACGCCTTCGATTCACCGCTAGATGGCAGCAAAAGCAACAAATCTCATAACATTAATGTAAAGTATGCTGCAGGTAGAGGTATAAGACCTATGTGTTACTCTGTATTTAAAGACAGAGTCTGTCAATTTTAAAGTAAAAGAGAATGACAATCAGCATCTAAAGGCCACGCTTTGTGTCTCTTACTCCTAGCCGCAAAATAACAAAACAGCAACTAAAAGCGTAAAACCCAGCTTTCTCTCCTTATCTAAATGACGCACTATAAAGTGACGCAGACATGTCATTTGTTCTCGGTAAAAAAGAGTATTGCTGATAATACAATTACTTTGCATATATCCACTTTCGAACTCTTTCGCTAATCGTTTATGTTTCTCTGAAAGGTGTTCTGCAGGGTCCTCCCACAAATTGGATACCTGAAAGCGCACAGTGAAGGGTGCGAGTCAAGTGTACTCAAAGGCCATTTAGCCGATAAAAGGTTGCAAGTTATCTTTTTGTGAGGCGGGATGTTTTCATAGAGACTACTCTAAACAGCTAGATTACTATTTCTTACCAAAGTGTCAAAATGTTCTCAGGCATTTCGTCCGCTAACTTAATGTAAAAGTGTATTTTGATGATACGGAGTATATCCTGATCCCTCACACATGTGTTTCGGGATTTGTTTTAAGAAGATGGTTTATATAAAGAGAACGCTTTACCCTAAAGTGGCGTTGCAACACAGTCTGTAAGGAGTTGCTTTCTTTGTAGGGATATTTTCTCAATTGACAGTAAAACGTGCACACACGCACAAATGCTATTCGGGAAGACGACAGTGAAATCAATATTGAAGGAGCGCAATATACAATTAAACCACTAGGTGGCATCCTAAGAAGGTTACTGGAGAAACCAGTTTTCAACTCTCCCACAGATCCGTGAAGTTAACCCAAAGCCAACCCAAAGCTCAGAAACGTGGTAATGTCAACGATAACTGACAATACTTGGAACGATTTGATTATTCCTCTTGCAAAAAAAAGTTTGAAAACATCAAGAAACCTAACAAACCTACAGTAATTTAAAAATTGTAATTTATTAGTAGCTGGAGCTAATCAAGTTATTTCTCGTGTCAATGTTGTTAAAATTACGTACTTTGAAGCTCGGATACACCGAAAACCTGGTGCAGGCTAGAACGAGAACTGAAAACACATCATCTGAACCTTCACCTGAACCGGAACTTTAATTCCAGTCTGTTTGGATTAATAAAAATACACCGAAAAAATGAATGCGTCATTGTAAATTATTAATTGCGTGGCTATATGTATACATTTTTATCTAAAAAATTACACATACCGTAATTAGTTTCAAATGTGACCATCTTCCTTCTCTCAAAATTAATCCCAACAAATTGCTTGTAACAAACAAGTTGTAATACACATACAATGCACACATTACCATAGCACATCCCAACAATTTAGAGCCTGCTTTACACATTTACATATACACATAAATGTAGTAACCACTTAAGTATTTTTAGTTTTTAAAATAATGTAAAAGGTTTTACGTATCGACTTACTACTCCTGCTTTTGTATGTCAAGACGGTGAGCGACCAGAGTTTGTTTACTAGTTCTTAACACTACAGACGAGGTCTGCTTCAAGCATCATAAACAGTTTGATCTGCCATTGATGTGGGGTTGTGAAAAGATACAGGCAGACTACGTCTTTCAGTTTTTTGTTCTTTTTTTAGATAAAATCCACAAGAGAAAATAGTGACAAAAAGTAAATGTATAAAGTGGTCATAACTGTAAATGTACGGTTAAATAAAAATAATAGGATTATAGAACACTCAACTGTTTTTATAAAGTCGGAAGACGAATTTTACTGCATTGAATAAGTGCACTGCTTTACGCGACGCATCCAAAAGGCACTGGAGTAATGTGAAGTTGGTGTGGGAGTGGACTACTGGGCTGTTACTAACACGGAAAAAGACTTAAAAAGAGTTTCAATTAGACTGTAGGCAATCCTGACTGCTATACACGTTCCGGTCGTCAACTATTGCAATATTAGCATACCGAGGCTCACATTGTGCCAAATTATATGAATAGTTTTTAGAATTATTATATCATCATTAAAGCAGCATATTTTACATCGGGAATGTAGTCTACATTTGTTTTTTTTTAATTAAAAAACAATTAATGATTGTTGTACAAGTACTTAAAATAAGATCATTTTTTGTTTTGAGTTAGTATAAAGTAATCCTGTGTGGTTCTGGGTCCTTTTGGTTAAGACAATACAAGTGGAGTGTGACGGTGTAAGGGGGTGTTGCCAAATTATTCATTCAAGCTACCTGTTCTTGAAGCTCACTATCACAGTGCGTGGAGCCATTACTTAAATGCGCCTCTCCACAGCGTGAGGGCTTATTCTTCAGAGAGAACCAGACGAAGAAGGATACTAGGTCGCCCTGCCTGATGTTGAGAGACGCTGCCCCCTGTTTAATCGTCACTGATCAGAACGGATTATGAACGCTTTTGGACAGCAGCCATCGAACTCTCAGTCTGCCCCACTTCAGCATCACAACGCGCAGGAGCTCCTAGATATGGCCGTGTACTGTGACAACTTCAGCATGTACCAGCAGAACTTACACCACCACCACTCTCAGAGGCCATCCACGCACCCCACGAGTTACGGACTCGGAGAATACTCCTCGCCAACGACCAACCCATACCTTTGGCTAAACAGCCCGGGCATCAATTCGTCTCCTTATCTCCCCGGCACAAATGGGGCTTCATATATTCCATCAAGTTACGGGGCGAATCAGAGACAGTTCCTGCCACCGCCCACAGGGTTTGGAGGAGCAGATCTAGGGTGGCTCTCACTCTCCAGTCAACAAGAACTTTTTAAGATGGTCAGGCCTCCGTACTCTTACTCGGCCCTGATTGCCATGGCGATCCAAAATGCTCAGGATAAGAAGCTGACTCTTAGCCAGATCTACCAGTATGTTGCTGAAAACTTTCCATTTTACAAAAAGAGTAAAGCCGGGTGGCAAAACTCCATTCGTCACAATCTGTCTTTAAATGACTGTTTCAAAAAGGTAGCACGGGACGAGGATGATCCTGGTAAGTAGAACCCGTCATTTATACTAAAATAAGGGGTTACTTGTGTATTGAAAAGTTTCTTAAATATTAAAGAAAAGACGACCATCCCCGACAAGGTACTGTGATGAACATAAAGAAAACACGTTTTTGCATGAACGTTTACACAACCCGGAAAAAAGGAAAATGATGTAGGACACAAAACCAAACTTTGTGCTTTGCTCTAATAATGTGTAGTTATTCGTTGCTGAAGGAGAGACGTCATAACTATTCCCTGGTTTACTATATTGCACAAATGCACGTGTATAATCCATAATAAACAAGCTTTTAAGAAATGCACAAGTTAAACTTGGGCTGGATAGCAAAGGGGGTGAATATACGTTTTGAACTTCATGTTTGGGTCAAAATACTTGAAGGGGTACTTTGTTTGTTTACAGGAAAAGGCAACTACTGGACCCTGGATCCCAACTGCGAGAAAATGTTCGACAACGGTAACTTCAGGAGAAAGAGGAAAAGGAGAGCAGACGCCAACGCAGGCAGCAACAACGGAATTTCCGAAAAAGTCGAAGACAACAGTGGCTCACTTAAGATTGCAGATACAGCCAGTCTCCTGAGCTCTCCATCCCCGAGCCTACAGAACTCCCCGGACTCGGGCAGCGAATCCAAGTCTTCACCACCGCCGCCTGCCATTGAGCCGGCTCCCTGCTTTAACAACTTCGTTTCCAGCATGAACTCGATGCTTCTTGGAAACAATGGCAGTAGGCAGTTTGGTTCCGGACTTTTGGGCGATTTGACTCAACACAGAGAAAACCTCTCCGGACTAAGTACTTACTCGTCAACAAGCAATACGCTACCGAACTCTGATGCAAGTCATCAAACCCACAACCGACTTAGCTACTACCCGACAAGTCAAGGAAGTGGCACATTGGGCAGCCCCATGCCCAGTCACTTTAGTGTCAACAATTTAATTTACAGTCGAGAAGGAACAGAAGTTTAAAAAATGACATGAGTCAAAATGAAAACAATGGGAGAATTAGAGCAAGACCATCAATTCCTCAATTCACCCAGCATTAAGGTGAAGATTGTATCAAGTGCTGTCAAGAAGGTGCCTTAACTAATAAGAATTATGTACATTAATACATAATAATAAATCACTGATGCAAAATGCTGCGCGTTCCTGCTTGCGAAGAGCGCTGGATGTCAAGTAAAAACATTATGTAAAGCATTGTTTCTTATAGATGTTTTTACTGCAACGATAATGCACAACTTGCCTATAGTGTACGCATTTTGAGTGAAGAGGAACCTGTGACCCCAACAAGCTTAATCTTTAAAGCATTTTAGTGCAGCCTCATTTGATCCAGGCCACGTTAAACGTATAAAGTCTTTCTTATGCAGTGTAACTTAACAATGTAAAACTGAATTTCAGTGCCTTATTTTGTAGTAGGCTGTTTTGTATTCTAAGTGTATTTTACTGTTTGGTACTGCACTCGATTAATAAATTTATTTCATGGTTGGAATCAGCTTGTTTTTTAATTGTCGCAAAGTTTGTTCTCATATTTGTTTTTTTTTTCTATAATAGGAGGTGGAGCACGAATGATGTACAAATTGCATTGTAACATCTTACATTTTGTATCACAAAATACAATACAGATAATGTGTAGAGGGAAGTGTTGTTGAAAATACCCGAGGAGATTACAGCACGTTTCCCAGGCGTAACCAAGCGGGAAATATACAAGAAAAATGATTGCAAATAATAAAGAATAGCAACGATAGAACTTCTTTGTTCTTACATGGTCTTACTCATTGTTTTTGGAGTATCCTGTTCGTTCGTTTATTCAAAACTTATTAGTGTTCTGAAAATGTAGCAAACTAATGTAAACTTGATTTTCGTGTGTGTGTGTGGGGGGGGGGGATAAAAGATTGGTTTATATAATAATTTCATTATTTCAAGACCTTTACGATTAATGGAGGGATGATTGTGAACAGCAATACACTGACGGACTGACGGTCTACTTGTTTATATATTATTTCAAATATACATTTTAATCGGTGGTTCTGAAAAGAGGTCATCTTAACAGACTCCAAAAGAAAACCAAGAGTTCTGTTTAGACGTAAACACCTCTTTCTTCTCTTTCCGAGCAAAAGATAATATTTAGAAGCCGATGCTGCTGACTATATATGACGAATTTCAAGTTTAATCGAGCGTTTGAATTAATCCAAACCCCCGCTGAGCGCCCCTTTAATTACACCTTTCAAACCCTCAGGGACTTAAGTTTAACTCTTCAGTCCAGACATTATAACTCTTTCCTCTTCCCATCTTTGGTTCAGATGCTGCCTGCTTTACATTAACTAGACTATCGTTAATGCCCATTAACTAGGCGATGCGTTTTGTGACCGATGAAGTAACTGTGTACGAATAGCAAAGTACTCTAGAGTTGACGGTCAAAAGTACATTTCAAAATAGCTGTTCAATTATTGAAATTTAAATGATAGTATTACGAGTTGAAAGCTTCTTTAGTTTTTAATTATTGCGGCATATGTAGCTATAGCCTTAAAAAAGTCTAGGTTCATTAACTCAAGTGTCTCTTCACGACTAGTGGAAAACAGAAGGTGAGACTTGAAACATTTTCCGCTTGTCACTTTGAATAAACCCGATTTCAACAAGTCATCACAGCTTTATTTCTACAAAGTTCAAAAGTTCAGTTTTTCGTCTGGTCCACTTTATTTATTCTCTGCTTATTTTACGGTAGATAAAAATGGTCTTATCAGTGGGTTTTATCGGCTGTACCAGATACTGCAAGAGCGTAACTACGCAGCAGCTGTAGTTCACTTGCCAGCAGCATCAAAATGCAGAAGACGCACAAAAGACCTAGGAGAGATTTTCGTGTTCTGAAGTTTACACAGCAGTGTGAGAATGGCTGGTAACTCATTGTTAAATTACTTATGAACTGTACAACAAAACGTTTCGGAATAAATAAAGGCCTCCATTGAACTGAATTACTGGCGCCTTTAAAATAACATATCTGGCATTGATGTATATGGACAGTTGTCCTTCGAGTTACAAACCAAGCGAACTTGTGATTTAAAAAATAGGGAAAGCTCCCACAGGGAAATATACGGCATTTTCCGCAGAACGCTCATGTAGTATTTGGAAACAGTAAACTGCATGCAGAAATCAAAGCAAGTAAATAAAAGGAAACACCTCTTAATTGGTTTATAATTGAATGCACTCTGGCGTTCTGTTGTCTGGAGCAAAACAGAATTGACAAGACTTTCGTGCTCCTGGTCGTGACACAATGGATGCTGGCAGCAATAAGAGATTCCCTCCTGTGCCCGAACGAAAACACCGTGACCTCAGATCTGGGAACAAATTATATCACTCAGACCACATTTTCTTCTTCTTATGAAGCAGAGACCTTAATCTAACAAAGAAAGCATTTTCTGTAAAACCGAAGCACTTCACACAGCGGCAAGTTTCCAACCTCTATTGTGATCAGCCCGGTCCAAGGATACGCTCTGAAATACAATAATGAAGCAAAATATAGCACATGTTTCATAATGTGAGTTCCCTCTCTACCAATAGACTAGGAGTGTGTAAGGATGTAACATGCAACGATGGTTTTCCCTTGAGGTTTTGCTTTAGTATTTTACTAGAAATTAACTTTTTTTTTACAGCGTTGCTGTTCTGTGTTGAACCACTATCTATTGTATAATCACAGTCATTTTTATACTGTCTCATCAACACTAATCATACACCTTGTAATGTAATATATTCTTGAGTGGCTGAATTGTTTGAAAGGCGTAAGTGTGTTTTTGATATCTCATTTTTGTAACAATGTGATTTTTTTCGTTCTCTAAACTCACAGAACTATTGCACTCTATAGAACACACAAAACGTTCTTAAACAGAGCAAGCCTTTCAAATATACAGTATTGTGCTCGATTGGCTCTCAATGTATTGATCTGAGGATCTCATCCAGTAGGTATTTGAAGGGGAATTGGCTTTAGAAGCCAATAACATGGATTGGCAGCTTCTTCCCAACACCCACCACTTTTCTTGTAATACAGCGCTTCCTGTTCTTTTTCTTCAGTTGTCATTTTGTATACGTGTGCTATTTATTTTTGGGAAACAATCTGCCTTATGATAAAATGGTTTCCCACAAGCCCTTCTCATATTTCTATTTAGAATAAAATGATAATCCGTATATTGATCAGATGCTTTAGCAAACTTATATCTAAACATGATAAAAATGTTTTATATGATCTAAAATTAATTGCAAAGTTTAATTATGACTCAATTTATTATATGTTATATAAAACGAACTTACAGTGTCTCATATTAGCTCCGACCGTTCTCTAAAAGCGAGATTTTAATGGTTCCTTTGATCACTAATGCCATTAATGTGTTACAAAATAATCAGTAGAAATATGTGTTTTCCTAGACCCTGAATGAGTGGGAGAAACCTTCAATGTTTTTATTCAATCAAACATTGAATAACATTTCAGGTGGGTAGCTGCGTCACCATGCGTAGGCTGCAAAGGAACAAGTAATAGGTTGATTCCATGCTGAAAAAAAGAAGAAAGAGAACACAACGTTTCGGCCGTGGAGGCTTGTTACATTGAATAATATTGAATAAAACACCTAAAGAAACACCTGAAGTATTCATGTTTGTTTATTTTTAGAATTTATAATATTTCCTTCTTCCCTGTGATCGTTTATCAATGGGGTTCGGTCTTTTTATATCGCATAGACTGGTATGTTTTGTTTTCGGAGGTTGGAAGCTGTTTCTCAAAGTCATGAGTTTTCTAATCAGGCGCTAAAGTGAATCGAAATTCGTTAATAACGGTAATGTCCCATAATCCCATAATCAGGAAGATACAGTATATAGTATATAGAGCGGCACTTTGAACATTCTTTAATACATGTAATTTTGCCTTGAAAATTGAAATACAGCACTACAGAAAAAGTTAAATTAAAAACTAATACGCAGTTCACAAAGTTATACTTAATGGATATTATTTGCGGTAGTTTATTGCTTATAAGAATGGACTAGTATGTAAAGGCAGTCATGTGAAATTAGTACAATTACTGCTTCATAGGCTCAATAAGAAAAAAACATTAAATTCAAATCACCATCTCGATGAGAAAAGCAGACTCCATAGATAAATTACTCTCATATGTATTATTAATTTATTATATTTGCTAATATAGAATATAATCAATACAATTTATTTTTGTAGTTTTAGTTTAGGAGTAGCCCTTTTTTCCTCAAAATCGATCACATTTTTATAAATAATCTAAAATGAAATTAATATTGTTTTTTTTTTCCTCTGGATGTGTATGTGGGAGAGCAACACAATCTTGGTTGGTGCAAGTATCATGTCACACACTGCTTCAATTCATATGTTACTGGTGTTTAATACAGAAAGAGTTCGGTAATCCTAAAAAGTCAACATTAGATGTCTTATACAATAGAAATGGGTCGCTGAACTAATAGCACTGATTCATCATAAATTGAATCATAGAGATGAGTCTGAATCAGAGATGAATCTGGAAAGAATATATTAGATGCATTACCTTTATTTGGAGGATAATCAATGGAGACTCACATGCCATAAAAGACCATCTTAAAATATTATAGTGCAGTGGTCTAACACTACACTAATGGTCAAACAGGTGCTTTCTATAATACAGAGAAGGACACACCAATAAGTCTAAAGGCACTCATTTTTTGTCTTATATTTTGAAAATGTAAATTAATGGAAAAACACAGATAGTCCTCTGAATGAAATAAAGAAACTGGTGTGACTTTTAAGTTTAACTTGGACCCAATAAAGTTATATTATTAAGCATAAAAAGAATGTCAATTCACATTATAGAAAATAAATAATCAGTAAGTGAAATAAAATTGCATTTGTCCTTATTCCACACTTATTTCATTATGTGCTTAATTTCAACACTTACAACCTAACATAACCATATATCATAATATATCATGCAAACAGAGCCATAACCACCAAATCCCCATCAGAAAAGGGCATAGTTCCCGTACAGTAATTCATCAGCCTTACTTTAGTTTTGCGCTGTACATGCACCAGTGCCCTTCACCAGCCCAAGGCAAATATTTACTTTAGCACCGGAATATGTCAGTGTGGCGAGGCTGATTGAACCCAGGCTCCCCTGACTGACCCCGGCACAGAGTGACAAGCCCCAGGGGCAGGGACTGGTCAATGTGCCTGCAAAGGGGACGTGCCCCATTGAGAGTCTGATGCTCTAAGACTATAATGAGAGGTTTCAAGCTCACTGGGTCAGTCTAAGGATGGGGATTCTTAATTAGAAGGCCCAGTTGTCCGAAGTTTAGAACCAGATTAATTTAATCCTATTTGACACAGCAGAAAAAGGAAATATTCTCCCTTTTCACTATGTTCATCTGTCCCTTGGCCCCAGAGACAAGGGAAACAACATTTCCTTAAAACTTTCTTCTAGAAAGCAAGACATTGGTCAACTAATATTTTCCTAGTTTTCTGTTCACTGGTCCAGTGTGAGAAAAGGCTTGCTCACATCTTCAGTTCTTGTCCTTAATTCGGCAACTAGGATGGAATTACTGGAAAAATAAAGTAACTTTAGCCTGATGTAGGACTATCGTTATCCCTGTGGGAATTTAATTTATAATATGGAAATTTAATGTTCAGTATCATTTAAAGGCAGTAATGTACAGAGATCTGACTTGTAATGTGATCTTCTTGAAAAATATATAAAACAGGGTAACTTAATTATTTCTTAACATTTCCTAGATTACTGTGTTTGTACACAAAATTGAAATAATATCATTCACTAGAAGAAGGACAAAACAAAACACCCACGGAGTTCTCTTTAGTATCATATTGCCTTCAGAACTATTAAGAACTAAGCTTGTGCTTTAATGCCTTAAGGCAAACAGCCGCTCAGTGAGTGACACAGGACTCAAGTGATGAATCACTGGTGTATAAAGTTGCACTCAGTAAGGTGTGAAACATTACTTCCATTAGCGTTTCTGAAGACATGAAGATCCTTTTAACTGATAATAAAAAGAACCTGTACTATTCTTGCACAACTCATAGAACAGAAATTGGGCAGAGCTCAATGCCTATGGTTCACATCACTGCTGGAATCTGCTGCTTATAAGTTTCGATACTTTAATTCAATCATCTACTGTTGAAGTGCAATTCTTCATACATAACTAAGCATTTTATGAAATGTCCTATAAGAGTGATATTAGGCATATAGTGTTCCAGAAGTTGCACAACCATTTTTCATGTCTTCTCCCTTTATTCTATAACTTCCAATTGAATTCTGGTCATAAGCTCCTTCAATATAATCCATGTGAAGTGCAGGAAATATTGTATGTGTTATTGTCCTGTAACAGTAATGTTATTTTAAGTTGTCGCATCTCCCAGATATGTAGTTCAAGAGTTGTATTTGGTCTGACAGTTTTGTGGTGACATAAGATAGAGAACCACATTTCAGCAGTTGACCGTATGTAATGTATTGGACTTGTTTAAGAACTGAACATTGGATATAAAAACTATAAAAGCACTCTCAAAATACTCCTCGAGCAATCCCTGCTTTTGCAATTCAAGTCTTTCCTGAAGGGAACAACAAATAGTTTGAGCTTGTAAACAGTTCAGCTTGTAACAGCTTTTAAACAGCCTCTTCCTAACCACCATGATTTTATTTACAGTTTTATTTCAGGCAAAACAAAATCTAATTTCTTCCAACTATGCAGTGTACATAACTCCATAACCCTTATGTCGTTTTCATTGTGGAAGACATGGGTTGTGCATGGGGGGGGTTTATAGCCTGGGTGTTGGAACAAGGACAAGGGCAACATGACATGACATTGTGTGTAACACAACACACACAACACAAAGGTTTTCCTTTATTTCCTTTTTCAAATAAATAATCATAAGCTATATACATGTTTGAGTAGCCACTAATACTAGTCAGTACCAATGGAATGTAAATTACTATGCAACATAAAGTAAATAGCTTTTGTAGTAGGGTAACGATAGTGATAGGCTAAACATCTAGTATATTTTTAAAAGACAGGGAAATGCATTCTTCAATCTTTCTGCAATATTCTAGATGTCTATTTACCCTTGCCACCCTTACTGCCCTGCTACACTATGAGCTTCCAGGCTCTTTAAAAATAAGCTCACATTCTTCAATTAATGCATTCAAAAACTAGTGGATTTTTTTCTTCTTTTTTACATACTAAAATTCAGCTTACATAACATTTTATTTTGCAAATACAATTAATTTATTCAGGCCTTTTAATATTGAAATCCGAATGCTTTCAAATCTTTTTAAAGGTTCTGTTCAGGACCAAGGTGAAGAGTATAGAATGAAGGTGTCAGCACGTAGAGTAAGAACTGAAAGGAAGAGAAGGAATTCAATGATTGGTTTGATAGAAAGATGTTGGCTTTCAACAACAACAACAACAAAAAGAAAAGATTAGCTTTTGTCACAAAGTAGCTTTTAAAGACAGAAGCCTTTTTTTAAGGAAAGCTGTTAGGTCAAATGAGTCCAAAGCTATTTGGGTTGGTTCGCATGGAAAAATGCTGTCCTGCAACAGTAAAAATATACATAACCTGTTTAGTGTTAATATTGAAAATAAATTGAATATTGACATAAAAAAATCCTCTTTTTTTGCTGGTATTTCATATATACCAGCACACCTAGAAATATTATATTGGGACTGACATGCAACCAGATAATTATATTATATATACTTTGTCTCCTTTCTTTACAACAGGTGACTCCCAGCTTAGTCCCATAATGCATAACAGATATATAAAGTTAATGATGCCATGCACTAAATACCCTCAGATAGACTGGGGACTAAGTCACTTAAATGATAAATTATACACAAAAATACTTTTCTGTGGTATACTTTATCTGTTTGATTAAAACAAAAGCATATGCTTCTGTATCTCTCAAATACAATAAAAAAAGAATGTTTACTGCAATAATGTTCATGGTTTCTTTGTGTTTTATAGGACACTAAAGGCAGTTGAGGCAGCATCTATAATCAGACTTTTGATACATTCAATAAGTTATGCATTCTCTGCTTAAGACAATAAAAATGAATTAGAATTTGGTAGGCGCTCTGTCCAAGTTATCTGGCTCAGAAAAAGCCCACCCCTGATTTCAGACACACCTCCCAAAAGGAATATGAGGCTATTCTTATATGACAGGAGTTTATTGGATCTTGATTTACACATGGAATGCTTCACAGAAAGTCTGTATATATGGAAAACATAATTTCTATATTTCGTTTCATTTACACAGTCATTACTTTTACAAATCCATTGCTTTAGTCAGTGACTCCAAAGTACCTTATCTTAGTACAAAAATGACAATTTGTAGGACAAGAAAAAACAACACCTGACATGAGAATTTGTCAAAAATGTCATTTCATTTGAAAGATGTAGCTTTTGAAATAGGGAACGTGTTAAACTCATCAAATTAGTTGTTTTCAGCATTAGACAGATTAACAGTTAAGCAAATAATTTAAAGCCTTGTAGATAAAATAAGATTTTAGTGGCGGACATGTTTCCACCGTACAAATATTGATGGATTTAAAAAATGAAAATAAAGAGTACTTTGTCATAAGAGATGGTAGACACTTTCTGAAAATTTTAAAAACATAGACAGCTTTGTTCTTTAAAATCTTTCCTGTCTTTTTATACTATCAATAAAGTGGTAAATATCAAAATCCCCATTTAATACCTCTATAACCAGATATGAGAGATTCTTAAGTATTCTACCATGCCACAAGTATTCACTGAACATAAAATAGGGAGAAATATTTGAAAAATGATATTTTTAAATCCAGGGGAAAAGAAGCTGCTTGGCTGTTTGACCTATTGAAGAATATGATAGGAAAGCCACTGAAAGGCTGATTATAAAGTCCCCTTTACCCTGAAATTTCACATCTGTTTGTACTAGTCAGCGAGATGAATTACAGAGAAATATCTTATATTACAGCTCAATCTCTTGAGGAAGCTAAATATTTAAGACTACAATATGATGACAGCTAAGGGCAGCTTCTAGCTGCTCAGGGTGGAAGAGACACTTTACTTCACAGCACTGTAAAAAGATGAAGAGTACATATGATAGCTGAGGCTAATGTCTTTCTATAGGCATGACTTGTATCAGTTACATCATCCTCCATACTGTGCTCATAAAAAGTGTAATGTATGGGGTGACAATGGTATGATGAGATACCTTTCCTGGGAACCAGCCATGTGGATAATTTAATACAAAAAAATATTGATCTCACAAAATGCTACAGCAGTTTAACTACAGTGTGAAAACACAGGAAAAGGTACCTAGCCTGAAACGTTTGCTCTACATACAGTAAGTATAACTATTGCACATGTCCTAATGCCCAGTGTCTCTTAGAGTGTCTCAAATGTGGTCTTCATTCTCCTTTGAATCATTTTTCAGAAATAAGTATGACATGACAAATTAACATATCCGTTTCTTATCTTCTCATGAGCAGTTCCGCTTCAAGATGTAAAGCAGAAATTAGCTTTTTTGTATGCAGTGCTTACATTCAATGAAAATGAGTCTCCTTTACTTTGTGATATCTTGTTTAAAACTTTTATTAGTGTTTTAATGTTATATTCACTCCTCCATCTGAACAAAGTGACCTGAAGAGATGTTCTTGCCTTTAAGGCAGAGTGAGTGCTAAGATCCTCTTTGTCAAGCCAGTTGTCCTTTTAAACACAGTAAACTGTGGCAGATCTTTACTGATCTACTGATAAGCATTTAAAGGGCCAGAACAGTTGGTCTGATTTCTGTTCCCAGAGGTTCCCTTCCACAGCTTGCAGGTGCCTAATAAGAAATGAAGGAAAACATCAAAAAAGGAACAAAATACCAAATTTTATGCGATCACAGGTCTCCTTCTCAGATTCTCATAGACGTGTAACATAGCAGAGAGACTGAAATAATGCTGTTTAATAATTTTCAGGCTGTCCCAACACACTGATTGCAGAATGCACTGAGATCAGTTTAATGTTTATAATTATGGGTAAGTCTCTGGCACTAGTGTTTCTACACAACGCTCCTCTTCAATATCCTAACTGATACCAGAGGCATAACTCAAATTGTATGACACTTTAGTAATGCAAGGTTTTTTTTAATACAAGTTTCACAGAATTGATAATTGCAAAAGTATTGTGAAGACTTAAGACTGCAATTGAGATCATTATCAATTAAATATTTTGATGAGTATATATATATCAGTATTGTGTAAGAAGCAATAACATACAAAATGTGTATAATTAAATAATCTGAAAGTAGAACTGTGGGTTCAAGCAGACAAATTAGTGTATTGGATAACAGGAAAACAATAAACAGTGAGATGTAAGTAAGATGTGTTTAAGAAATGATAGAAATCTAGTCTGTAAGCATTATGGACCTCTGTAACAAAAAGCAGTGAATTTCTTCATTGTTTCTCAAGCTGAGATGTGCCTTCAGAACCACGCACACTCTCCTATACAATCCAGTACGGTTATGTATTGTGACAGTTTTTAAAAGGAAATGACTTTGTTTCCACATTATTACATGTAGGCCAGCCACCATCTCAGCTGAGGTTAGAGGTTGTCACAACATCTAGTGTTGAAGTTTTAAACAGTACTTGGGACCCCACTAGGTGACAGCACTCCTCATCATCACTGTAAACCAGTGAAGTTATAGTGTGGAGTTCAGGGTTAGCTAAATATAACTACTTATCACTCTCATTCTGGCATTTACAGCTTTCAGCCTGTAGGACAGCAGTAACCGAGGATACTCTGGCGACATCTTAATCTGCAGTGATGCCTCCATTTTGGTCATCAGTTCACAACAATTATTTCAAGAGGTTGTCTGCAGCATGAAATAAAAGGGATGTGATTGCCGTGGACGTATGAGTGAAGCTCATTACTTCCATGAATGGAATGTTTTTCACCATCTCTTCATTCAATGACTGCTGGTAAGGTAACTATTTCTTTTTTTTTGTTTTAAAGAAAATTACCACAAGGCTTGAGAAACAAAATCAATAGTTCCACCAATCTAGAAATGAATGTGATAGTGTTTCTGCATATGTTAGTGCATTGGCTGTATTTTATGGAGATGTTAAAGGCACATATCATTGTCTAAAGAGGGGATGCCCTGACAGTACAAGAGAACGGTGGTCTGATTTTATTATTCTCCATCAACTCCATTATTTACTCTGCCTCGGCATAAATTTGTCAAAACAGTTTACAATTCTACTAAATACAAGTTAATCAGCACTAGAACCATGGCACGCAGCACAGAAAGTCAAGCCCATCAACTAATAGCATCCTGTACTTCCACTTCTGTGCTTTCAGATTGTTATAGAGAAAACAACATTCAAAATGCAATAAAAATGTAGCAGAGTTGTGAAATGCTTCAAAATATTTGGTCAAAATAAAGGAATACTTTAAAATGTAATCATACAAAAATATCCTAAAGGTTACTAGTTGTGCACAACCATCCATGACAAAGGTTTTACACTGGTGGCATCAACTCAACCCAGATGAAAGACTTGACCCATAAGCTGCTTGGGAAATCAAAGAGAAATGAAGCTACAGCAGTATTGCCAGCTGGCTTCAGCTCTTGTCTTTAATCCCTGAGAAGATGAATTTGATTCCGTTGCACAAATGATTATGGAAGATCCTCAGAACTTACAGAGGCATTGATTAATAACACCCTGCATCAGCCACCTGTGTTCTGTCATTACGCTCCCATTACAGACAGGAAGTGATGACAGGCTGCAGAGGAAGTAGATACCCCAGGGAGTTTACTTCTCCCACACTGCAGCTGAAGTCGACAGAACCTTTGAGAAGATTTGGAAAGTTCACAGCAAAAGCTTCTAGATCATTTAATATAGCAGTGCCTACTGTTTGTCCTGTATTTCATTAAAGGGTACATTAATTGTTAGACTATTAAATTTTCATATTATTTTTAGCTTTTGAACACGAGTGCTTTGAAAATGCCATTTAAAATAAAAATTATTAGTTAAAAACATATTTGTTAAAAAAACAGTCTAGTGTCACACAGTATTTTTTATTGAAGTGCTGTTACAGAATTGTGTAATCCCAAGTGAACACCTATAAGCATCATCTAAGGTCTACAAAGGGCAGTATGATGACATGTTTTAGGTCAGCAGCCATATCACTCTGCAACTCACAACTGGCAACCCACTGGAGCTAAGCAGGTGTGAGCCTGGTCAGTACCTGGATGGGAGACTTCTGGAAGAGGTGTTAGTGAGACCAGCAGGGGGCACTCACCTGGGTCCATATGGGTCCCAGTATAGTGACGGGGGCAGTATACTGTAAACAGGCGCTGTCCTTCGGATGAGACATAAAACCGAGGTCCTGACTCTTTGTGGTCATTAAAAATCCCAGGGCGTTTCTCCCAGGGGTGTAACCCTGGCATCCTGGCCAAATTTCCCATTGGCCCTTACCAATCATGGCCTCCTAATAATCCCCATCTATGAATTGGCTACATTACTCTGCTCTCCTCCCCACTGATAGCTGATGTGTGGTGAGCGTTCTGGCGCACTATGGCTGCCATTGCATCATCCAGGTGGATGCTGCACATTGGTAGTGGTGGAGGGGAGTCCGCATTACCTGTAAAGCGCTTTGAGTGGAGTGTCCAGAAATGTTCTATATTCTACATTCTATATTAATTAATTAATTATGTTTGTTAACATTACTGCCACATTGCCCCACAGTTCTGAGTTTGATTCCAACATGGAGCAGATGCATGCATTGTGTTTGAATGTTTATCCTGTGTTCATGTGATCCATTATTTTTGCCATGCAAAACCATACAGGTAAGGTCAGTCTGGATATTTCAGGTTATTTATTTCCTTATTTTCTTGGCTCAAGGGATTTCAAACTTGGAGGAATTGCTTATAGGACAACTTTAGAGAAATAGAACCAAATGAGCTTGATGGACTGAAAGTTCACATTTGTGGCCTTTCTATTCTATTATGCATGTACTGTATATCACATAGAGTGCTTCAGAATGCAGCACAACATAATCAATTCTATAAATACATTTGATTACACATAATAAATTCGATATAATCAAATGTATATGGCCATATATACAAATATTTATGTAATATTATGTATAGTCACCACAAACTTTCCATGTCAAGCAGACTGAAAATTGATATATATATATATTTAAAATCAGTTATGACATTTGCAGTATACATAGTGAGTCAACACAATAACACAACACAAAATAATCAAAAGTCATTAAGAGTCAGAAATGCCTTTAAACTAATTAGGCGCACCATACCATTTTACAAAGGAAAGCAATGTTTCAAGAGTCCATTTAAGCATGATACGTCAAAACTAAACAGAGCTAGACTGTTTAGTATGTATGATATGTAGGGATATAAACTTGTAAGCCATCAGGGCTGGAGAGATAAAACAGTAGCCGATCGCCTGCCTCTCAACAGTGTTATTCTGAATTATAAAGGTGACCCCCATGAAGTCTGACTTGTAGGCCAAGATGCCTCAGCACTTTCTCTTGTTGCTCTCTGGCATGGTGATTGCCCTGTGAGAATAGCACTAAATATCTGCCTAAGAATGCTGCCCCCTCCCCACTTCTTTAATGATGCCCCTTCCCTATTGTTTGACATGCATACCAGTGGGAGGGTTGTGGCTCCCATCCCTGTGCTGACAGACCACCACATCTCAATTGACTGTCCTCAGATTTCCACGGCTCCTGCAATCCAACAGTACTGTTTGATGGACAGAGTGGGTCTGATAGAAATCTCGAACTCGCCCTCTGTAAGCTGAAGATGATCTACGGCTGAAGGGACTAAATGATACCCTTTCAAAAGGACAGACATTCCCCCCCAACCTTCTTTTGTAGTTCTTCTTAATCCAGCCTTGGTTTCAAGGCAGCTGCTTCTAATTTAGAATGAAAAAAAAAACTTAGGTGACCTGTCTTTTTATGATAAAGTGATGCGTCAATAAAATTACCTTCCCCTGCATGTGTCAGCAATTACCACTTGCTTGATGGCATTCTGTCTTTCTTGATTATACACATCAAAGACTTCCAACAGACTATTACAAAGGGGATTTTTTTGCAGTATAGAAATAATTAGACGTAATTTCAACCATTTTTTCCCCCAACCGTCGTTTTGAAGTTTTCCATTTCTTTCCCCTCCAGAAAACCACCTTGCATTCTATGGAAACGTTCCAAATGTATACATCGTGGAGTGCATACAACTAGGATTTGTATACTTTTCATCAGTCCACATGATGGTTTAAAATGTCATGTGGGTAAATAAAAAGAAAATAAGAATCCCAATGAGAGGGAGAAGGAGAAGGATGGTGAAAAGCCCCCATTTGTTTCACATGAAATATTTTCCATTTAAAACACATATCAGAGCGCAGACTTAATGTATGTTCATATCAGTACATGACAAAAATGTCACATTGCCAGCTGGCAGTGTGGAGGCTATAAAACCAAACCAGAGCGCTTGTGTTAACTGTAAACATGAGACATGCGTTTCGCCTAGCTGTCTGAGCCACGAGATCCATGTCCTAAGCAAGGCAAGTTTCACACTAGGAAATCTTCAGCTGTTTGTACTTTCAATAAAGTTAATTAGAAAAATTAGAATCTCTTTAGTTCTTATCAATGGCAAACATGATGTCAAAGGTTGAGATCAGTGTTTTCACCATTTCCTTACAAGAATTATTTGTAGCGTAACTAACCCAAATTAATTTCTGAGATGGAATTTAGCTCCGGCTGTTCTAATATATTACTAGCAGTGTGGTTTGTTGGTTTACACTGAAGTGAATGGATTAATTTTATTCAATGAGCTCACAATGTCAAAGACCTGGTCAATGGGGTCCATATGAGATACTTACTGTACCTGCCAATTCTAGTTAGAGGAGGTGTGAATCAAAGCTAGCTGTAGACCCCTAAAGTTTTGATAAACCTTGTGACAGTTAAAAAACATATTATAATAGCTTCTTAATTTCCATTAAATAGAATACACTGAACAGAAAAATACAGATAAGGCATTAGTTCAATACCTTAATACACTTACATGTTTAGTCTTCATTTGTTTGTTTTTTCTGGCAATAACTACATGAACCTCCAACAGAACCTCCCATTAAGACTTTCAAACAATATTTTTCCAATACGTTACATTTAAAATGCGTTACATATAGAATGTACAAGACTGGACAGTGAATGGCATGGGAGCAATCTGAGCATCACAACCTATCTCTATCCATTTCTTTTAAACGTCTGGAACTACCATGCACTGCATTCCGGTTACAAATATCAGACTGCTGATTCAGCATTCCTGCATTGACATCACAACTGCAACGGAAATGCAATTGGATTCACAATCTATAGGGTTGTGTGTAAAATGTGCAAAAAACCCAAAGCACTCGGTCCCCGTCTTTCATTTGAGTGGTCACTTAAATTTGAATCAGTGAACCAACAGGAGCTATCTACAGGGGAGCCTGATTGTTATTCTAACCCCTGCCACTCACAGCATGGAATGACATGTAAAACAGTGGTCATCTGGTCAGGAACACAAACTACAAATGGTTCTCTTAGGATCTAGTAGTTTAGCCTGGGTTAGAAGTGAGTTGTGATTAGATAAGCTTCTTTATTTTGGAAAGCTTTTCACAAAAGTAATAAAGCACAGTAACATTCAAGAAATAATTATTGAAGCATTATTTGCATATTAAAGATTTTTAAAACTGGGTTCAAAACTTTTAGGAATAATAGCCTGAAGACATGTTTTTGACATGTTTTTTGTAATTTTGTTTTCATTTCGACATTTAATGATTTAGAAAGGGAAAATTAGTTTCACACGCTAAATCCAAGGGTTCACTTTTTCAAGGAAACTCCTTGAAATCACAAAATATAAAATATACAATATTTGTATATCACCTATTTGCAAACATCAGTCATAAAAGTAGCCTAAATCTGTGTCTTCTCTGCTGGTTTGAGGGTCTCTGTCTCAAAGAAAGAACTAAGTGTTTGTTTGGTACAATTAACAGATGAAGTTTTACTTGAACATTGTTTATCTATATTTAAGTACCATTTAACTTTTCCCCTAAAGAAGAGTTAACCAGCATGATTTTTAAGAGAGATATGCAGAAGCACTCATTAACATGATGATAAGTGTCTTTGAAGAGGGCAGCTCATGAATTGAGTAATTATTGTTCTCATGTATTCAATGCACAAACAGGTTCATAGCTGCATTTTTTTGTCTTGGAAACACAGTAAAGACCCCTGAGAAAAAAATAAGGAGAAGGAGAATATAAACCAAACTAGGTTTTACAGAAATTTTGTTAATATTGTAACATATTTTTCTGTATTTCTGTATAATTCAGTTTTAGGAAGCAAAGTCAAAACTTGTACATTCTACATATGCTGAGATCTATGAATGTTTAAAGAGCCAATAATGCTATAATGCATAAATATAGATTAGGATTGATTTTGGGATTGAAACTCTAATCCCAGAAACAAAACCATCAGACATGGAACTAAACAGAGGTATTCCAAGACTAGCACATATTTTTGATTAGTCCCCCAAAGATACCAGATGAAAGCAATGGCTTCTGCCCCTCCCTTAATAGATAGTGTAATTAGGCCATTCATAAAGTGCTCTTTCCAGTCACCTAATTGATTTTAAACTAAGGTGTCACTATCTTATCATTATGTTAATGACACCTGTGGCCAGCAATTAAAAAACAATGGGGACAGAAACAGTAGCCATCAAGCTAGCCAGCCTGTCTACTGAGAAAGGCCTTGCAGGGCCCTGCCTGTCTCCTGGCTAATGGTGCATAACATGTAAATGGTCCCACTACTCCAATTGCAAAGGAGGGGAATGCAAGCAGTGAAACATGACTGAAGGCAAATTTCATCTACATAAATAGATTTGCTGCTTTTAGGTTTCAGATATCCATAAGGTTTGGAAGAACCTATATGGGTAACTGTATGTTGTGGATGCTTAAACTTCTCTGAACAGAAGCAAATTAAAGGTTTCATTTAATAATGATAGCAAACCTTTAATTAGCAAATATTTAATTTGCCATACTGTCACCATACTTCACAAAGGCCTTGCTATACACAATAGGAAAGTGATATTAGCAAATATGTTGAAACCTTTGAACAAAATTGAAAATTGAAAATGACTTTCATGCACTTACAGTGAAATTCACCCAGGGTTTAATTGAATTCCTTGCATATTTGTAACTCTTGTCATCTCAATGTATCTCAATGGGATTTACATACAAATGTACATATCCACTTCATCTACCACTGAAATGCAGCACCCCTCTAGGTGATGTGCAGCAGCAATTATACCCCCGCAACACATCAGATAGAGAAGTGAGAAATTGCTTCACCAATTGAGTTTAAGGGCAATTTATGGAGACCAGATTGTATAAATTGAGAGCGGAATCTAGCCAGGTTAACACCCCTACTCATAACACAAACAGTGTTTAAGGGATCTTTAAAGGCCAAGCTGTCAGATCCTTGGTTTAATGTCTAACCTGAAGGAAGGCATTTCCTTTAACAAAGTGTCCTTGGTTACCATACTGGAGGATCCACTTTGGGAATTCAGGACCAGAGAGAAGAGATATGCTTACTTGTCCACTTCAAGGCAGTTTCCTTTTGAGGTCTTAGATTGCACTACAGACCAGAGCCAGCTTGGTTTAGCTACTGAAATCTGATGAGATCGGTCTAGAAGGTTTTAAAACTAATTTGTAATTAATGATTAGTTAAGAAATCTAAACATTTCAGTGTGGAAAAACTAACTGACAGAATAACTAGTGATGCATCATTAATATAATGATAGTTAAAATGCCTCTAAATTATATACACAACTTTATATCTACTAGGTATTGGCTTAAAATTTACTGATAAACAAGTTTTCAAACTAATTGGTGTGTTAAGAGTTAAAGCTATAGAAAGGATTCAATGGCTTATTTACATTTTACATTTAGCAAATGACTATAGTAAGATTTTAACAATGGCTATGTAATCTTTACAGCTTTTATTTCTTCTTTTGTAGCTGGATACTCGGCTTATTAAGCTTCTAGCCAATACTGTGTGGTTGTTACATTTTTTTATTCAATTAAAAATGCAGAATTTATAGTCATTGTTTTTTTCTGTAATCTAAATATTTCCTAAGATGCTAAATATAATCAGCATGGAAGACAGCATTTTCTTTATACATGTATTGTTCAAGTTACTTTGGCATCATTTTTATTAACTGGTCATTAGTTAATACTGAACATGAAATGCTCAAGCAACTTGACTGTTGCATAAGCACTCAATGTGATCTTTTACACCGAAGAAGGCCCCACAGCCAAAACATTGTGTTTCTATTCATCACTTTTCAGCACTGAATAAACCTATACTTGTTCCTAAACACTCCATCACCTTATTAGTGAAAGAGTTGATTGGGCACAAGTGATTTACCCATTGAATGAAAATCAAGAAAAAAAAGCACAGTAAGAAACCAACTGTTCAATTATTCATCTACC
This sequence comes from Lepisosteus oculatus, assembly GCF_040954835.1. Taxonomy (NCBI): domain Eukaryota; kingdom Metazoa; phylum Chordata; class Actinopteri; order Semionotiformes; family Lepisosteidae; genus Lepisosteus; species Lepisosteus oculatus. Next base: position 26,295,742 of record NC_090699.1, on the reverse strand, counting down.
AAACACCTTCATGCCATCAGTACGTTGCAGACTAAGTCAAAATCGTTTGCTTTCCGGGGTGCTCAAGCTAGCAGCTCGCCAGACACTTAGCTGTACACGTCTGGCCAGCTAATGCCTGGTCGCTAAAGCACTACAATTGAATGGAATGATGGCAGCCTGACTATGTGGCCTACATTGTTGAAGTCTTGGGACCTTACTCACTGCCCTTCCTACAGGCTCATTCTGACTTGACAATATTCCAGCAGGATAACACATAACCTCATGCTGCTTATGTTAAAATGCCTTTCTTGTGAGATGTAAATGTGACAGTTATGCCTTGAAAGCCCTCCTCGCAACATTTAAGTCCCATTGAACATTTGTGACATGAGCTGGGACAACATGTTGCCTTGAACCACGATGCTTCATCAAGATCATTGTGGAGGTCTAGGTGGATTCCACCAGTTGCACTAACTGATGGCAACCTAACCGTATGGTGTAACATTGACCAGGTCTTGGGACTTCATTTGCTACTTGTCCTGCGTGCTCAGTACCAGGCCTCATGTTGCTCAGTTAACAGTTTTCTTGTGGAATGAAAATTAGTCTTAGTTTTGCTGTGGATACCCTTATTGGCAGATTTTAGGTCCATTGAATATCTGGTAGATCAGCTGGGATGAAATGTAGCACCTAACGGCACCTAGGCTCTCAAAGTAGAATGAGAAAGCTCATGTGTGTCCTAACTCTATGAGAAGTGCAAGGTGATCTAACCATTATAATGAGGAATTGGTGTAAAAAATTACCTTCAATATTGTGATAAATAATTATTCTAAACATGACTTGACCATCTAATGTCTTTGAACTACAATACAAGTACAAAAAAATATGGAAGTTAAAAAGGTCCCACTAATATTACTGTAACTCATGCTCACAATATAATTCAACATCTCTCATTGAAAGCAGTATGGTGGCATTTCAAGCCCAAATCCTTCTTTAATTCTGTCTGAAGAGCTCCAACTCTCAGTGTCAGTTGTGAGTTTCATAGAAGGGACTATTTCAAAGACATAATGTGAAAATACTGTAACGCAATGGGGGCTCAGGCGGGCGCCCTTGCCGCATTAGGTCGGCCCCCCACCATCGGGGGCTCGAACCCGGGACTCCCACATCACTCAACAGGGACCCAGCCCGGTGAGCTAAAGAGAGATCTCTTCACAGCCCAGTAGCTGTAGTCCTGCTATGACAGGGACGGGCGGTGACGTCACCTGCTCTGGTATGCCGGCTCTTATACAGTGCCTGTCGGCCGTAAGCATTACAATACCATTTGTCAGCTATTAGGAACACTAGGAATATGTTTAATGAGTCAAATGGTTTCCTTTCAAAAGTAGCATTTCTGTTTTTTTCTATTGTGCAAATGATAGGACAGAAATAATCACAATCTAATAAGCTGATCTGATGATTATTTGTGTTCCCCGTTAAGGCAACACTACAAGATAACACTTTCACAATAATCTACAAAGCATCTACAGCCCTTATTATATTAACTCCATATAAGCTAAATTCCATATTTTAGTTTCAGTCTTCAGCTGATCAAAGATGTCAATAAAGTTGAGAAATTGAGACATTGGTTTTATAATTAATGGTGGTCTAGTTAACCCACTTTATATTATTGAATGGTTTTAAAAGTTGTAAAAGATGTGACTATTTAAAATGTAATGTTATTAGCGAACATACAGAGAATGAAATACTACTGGTGAAACATTTTTATTGGATTGCAATTTTCAGAACCTTGATCAGCACAAAGACAACTCAAACAACAGAAAAAGGACCTACCATTCTCAGCAAATCTCCTGGATGACTCACATTTCACAGAGCACATCAAATTGCATGTGCACACTTGCAGAAGGTGTTCTTAGTGTCTAATTTTCAGAACTTGTCACCAAACGGAATGTCTTTGATCATCATTAAATGTAGATCCAAAGTGTGTCAAACATCACATCATAAAATTGCTATATATCATACTTCATCTGCTTTAATATATAGGTACATAATCTTTCACAATAGCAGTTTACAAACCCTAAAACACTGTTTCACCATAACAGTTAATGAGCAATAAAACACTCTTTCACAATAACAGTTAATCAGCAATAAAGTACTCTCTATACAAGTCTAGAAAGCAGTACTAAAAAGCAACTTCAGAACAAAGTGAAAAAGTGGCATTCAGAGGTTCCTACCTTAGAGGAGACGTTTTTGAGCCAAAAGAGCATCAATCAGTCCTACATTTAATAAAATATAATGATTATAAATCAGTGCATTCTCTTGATTTAATGAGTACTAATGGTATCAGAACTGACAGCATAATAGCTCGAACTCTGGAACTCTCTTATTACTGCTATATAAGTTCATGAGCCACACTCTAGTTAGCTTTGCCTCTCTAATCATCTCAACTTTTAGATGAATGCCTGCAAGTTAGAAGCTGCGGTTTATATTTAATGAAGAAAGCAATCAAAAGTAATTTACTCTTAATAAAATATCCACCCCCTAAATCCATCTCTGTAAAATATATATTTTTAATGGGTAGGCTATCATTTCACAAGTATGCATCCTTCCAAAATGGGTGCTTTTTCAAAAAGTGTACTAGAAAGAGCTCAAAACAGAGTAATAACCTTGAGCACATTATGCAAGTATATGTTACAACCATTTCAATAATAAATCAGATGTAACAGTGCATAAACCTTATGTTGAGCAACATATTAGTTTTACAACTCAATCTTTCATTCATCATTGATAATTATTGAAGAACCTGTAGGATTGAAGATATTTCGTTGGCAAAATACATATTGTTTTTGTGTCCTACTAAAATGTTATAATTAAAGAGCTCTAGATTTAATCAAACAAGGCCATGAAATAACCATGTTTCTGCCTGTTAAAGTACTTGTTGCAATCTTTACATAAACGCATTAAAAGAAACATTTTTTGTCTGGAAAGGGGAAGAGAGTCATGGAAATGTAAGTTTAGTGGTAAATAAAAGTGAATGGAAAGAGAGCAGGCCACAAACTGAAATAATGCTGCAGTTGTACAGTAACTCCCTAAACAGGGATGGCTGCAGATGAGAGTTCTCGCGCCTTTAATGTTGATTCTGAGTAAATGCCAATCTAATGCCAGACCAAGAGCACTGTTATGGCATTAAGTATTGTGAAAGGTAAGTGAAGCTTCAGGAGCAAACAATGCATCATTTATCACACCGCCTCCAGCAAAGTCCATATCGTATAACTAGAAATTTTCTTACAAAGCAATTGACACGATGCGTCAAATCGAATAGCCATTTAACAGTTTGAAAAAACGGTAATGAAATATGAACTTCTTGTACTGGGAAAAAAGAAGAATTGCTCTTTATAAAAAGTAAAAAATTACCCTTGTGATATTGCTGAGCTGCCTCTTATTCAAGTCTCTCAAGCTGTTATAAGCTTGGATTCATCTCTTTTGTCAGAATGAGTATAAAATAGTGGGGTTAGGATTGTGTGAATCTCAGAACATTCTTTGTTAATGGCGAAACCGGCAATACTAAAGCAGATGTAATATTATCAGAATAGAATCCACACTATATCTGCTATTAAAAACACATGATAAAAAACACAATATCCTTGTTTTACCATGGAACATATTCACCAAGATATAGACTGTATCTCTATTCAGTCAAGCACATGATATAAATGTAATGTAAAGAAAAAAAATGGAAGGATGAATTACACTTACTGTACTTATTATTTTTGTCCATTCATCATATGTTTTCATCTTTGTTGCAAAGGCCGAAATTGTTTTGACATAATATAAATCACTAAACAACAAATTAAGTTTAAGCAGTGCACAGAAGGAGCTACATAAAACAGCAGGGTTGGATTATTATATTACCTCACAACAAGATATCTCACTTTCATTCTTTTAAGCACATTGCCATGGCTTGAAGTAGCAGCTCATTTCTGATTACAGTAAACAAGGGGCATAAAGATTTGTTTAGGCTGGTCCTTTCTGCACCTTGAATCGTCAAGAGAAAACACCTGCTTACTCATTTCTGACTATCAGGTGTAAAAACTCTTTCCAGTGTTTACTGTCAATACACACTGATGTTTGGTTTTGTGTTGTAAGGAACATGCAGTCACTTTCACCAAGCACAAAAATACTATGCCGACTGTCAGTGCTGAATCGCTATATACTTGTTGTAGACTGAATGAATAACAGAACGAGACTAGTTGAGTATCTGACAAAATCACATCTCATAGAACTCATTTTTGATAACCTGAGACTAATACTAAAAACTATCTATAATTTGAACCAAATGACAAAGGTCAAGGTTATTCCTTCAGTTTTGCAAATCTGTGCTTGCAATTCATATGACCTCTGGTGTTCATTTGGTGAACTGATTATTTTGATGCCTGATGGCATTAAATTGTCTACCTGCAGCAGGACACGTTTAAGCATGGTGAAGATGTGTTTTGGCACAAAATGCATATATTACTTTTGGATTAAAAAGTCATGCTGAATTCCTGTTTTCATTTTTGTTTCTAACAGAATATGCTTTCCTTAGAACCTTGAAATTATGATAACAAATGCACACTTAATAGATTCGCATTCTATATTAGATAAATATTTTATCTTTATTGTTTTTTTTGCCTATTAGCATTTTACCTATTTTTCCAATCTGTATTTTTGGCTACCTATTTTACTTATATATGTATTAGATTTCCTTATATACTTAATGTTCAGTATAGAATCATATTCAAAATGCTAGTTACAGTGCACTGAGGAGTCCTGCTTCACCTCTGAGAACAATGGTCAATTTAAGTATATTTAATTGCAGCTTCATTGATTGAGCAGGCAATGCACTTCCCAAGACAAAGTAAAACCTGTCCTCTTTCAGGATCAGCAGTGAAAAAATGGTTAGATCTAAGTAATCTGACAGATTTATTTCAACAGGGCCAATTCCCATACCTCTCCAATTTTACTATGTTTCCACAAATCCCTCGTAATATGACTACAGATAGCATGGGTCATAATGCTTTTGTTTCTGCCTTTGAAAGTAGACAGTATTAGTCAGGTGTGGGACAAGCACAAAATACAGACATCTGCTGGATGTTTCTTGCTACTGCAATTTAATATAAGAGGAAAAAGTCAGTGTGTTAATCTCTAAGATGTCTTAATACTTTTGTCGCCATTAAAATGTAACTAATGACATCAACGAATACAATTTTTAAACTTTTAAAATTTGTAATGCTTTCCCAATATCTATTAAATAAAAAAATGCAAGAAACTCATATTATCAGAAATATACACTTTACAGTGATAAATAGTTTATTGTGAGTGAAAATAAAAAGAAAGTATACAATGTCTATTCTAAAATCTGCACCAAGCAATTACTTTTAATTAATCAATGCGAAGGAGCCCTTTGAAGGTGTTCATAGCCCTCAGACTGAACACAAAGTGTCTGGAGACTTCATACAGCATTATTAAATTACACAGCCATGAAATTCCTTTGACTATCCTGTTGCTAACAACCACTGGCCCATTTGTTATTTGTGAAACCATGAAATCATTTTTAAAAATCGATCTACAGAAATATAGAACCTTGAGAAAAGAGCATCTGCCTCTGACATGCTCTCTGGTCCAAGAGAAAAAAGGATGTTATAATAAAGGAGTCAAAAAAAGAAAAGGACCTCAGGCCAAACATAGTTTCGTGACTTAAAATGTTTTCTTTGCCTTTCTGCCAAAATATGTGCCACTGCCATTCATACATTCTATTCACTCAAGTGCCACTAAAAGGCATTCCTTGTGCCTTTTGAAAATACAACCTGAAAGAGGAGAAAGGTGTTACACAGAAAACATTCTGAAGAAGTAATTCATAAAATGGTGATAGGGGATTCACTTCATCCTTTAGCCTTTAGCGCAAAGTAGCAATGCGCACAGCTTTTGTAACAAAACACAGTAGTTTGGCTATGTTTAGTGATTGACTTTTTCAAGTCACTTATTCAAACAATATGCAGCACCAGCCGAATGTTAACCTTGATCCCCTACAATTTTCAGTTTCCAACAAATACATTTTAAGAACTTTTTTTCACCAGATGGTTTATTGATATTATGGCAAAAAACTTCCAATATTGACATAATCATTAATTACACATATCTGGATTTTTTTGTTGTTTGTGCTGCTGTTACACAATGATATTAGCAGCTTTACGTTCTTATATATTTATTAAATTAAAAAATATTTGGTAGCAAAAACTGTGATGATTTATAAAAACAACATTGTGATTTCATACTGGATTGTTGTTTGAAAAATGGCTATATCATACAATATATGCTAAGACCTGGCCTTTTGCAAAGTCTTTCTGTTTTAATTTGCTCTAATAATTCAGACCTTGCTGGTGTTGAGGGACAGAAATAAACTGCGCTGGGCTATCTGTCCTCAAGGCTGAAATAATCTAGTTTATTTAGAAAAATCACTCATGCACCCAGATTTCTGCGAGCTCCTATTGATACAATATTTAGCTAACACTTTTTATGTCATACTGTAGTTTTATCAAAATTGTTTAAAGCGCTTAAGTATTTGTCCTTTTTGGTTCACAAATCTAAAATAACAAGTTTCAATATAATTAGACTTTCTATGCATTGTTCCAGTACATAAAGAACAGTTGTACATAAATTCAAAATTGAAGTATTGATTTTCTCTCATTAACATCACATAAACACCTCCTCTTTCTCCATTGTTCTATAGATTGAATCCATGGGAAACTGTTTACTTCTGTTAATTGTTTTTTTGGCCAATGACAGTGGTTCACAGCAGTTAATAACAGAGTAGAAAATAGGTGCAATTAGTACAATGTGAGAACATAGTCATAATTCTGATCACACTTCTAGCAGAGTTTTCATATAGTAGTAGGCCTTAACATAGCTCTTCTGCTAAAGACCAAATAGCTTTATATACAATGCTGAAACTAACAATAAAAAATACAGAATACAATACAATATGTGTACAGGTTTAAGAAGATTATTTGGCATGAGTTAAAATACAATTTTTTTCAAATGAAAATAATATTTTTCAACTACCTGCAGTAAAATAAAAAGGAAAACGTGGTGCATGACATGTGAAAGCATAGTACTATATCCCACAGGGGTGAATAAACTGTATTGTCTTTTTAAATAAGGAGTGTGTGTTTAATTTATTGGTGTGTGAAATGACCATATGAATATGAAATGGAAACTCTTTAAGTTTCTATACAATATTAAGCCCTGTTATTTGTTTTGTTTACACAATTTAGATTTTTGTACAATGGAGGTGCACTTTCCAATGCAGAATTCCAAGCTCACACTGGCTTCAAAAAAAATAATAATTTTCTCGTGCTTCCCATTGTGTCTGCTGGCAGTGGGACCACAACACCACATAAAAGTATCCATACTGTTCAGGGCATATATTGCATTCTAACAGAAACAGTATTCCCATATCCTCCTAAGTACAATGTGACCAATGCTCAATGTTACATTTCCACCTGCCACAATATAGCCATGTTATGGTAGGAGTACAAAAGTGCACTGACTGTGTGGTATCCGGTGCACCCTTCCAATGAGACATTGATATATCACCGGTCTGTGTACGAGAGTGATTCTGAGCTACACGAAACGGAACTCCCTTGCTATTTCCAGTGTAATGGAGTGAGCCTGAGAGAGTGCTTTATTTGAGAAAGAATGTTAAGGAAATGAGTTTCCTCCAGGCAAATTGTTCATCATGGAGCATAGACAGGCAGCTCACAATGGGGCCAGAACAGAATGTTGCCCCAGGTGCTCTATACCCAACCTGATTGTTGACTTGGGTGGATCACTAAGTGCATTAAACGCAATTCCCAAGAACAAATTCAGCAAAATGATCTCGTCTCATCATCCTCACCTGTTGAATTGCCGCCACACATGCAGCCATTAGGTGACGGATTGATGGGCGATAGAATGAGCCCTGGGAGGTCATTCCTCTACATTTCTGATACATCTGTATTTTAATCATCCAGATGAGGCCTGTCTGTGCCGAGAGTTTACATGTCAAGTGTCCTTTTTCCCCTCCACCTTCATTCACACTCACTGTAGCTCTTTTTCAAATCATCCCATCACTCCTGAGCAGTAGGGATCTTATATACACAATAGACATATATACACAAATGCACACTTAAATAATAATATAGCACTTGGATTTATTTGAATATTTTGCACTTTGTAGATTGTGCATATGGAACATTTTACAAGAGGTAACACCAACGTTGTAAAAACATAACCAGCATAAAACTGTAAAAAAAGATCAAAAAGGTAAAAAAATAACATTTAGATTTTTAAATGAAGTATAAAGCATTTATTGTACATGTTTACACAGTACAAAAACATTGTTGTTTAAAATTCCTTATTTCCCAAATCGTGAATCATACAGTGGTAATTTACTCCAGAAAAGGAAAATTGAGGACAGCATTGCTGTTTGACAAGATATTTTGCCTTAACCATAAGTGATGTTTACGTGTTTGTTTGTTGCTTCTTAACATTTCCCAGCTCACATTATAACGCCAGTTGTTTTGTCACTGATATCAATATAACTTAAATATCTGACACTGTGGATGAAAGAGAACAATAATAAAATCACATCTTTAAATCAGAAATACAAATTGAGTAATATTAATCTTACACATCTTCTTAGAGCAAAGTCCTGTTTCAAAATAAAATGAAAACTGAGAAATTAGACTGGAGGGTGATGTGTGTAGATGGGTGATTAAAGCCTAACATCATATCGTTATTCACTACTAATTGTAATTCTTCAGCTGTGACTGAAGCCTTTTTGTTTCCATAGCTTAAGGTGCTGGTTCAGTTTAACTCAGCAGTGGAAACTATGTTCTCCTGGTAAGAGAATTAGGATGCCCTGGGTAAATTGTAAGCTATACTTTGCAACAAACAAGGCAATGATTGACAGCTTCATTATGGTGCACTACAAAGCCTTTAATCCTACAGTAATGTTCAATAGTAGGCACTTGATGCACTTTTTCAAGAACCTTGTGATCTGGCATACAGCAAAGGTTAAAAGACACTTGATGCTGTCTGAACCTGTAAAACGTGAAAGCAGGTTTTGATAACGTACTTCAGATAGATTGTGTGCATGTAGAGAATGTGGATAGGCCATGAAAAGTGTACAATTCAAAAATAACAGAGCAGTTGCTATCATATAAATTGTTAAAATTTATTTGAAAAAAACCCTGTACAGAAATATGGATTTATCTTGATCTTCAGCATCACTACTCTGGAGATTTTCATTCTTGGATTAACCTTTTTTAAATTGTAATCAAATTCTGGGTATTTTTTATGGTGCTGCGTTTATTTTTCAACAACACAATTTTTTTTTTCTGTCCATGATTATCATACTTTTTTCTTTGAAGGAAGTTAAGATGCTTTTTAACCATAAAGGAACAAGTAAAGGTTTATTCCATGCTGAAAAGAGAAGAAAAGAAACAATGTTTCGGCTCTGGTTCCTTCTTCAGGTGTGAAGCCACAACTGAAGAAGGCTCCATAGTCGAAACGTTGTGTTTCTTTCCTTCTCTTTTCAGCATGCAACAAACCTTTACTTGTTACTTTGCAGCCTATGCATGCTGACACAGCTACAGTACCTACTTGAACTCCTTCAGCTTTTTAATTATGAAGAGTTATCTTTATAGCCAGACCCGAAGCTAACATCATCTGTGGTCTAAGGACTGTAGTAATCGGGCATGTTCAGAATAGACTACAACTGAAAGGTCTCTTGTGTTTCCTTAAGAGGGTTGCACTTTTTATGCAATGGAGTTAAGAGTGTGCTGTGAACATTATAGTGTAATATATAGTAAACAAATAGAAAAGGTAAGATTGACGCTGAAAGGTAGAAAAAAGAAAAAATGTTTTAGCTTCTTCAGGTGAGAGGCTCACCTTCTTCTTTCCATTTTCAGAATTTGGAATTAACCTTTGGTTGTTCCTTTGCAGCCAATGCATGGTGACACAGCTCCCCATTTGAACCTATACAGTAGATATGATATATACTGTATTATATGTATTGTGCACTATAATATGTGTATGGTTCTTGCCTATGGGAATGCATGATTTCTCCTTTACACCAGGCTCCACTGTATGCTAAGTAATTGTGCTGGGCTATTTCTACTGTATGAAGTCATCTGCCATGTTTGCTATAATAGAAGTGGCAGTCATTATTATACTATTATTATACTGCGCTTCAGTATAAATCTTCAAATTATTAATTCAGTGTAGATCAGCAAAGACTCTTATCTATTTATGTACTGTATGCATTTTTAGAAATATTAAACTATATAGATTTTGGATATTGATTAAGTGATTCTGGCCATCACTCAAGTGCCTGTTGAGTGATGACTATTGTACAAGCACTAAATCAAATTATCAGTTCTAAAGTTGATTGGACACGAAGTGATTTAGCCTGTTGAATGTCAAGCTTGGTAAAGATTGCTAAGGAGAAATAGAAATGAACCAATATGCCTCTTTTAGGCAGAACAATGCCTTCAAGTCATTGGTAATAAATATTATATGGTAATAAATATGGATTAAATCAGCACACTATTGCATGTGTTCACATCTAGCAATTTCTACACGGTAAGATTTTAGAGCCAAACACAGTCTGTCAAAGACGCCGATCTTGGATACCACAAGTCACACCTGGGCACGGTCAATGGGGAGGTCCAGTTCTGATGGTAATCTGATTGTACAGTGCCTCATGGATCAGGTTTGGGGATCTCACTTGTTGCCCTTCCTGTGGGCTCATCCTGACTTGACAATATTCAGGTCATCATCTGACCTTATTCTGCTCATTTCTTCCTCAGGCAGAAAAATTAGGGGACTTTACAGATTGCTGGATTCTGCAAGCCCGAAGTGAAATTTAGTTAGGACACCAGGATTAAATACAACTCTTGCAATGACTGCCTTGGGATCTTAATTGACCACATAATCAGGATCTTGGTTTAATTACTCTATCTCATCTGAAAGAAGACACCTTCTGCAGCACAGTGGTCCCTGTTGTTATACGGGGGAGGTCCAGGCATCAGCAACCTGCTTTGCCATTACAGTCCTGGCTGATGAGAGCCGGTTTTGCTTAGCTTCGAACATCTGACATGATCAGCCTAGCAGGTGGTAATGCTGCTGTCTACTTGATTAATTCAAATTTCTTTGTATGAATTCATGCTACATTCACAAGAAATTGTAGATTCTTGCCTTTTTGAAAACACAGTTGTAACTAATTTTCTTCACACAATTACATTTTTTTTTGGGGGGGGAGCTCTGTCAGTAGCCCTCCCATTTCACAAAATCAGAGAAAAAATCTTCTCACCTTTATAAAGGGTTTTCTGATTATCACCCCTGTGTCAACTTCAAGATTGAATTTAAGATATGCTTGAGCCCTTTCGTATCATTATGCTACACTACTATTCACAGCCTTGAAACTCAGCAGTAGGGCTACATTTTGTGAGCCTATGCTCAGATCAGGGATTTTTACTAATTATCATTTGATTTCACTGGTGCAACATATCGGGAGTGTTTTTATAAGAAATGACTGCAGTAAGAACACCCGACAGGAATAAGTCAGAGGTTTACTATGTTGAAAATATGTGATCTCAATGCCAGAACACCTTGACTTGTGTTAAGTTTACATGACTATTTTAAAGTTCCTTTTAACTCTGGCATTAATAACATATTGTAGTAGAATAATGCGTCTGAGCTGGAAAAAACGTCTTTAAGCATTGCTCTTAAGATTTTATTTTATGCCTATCTGGAAAAAAAAACATCTGTATTTGAAAACTGACAATAAATAAAAGAGTTACCACTCTGTCGATAAAAGTTTCCCTTGTCGAATTCTGCAAGTCTATCACAGATACGAACTAAGAAAATCACACGCACTATCGTTAGCGCCTAAAGCCAAGGTGAAGAAATATTGCTTTAAAAATTATGCGCTCTGCCCAGATCAGCGTGTCTCTGAAATACCTCCTTTACAGCCATGCGAATTGAAGATCAGTCTGGCTTTCCTATTAAATCGCCTTCTCAGTTACCCAATAAAGCCTGTGATCTCTGGAGCTGCGAGACGCTCCTGTGGAACTATCTGTATTAGATACACATTCTACAGCCCAACAGGAGCTCAATTCGTTTGAAGGCGCCTGTAGTTTTCTATGCTTGCTCAAGTCCCTAATGCGTCTTTAAACAGCGTGGGTTGGTTTTCAGCGAAGACACTGTAATCTGTCCTTTAGATCAGAGCGTTGAATGGATATCATAAAGGCGAAAATTGATAGTTAATTTCAAAAGTACAAAGTATTTGTTAATGTATTTTTTCATTAAATTCAGAGTTCTGAAAAAATACATACTTGTAAATTGCTTAAACTACAGCAATGAATAAATTAGGGTTTACTAAATATTTTGAAAAATATTATTTTGTTGCTTTTTTCAATATCATTGTTAACTACTCAGACTACAATATAATAGTCATCAGGTGGAAGCTCATTGTTATTCCATTCTGGGACATTTATTCTAGATCAAGTAGGGAGCTGCGTCAGCATGCGTAGGCTGTAAAGGAGCAAGTAAAGGTTTATTCCATGCTGAAAAAAGAAGAAAGGAAACACAACGTTTCGGCTCCACAGCACAAAAACACAGAAGGCTCCACAGCCGAAACGTTTTGTTTCCCTTTTCAGCATTTTTTGTAGAGTAATATTATTAAATCCGACGTTAGTCTGAAAAATTAATTGTGCCACCTGCTGGTGAGAAAGAGGTACGACGGTCAACTTTGAGAAACCCAATTACATAAAGCTCCCAAGGAGATGGCCATAAGTATTAAGTGAGCGATGTCGGCATCAAAATTAATATTTGCACAGCTAAGCTTTATATCACAGAAAGGGTGAGTCAGCTGTATGAATTGTAGTCATGATGGCTTAGTTAACATCGTAATATAATCTAGTATTTTGTTTCTTAAATTCATTGGTCATTGTTTATCCTTCCGTTAAGGTTTACAATCATTAATTAGCATACTGCTGTATATCTTATTTATCGAGGAAAAGAAGTTTACTCAAAGATGTTGTTCTTAAATCTTTCCTGCTATTGTGTTCATTACAAAAACAACTTGTTGTGAAGCAAACCAATGTGATCTCAGCAGTGTTAACACATAAAAATAGCAATTACTTGAATACATTTTGAAATGTGATAGTTTTTTTATGATTTGAACCTAAAATTTGCACATAGATTTAATTTATTGCCAATGATCCTGTGTCTTAATTCCTGGTTCTAAAACAATCATGTGAATCATCTTGCTTAAGTACTAAGTGGTTTGAGTTATCTACTAATGTGATTAATATTCTTTAGACTGAACACACATGGTCTCTGTTTGATTAGTTTGTCTGAAGTGTTTTTCCAAGGTAGCATGAAGTTTAAAGTCTCTGCTTAGTTGTACAATGAAATAGACTAATTAATTTTAATTGGAACATCCTGCTATAAGAGGTTTTAGAGGTACCTTTCTGTTTTTTTTTATAATCTCCAATCATTTTTGTTTAATCATTTTTAATAAACCTCAAGCTGCCTATAATAATAATAATTTCACTAAACTTTTACTCTAGTATACTTTATCAGTGCAAAATATTTCTTATTCATTGTGTATTACAATTTACAGGGTTTTTTATTTCCTTTGTAATAGTTCAACTGGTAATGAATGGCTGTGTCAACTGTAGGTAGCAGACACTTGTGATATGTCAATCACCTCATCTAGATGGGTAGGTCCAAGTCTTGTAGTCTTCCCTTTCAGTTAACCACTATAATAGCCCATCATTGTCTGTGTGTTTCAGACCATATTGATGCAAGGTACACATAAATCTTTTTGTCTAGAAATATGCAGAAACAGCAACAGTTGCACATCGGTCTACAGTCATTTTGGTAAAGGTTATACCATTTGGAGATGTCTTTGACCAGAGCCTGTGAATAACCTAAGTGAACAGGAGAGAATATTTCAAGACAAAGTAAAGTAGAAAAATGGCTGCAGGTAGTTTGGAGAAGATGTTATCGGCCATTAACAGTTGGAAGGTACTATAATGGAAGGGCAGGCTACAATTACTTCTCTAGCCTCTTTCGTCTCTCAGTGACAAATTAAGATTAATGAGGAAGATAAATCAGGTTCTTGCTTGCCTTCAGAGTTAGAAAATATTAAGTAAATGTCAGCCCTAGAATGTTTCAGTGACTGACAAGATGTGAACCTCCATGAATGCTTACAAAAACCATTAAGATTGTGTAAGTGTATAATACAATAGTAATATAAAGTGAAATAGTAGCAAACATTGCAACATCAGATGGACATTATTTGCTTAATATGATCAGTGGGAAACATTATCATTCCAGATACGATGCACATAAGATTTATAAGTGCATGTTTAGCATTATTTATTTATTATTTAATAATTAAATGAGATCAAGCACTGTACCCATGCATGCAAGAAGACACAGGTTGCAGTGCTTGACAGTAAAGGTTATACCATCTGGAAATCACATTTATGGCTCTTTACACCAGTGAGTGTTGTTGCTACCTGAGAGATTATAAAGGGATTTCTGGCTTATATCCAAAAGGATTAATGATACAAAATCCATTCCAAATCTGTATTCCTATATCCCAGTGGATATGGAGTGCTACATTATGTGTGAAATCATGGATAGAGATGCTTGACTCAGCTTTGACAAGTTGTTGTGCTTGTCAGCTTCCTCTAATGCACTACACAGCACTTGTGAGGATAAGATTAACTTTACTGCTGTGACAAGAGATTGTGCAGATTTAAAAATGCTTATTTTTTTATTAATACTTCATTTTTTCTTTGTTGTTTCAAATAAAGTGGACTGCTGAACACAAAGAGATCAAATTGGAAGAAACTATTAAATGAAACTGGTGTTCTATTTCTCAGAACCATTTTTTCTGGAAGAATGGTTTTATTATTTTTTAGAAACCCTCTATCATTCACAACAACCTTGTTTTTAAAAAAATGCTGACAGGCTGACAGGTGAAGAAATGAGCTCAGTCCAAGAAAAACTGACCGTTTCCATTGACAACATTTCAACACAGGTCATGCCTGATTGTATCATCTCATGAATCATTCTTTGTCGTTTATCTGACAATTGCCAGATGCTGCATTCTTTCAGTTCCTGTTCCAGAAAATAATGCACCACATCACCATAAAGTGTTATTTTATTTTCACAATAAATGTAATTCAGATTTGATCACTTTATGACTGTATTTAATGAGAGAACAAAGACAAATAAACAGAAAAAAATAATCTTGCATTGTCAAGTTTGAATTTTGCATAACATCTAAAGAAATTTTGGAAAACTGAGAATAAACTATTTGAATTGACCGTTTAATAATTTGCACTCATGGGGTGTGGTACTTTTTTGCTCTGTACTGTACTTTAGATAAGGTGTAAATAAATCAGGCAGTGCTTTGTTTTGTGGTCATTTACAGCAGGTGGTCCATACACATCACGGTATACTCTTCAAAGCTGCTTCCCTGATAAGGCATCAGCAGGCTATCAGTGCTGACAGGACACAGAATGGTTGTACCACCCCTGCTGTCCATACTTCCTTGGCAGACATGTTTACAATCCTGTTTATATAGTCTTGGTGTGTAGTGTACTCAAAAAATAAAATTAAATCGATACCTTTCACCACAATATCATGAAAGCTGAAAAATGGCATACAGGATTTTGTTTTTTCAGTTATTTATAAAATATAATATAAGTCAATTGCTCAAATGATGTATCACTATCATGAAAAGAAGATTAAGTCCCAAGTGGAAATAATACATTTCTGAGGGTTACATGAAGCCATCCAGCAGAATCCTGAATCTACTTTTCATGTGAAACAAAATAAGACTAAAAAGAAACAAAAGATGAATGTATAATTGTTACGCACATTTACCCTCCATTTGTTAAGAAATAATCCTAGATCAGTAACACCTTAAGAAAGGAGGGATGGCTTGAACCATTCAGAAATAAATCCAGTGCTACTCAGCCTTTGCAATACCCTGAGTTATTGAGAGTGATGAAAGGTTCTAAAGTCGCAGTTAAAATGTCCCTTGCAAGGCTGCATCGCAACTCAGAAATATTGGTAATAGTAAAAATAAAATAAGAGTAATAAAGTAGTCTGAGGTTTTTCCAAATGCTTTCCAATGCACTAGGGAGGATGTCCAAGTCGTGCCTAAGCTATGCAAAGCTGGGACCCAACACCTCTTTCTAGAGTAAGGAAGAAAGTACCTAAATGGTTTGAGGCTATTTTCTATGTCCTCTCCCAAGTGTTTACTATAAAGCCAATCAAAATAGCCAGGATAAGGAAGATGTCCCTAAAGAGTTTTGGAATCATTCACTTTTTTGCAATATAGTTCCCTGTGTTATGAATCTACTAAACTGAGCACCATTCTCTTTGATGTTAAAAGGTCTTGCGAATAGTTTTGGATTCACTGACCACCAATTTTGAAAAACACGAGTAACAGAAAATAACAGTTTGGCTCTTGATGTTATTTTAGCTTCATTTACAAGTCGTAGTATATGACAAGGCTATTCAATATACAGGAAACTGAAGTGATCTGATTAAATGAAGAGTAGATACAGCAAAAAACTATCTGCCAAATATCCCAACAAATGTGTCTTAACCCTTGAAGGACCCACAAAATTAGAAAGTGCTAGGAGATCAAAGTCATTTCCACACCTTGTTCATTTTAGGCCTGTCTTCTTTAAGTCACTTAAGAAGAAGACCAGAAAAATGGAGGAAACATTTCACAAGTCACTGATACAAGATTAATCCATCTGCCAGAACTGTTTTGTCATTGGCAGTTCTTTGACAATAAAGGACAAAGAATCATAATAGTTTCCTAGCAAATAGTTTAAGCTCCACGGGTTATACAAGTGCTAACATTTCAAAATGAGTTTCATAAGGGTTGACCCCAAGGCAGCTGCAAATGCTGCAATAATGGAAGACAAAGAATGTGGCCTGTCTGCATTTGTCCTTGGAGCTATGGACTGCAATACTGAGAGGCCACCTTAGGCCAAGCTGCCCATGTTTCTGCAGGTATTCAGGGGATTGTCATGGGGACAGGGTCACATGCTAGAGGGCAAAGGCTGGAGGCCAGAAGGTGTGATTGAATTCTTAAATATATCAGAGATCTGATTAAAGTTAGGTGGTCACGTCCTGCATGCACCACGGATGCAGAGATAACCTAGAGCTAAGGTGTCCCAATCTTGTACCTTTCCAAAACATATTTGACTGTTTTGTCTGAAGAAATGTGTTTTCCTCTGACATATTTAAATGCAACATTAGATAGGTCTAGTATACACTTGCATGACGAACATATCTTCATAAAAGTAAACCTAGCATTTGTTTCAGAATTGAAATGTCTCAACAACTTTGCATTCCTTCCAAAACCTTGGTTTAGCTTTGAATGTTCTGGGTTCAGTCCAGTATAAGGTCATTATATACCTATTCCCTAGAAGCAGATCCAAAACTGTTTAGGACATCACAATTTCCTATGCTAGTAGACAATTGATCATTCCATATTCCTTAAATATTAGAAAATTATAGACTGTAATTTGGTTACAGACTGTAATAACAGAATGTATTGGTCTTACAAACTGGCAGAAAAGAAAAAAAAATCAATAAAAGAAAGAAGAATACAGACGCCGCCTGGTGAGAATTTTCCCCAGAAAGGAAAACTATCAATTTCTCAATTATTAATGTCAAAATCATGATCTATCTACAGTATATATATATCCATCCATCTTCTAACCACCATCCAATTCAGGGTCTCATCAAGCAAGGGGCACAGGGCAGAGTCCACCCTGCATGGAAAACCAGATACTTACATAAATGGCATATAATGTAAAATAAAATATAATTTTCTCGAATGGAAGATCTTGCAGACCGTACACATAATATAAGCAGAAATCAATCATACTGTGTCTAGTTTTCAGCCTAGATTTCTTAAAACTGTTTTAAGGGGATCTCTCTGAATCAACTGTGCCACTGACTTCTAATGTTTAAGTAAAAGGGCACCCCCATTTTCTATGAGTAAAATCAGGTCTACTGTCCTCTGGTCTTGGAATCTCTGTTCAGTTTGAATATGTCCTGCCCCGAAGTCACGGGTGTCCATTTCAAACTACCCAGCAAAGCAGTGCCTGAGAAAATAGGATTCCACAGGTACAAAGACTTCCCCTTTAAACCCTGTCAAACACCCAGAACAGAAGTCCCCTTTAGCTTTGCCTAATCCCTGCATTATCTTCAACAGAACTGAAGGGAAAAGAGGAAGAGATTAGTGCAGTATTTTGATTTTATTCAGCTTTTGTTGACAAACTAAACCAAAGAAGAACACTTGGATTGTCATTTAAATTTGCTGACTGCACGCTTCATGACAACTCACTAATCTGGAAGTATTGTAAAAATTATCTGCTAATTATCTTTTTTAAGACTATGTAATTAAGATTTAACTTTTTGAAGGATTTCTTCATCTCATCCCAAGTCTGTTTGTGCCTGTTACTGTCTTTGTGCAAGTGTAGAGCAGTGTATTTGTGAGAGGAAAAAGTATTCAAAGAAAAACAGACATTCTTTATTTTGGAAGTTAATATGTAGATGACAGTGCTGTTGAACCTAATTAATTGATTTTAAATAACCTCCTCAATTCATGTTGTATATTGACAGTTATATTTTTTTCTGTACCACATTTTAATATGGTAAACTTCACAATTTTTCATATTGTAATTGTAAACTACATATGATTGAAAATCTAACATACCAGTATCCATGTCCATGTCATCTATAATATCAATCTTCTATTGATCTCCTCCACTAGGCATTACCTCAGCTTTAAACACATTTTAATTGAAAAGAAAACATTTTGATTCTAATGACACAAACCATTCAAAACAACAATGAAGTTCTGCACAGACAAACATACAATACAGGATACATGGAATTTAAATTAGACTCTCATTCACACATAATCTGATGACAAAGTAATGTGTATGTTATATGATACATTAACATAATTGACAGCAATGTACAGTATTAGAAAATATGAATTAAACTATTGCAAGTGAACTAGCTCACTTGTAACCACTACTATAAATAAACTTGGAACTTTTAAATATTCTTGAATACCTCTGTTTATATTCATATGAGAACAGTCCTTGATCTGACAGCTACAAATAACTTAGCATTTTATGTGAATATGGGTTATTTGCTTCACTTTTAATCTACAATTTCCCATTAGTACACCTGCAGTGGTTTTTACTTTTGTAAGACTGGCAAGAGAAAACTGTTAAATTGAATTTAAGAAAAGTCTTTGAGGCTGTCACAATGTCTCTGCCTTTGTCTGGTACACATTAACATACCTAATTTTTTTTTGCCCTGTGGGAATTTTTACACATTTTAAGGTGCCTCAATTAAATGCTAAATGACAGAGGACATGAAAATCAAATCTATGTCCAAATGTCTGTTTAGTATCTATTCCCTTCACAAAACACCAAACGTTTAGCTTTCCTTTCTACTTCAAGACTAGGAAGAGCTGTCATAAAATAGAGAGGGGATTATACCTCTGCTTGCAATTTTAAAATCCAGATTAAAAATGTACTACAACAAATTAATGCATTTTATTAATTGTTGTTTTATCCACTTCTACTGTATCTGTCCTTGTTTTTTTCTCTATTCCTTTTTAATACAAGGAGCTTTGCTGTTATTTATTGCTATATCAAATTAAGTTTATTATTATTATTTCTGCAATTATGTTTTTAGTTATTTTCTGATGAGTTGAGTTGCTTTTTAATTACTTTTTGGTCTTTTTGGTTTTCTGTATTGTAACTTTGAAATGAAAACTACAGTGGTAGATTCCTTGTCTTGTAGCAAGATGTGTTGTTACAGTGTATTTGACATGGAGTTGAAAGGGAGAATGTGTTCTCCGTAGGTTCTGAGGCTGACAGAAAGTGCGGAAACAATGGAACAGTTTGTCCCAGGCAAATCATATAAATATATCACGAGCAAGTCTATGTTGTGGTAAAGACTTAAGCAATAATTTGGATACAATTGTTCTACAGAAAGGGACGTTTATTTTCGCTGTTAAAGTATTAAGAGTGAAATGCTGTATTTAAAAGCTTTAAAGCTGAAGTCTTTATAACTTACAATTCTTCTCTTTGAAAAGACAGAATATTAAATTAAATAGAAAATACCAGGCTACCCATTCCTTAAGACAATGTGAAAACCCCAATACACACACAACCCACGCGTACACAGTTTTTTATATGAAGGGTAACAATTGTCTACACAGATAAATTACAGCCAGGAGACTGGAGGTACAGGAAGGGTAGGAGTGCACAACAGTCTCGGCGGACAGCTCTCAGGGCTGGGCTGGCCATGCTACCGTGTTTGTTTTCCTGGTGTGGAGGGAAGGGTGCTGTCAGAGGCTGCCAGTGAGAGGGCATGTGGAGAATAGCACTGCCTGTGGCAATTGCCTTCACAGGCCATGCCACCCACAGAGACAATCCCTCTGGCTCCTGGCCAGATACAGGACACTCAGCAAAGTTGTTGACAGGCAACCTTGTGGCAAGTCACTGACATTTTTTTTGCTTTTTGCCACAACATCCTGTGAGTACAGCGCGGCTAATTGCTGGTCTGTGACCGGGTTGGAGGAAGCTGCACGACACTCCCAGGAGACGAGGTGATGTGAGATTTTTTCTCGGCCAGGAATTGGAAAGGATGTCGACAGTGGCTGGTGTATTAGCCACGGAAGAAAAGCAAAAACCTTTATCTAGTTATAGAGCTATCCAGTTTCAGGATCTATTTCAGTCAAATTTACATAAAATTTGAACCCTCTAAAAGCTCTTAATTGTTTGAAAGGTGAAGGCATGTACCATAGAAAGTAACATCTGGAAACATACTAGATGTACCATGATATCTTGTCAAAAGTAATTCATTTTAATTTTTATGGCAATTTTGTAGAAAAAGCATAGTATTGGTGAGTGTTTAGCGTTTCAATTGCATTGTCAAATCGACTTATTAACACTATGTGTTAAAATATGTTTCAGTGGGCCACTTCCATAATTAAACTTTATTTCTGATGGATCAGAAATTAGACTGACAGAATCTTCTAATACACTGTTCTTGCACAATGATATTTATTACTAAATAATATTTATTTAGAACATCCATATATTTTGTAATCAACCTTTAATTTTAAGAACTGCATTGCATTTCTGTAGAATTCATTAATAAATATTCAAGTAGTCCTTTTACACTTCAGCTTTGAGGTGCAGTGACACAGGAGTCAGAAGGAATTAAACTAAATGAGTGCTAAATTAATTAAAAAGATATTTCCTATACAACTCAAGATTACCTGAAAGCCATACCAATTATACCAGTTTAAAGCATTTCATGCAAATTTTTGAACTTCCTCTGTGATTTGTGATTGATTTTTACTATTGCTGAATGAATTATCAAAATTAAACATTTAGATACTGATAGATTAAACCCTTTGGTGTTCTCCTCAATAATCCGTCTTCTGGGTCTGCTGTTGAGCTACATTTGGCTTCTGTCCTTCTATAGTTCATCACACCAGAAGGCACTAGCAAAGGGTAATTGATCCCCATTGTGGACTCCATACAAGAACACTGAATTAAAATCCTGATTACAAAAAATAATGGAACAAATACACTTTATTGTCATATACTGTAGGTGCCAAATATGAAAGATTGACTATTTTCGTCAGGGAAGTACCTTTTTACTATCTATTCTTTTTTTGTTGTTATTTACTCACTGATAA
This sequence comes from Lepisosteus oculatus, assembly GCF_040954835.1. Lineage (NCBI taxonomy): Eukaryota > Metazoa > Chordata > Actinopteri > Semionotiformes > Lepisosteidae > Lepisosteus > Lepisosteus oculatus. The sequence continues at coordinate 26,273,898 of NC_090699.1, read as the reverse complement.
ATAAAGGGAATGACTAACATACCTACAATATAGTGCTGTTTTTCTTGGCCTGTCTTCAGCCAGGCTTCTTCTGTCTTTAATTCACAAATAATGTGAGAATAAATATATCAAGAACTTGTTTTCTTTTATTCACTGGGAAAAAAGCGCCGCTTGACTGTCTAGGTTTCTCATTCCTTTGTTGTGGTGTTTAATTCTCAAAGGGAGAGTAAATCCTTTCAGGGGATCTGCAGGGTGTCTTTCCTGGGCAGGAAGATGTAGAGAGGAACCTGTACAAACAGACTTCTGCATGGGTGATGAAACATAGGATTACATGGCAGACACATCCTCTTAATCCACTTCTATACAAAATGTACAGGAGGTTTGCACAGGAGGACAGGGACCAGAGTAGAGACATTTGTGAATTCATGAAAAATCTGCAGAAACGTATGACTTAATGAGTGTACAATGTGGGCTTTCAAATACTTCAATGGCCTTCAAGAAAGATAATGCAGATCCCGCGTAAAACTCTGTCATTCTCTTCTGGCGGACTTCCCACTTTCACATGGCTTTAACATGAATAGACCCTTGGAAGGATTTGATATGGATAAGCTGACATGCACCACTTAAGAAGGTGACTGGTGGAGAAGTAGGCTTATCTTTGTAATGCACTGTGTCTAAGAATTGCCAGGGTTTCGATATGGTTAACTTACAACTGAAAGCAGCATCCATCGTGGGAATATGCCAGTGTGGTGTAAACATCATGTGTCATTGCACAAATTGATCCTTCTGCAGGTAATTGCCCGATAGTCTGTTTCCAGTGATTTCTCATTTTTTCTTGACAGATACAGTGCAGGAAAAATTTTAAAGGAAAATCCATTTGTGAGAGGAGCATCTGTTCCTACATTTAATCAAAGGGAAAAATGTGTTTTACCATATACATCTACTGAAAGCAAGGAATGTCCCATAAGCTGTAAGTCAGATGTGGTGCAGTTTAAAAATTGCTTACAATTGCGTATTATTGAAAAACTGCCAGGAATTACTCAATTCTGTGTACACTGTAAAACAACATTTACTTCCTTCTTAAGATTTCAGTTTGCTAATAATTAATTAATAATTAATAATAATCTTTTCTTGGAGAACATGAAAAAATTGTAAGAGAAGTTATGAGAAGTAGGTATAGTATGTTATTCTTCTGTAGAGATCTGTAATGTACTGTATATGGGCTGAGCTAAAACTAATTTATAATAATTCCTTACACTTACATAATACGTTTCTGGACACTCCACTCAAAGCGCTTTACAGGTAGTGGGGACTCCCCTCCACCAATGTTTAGCCCCACCTGGATGATGCAATGGCAGCCAAAGTCTTCCAGTTCACCACACATCAGCAATCAGTGGGGAGGAGAACTGAATAATAAAACCAAATCATAAATGCGGATTATTAGGAGGTCTTGATTCTTGATTGGTAAAAGCTATAGGGAAATTCAACCAGGATGCCAGGGTAACACCAGTACTCTTTTCAAGAAACACCATGGGATTTTTTAATGACCACTGAAAGTCAGGACCTCAGTTTTACATCTTATCCACAAGATGGCTCCTTTTTTACAGTATAATATCCCCATGACTATACTCGGGTATTATGACCCACACAGATCATCAAATTTAATGTTGAACATCCCCTACTGGTCCAAGTAACAACTCTTCCAGCAGTGACCTTTGCTTTCCCAGAAGGTCTCCCATCCAGGTCTCCCATGGTCTCCCATCCTCACACCAGCTTAGCTTCAGTGGGTTGCCAGTTGTGACTTGCAGGGTGATATACTGTAGCTGCTGACACATATCGCTATTACACATTTTGTAGAATATATTTATTGTTTCAATTTCAAATATTATTTTTACTTAAAAATAATAGGCTGTGGCAGTAAAAAGCTAGTAGAACCTTCCAATACTTTCTTAATTCTACACTTCAGTGCTGGACATCTTGCTCAATTGCATTTTGTACTCTGGATCATAAGCAAACACTAGGGTTCTGCCAGAAGAGGGCAGCAGATAATTTGTTTTTTTTATTTCCTGAAAGACCATTGGAGTTACTATTGCACCCTAGTAACATACCTTAGTTACAAGTATTGTGTAAGCTTACTGCCATAATACGAGGATAGTTGCCCAAAATGTTGGTGATTAAAGAATGTTTTTCAAGGCCTCAATAAGTCTGTAAAGTTTGTAGTTTTCACTTTTTACAAACTGTATTCAAAAGCAACATAGAGAAATTCATGTTCTGCACACACACTCATGTAATTTTGACTTAATTATAGTGATTAAATCACAAAATCCAAGGGTCTTTTGAAATAAGATCAATAACACTTGTTTTTGAAGAATGTCTGCATCATATTGAGTTGTATGAAGTTTGAATGTTATAGTGTGAAGTCATACTAAGAGGAAATTGGCTGCAGCCTTCAGTTCTAATTTAAAAAAAAAGATCTATTGACACATTTCACCTCTGCTAATGGTATACATAGTAAGATATACATAGTAAGTAGCTTACATTTCTTCAGAATCAAGAGTGAAACATGAATCAGAAGACACAAGTGGAAAATACGTAGGACTGCATTTAAAACTGAGAACAGGAGGCACTTTTTTATCCAAAGGGCAATGGATAAAAAATACATGCAGCTCAGCCTTTTTGTTGAAGTCATTGCCCTGACTTCTTTCAGGTATGAGGTCCTTGGATCAGTGAGATATTAACTACCAAATAGTGTCAATGGGCCACATGGGATCCTTTAATTTCTAAACTTTCTAATATTCTTATGTAATTGTTTACACTTAAAGGAAGCTCATATTTCCCCCCTTGTGTCACATTAATAAACCTCTTCACATGTTGTGGTGTTAAGCTGTTAATGCTGTATAAGAATGCCATTCTTCAGGGATTTAAACGGCTCCTATGTGCATGCTTCCTAGTTCCCAGTACTGTTTGAGAAACAGTTTGTTTCCTCGAGCTTATGAAAAAAAACAACTGAGTACAATTTTACATTGGTATCTATATAAAAAAGAACAGAAAAGGCTAATTGTACCAGACAAGTGTTAACTTATCTAGTATGTTTGATTAAATTCCATTTCCAATTAAATGTGGACTTCTTTATAAATTGGTTTCTAAGAATATGTGAATAATATTTAGTCTCATCAAAAGGTTTAACCTCTCAGCTGTTCAACGTTAATTTGCACCAGAGGAGCAAACATAATTAAATGGTATGTTTTGAACACAGATTTAAATTCTTATCCCAGTAGAGAACAAATATATTTTCCTGGCACAAAATAAGCACATCTTACAAAAACTGGAAGTCCAGTAGATATCTAATCCTTAATTTTACAGAAAGGGAAATATTCCTGTATTGTCCAGAGCAGCTAAATACTTTAAAGAAGATCACCATTTTTAAATTGTGATTCATTAAATTCCAAAAGGACAACAAATATTTTTTAAGGTAAAATATTTTTTTAGATTTATAGCAATCCTATCTTAAAAGCAGCAACCATTACACACATGCATACACATGTGGTATTTGAACATCAAATTTAATGGCTTTCTTCTATAAGTGTAGCTTTTATAGCAGGATAAGTATTTACCTTTATACTCCCAGCAGTCAGATCTTACACACAACTTACATAAGAAAGCAACCAATACAATTATCATATTATCCAAGACTTCTATGAAAATGTTAATCAAATAGCTTAATGTTAAACTTATCCAACAATAAAAGGTCAGAAAGTCAACAACTCTAATGTGCATTTTGAAAAATTGTATGACGCAGAACATATTCTCCTGCATTTTTCTGTCATGCCACAACAGAGTATTTTCATGATCAAAGTCTATAGTCCTGTTCCAGAGTTCTATAAGGTTATATTAGTATGAAAATAAACTTGTAATCCTTTGAAAAGTGGTATCTTTGGTAACTTGTAAAATGGATTTTGGGTTTGGATAATGCTTTATAATCTACTCTCATGCAGAGGTCAAAAAGGAAATGTGCATTTTCTATGTTTTAAGATGAATTTGCACAAGAAAGATTGGACATCATTTTATACAAAAGTGAAAGAAGCTGCATGGTTTTTCTTTTTCTCACTTTGAACTCATTTTACATGGAGAACATAAATGCCTAATTCTTAATATTATAACTTTAAGAAAACAGACCAAATTTTTAAACAGGTGAGTACAGTACACAATAAGTTATAAAATAATTATAATCTTATTTACAAGAGCAACGAACAAATGACAATAACAAGACTCTTAAGAACTACATCTAAATCTGCAAGACGCTACAGTATGTTCCAATATGATTAGCAGTTTTTTTTATTTTCTGCAATAGAATGGATAGTGCTTGACCATAGTTACAGTTATCTGAAGCAAAATGGAAAAATGGTTCCTTTCTATGTTGTTGTGATTCATTAATATACTGATCGAAAAAAGAAATGCAACATTTTCTGGAATGAGAATACTATAGTTATAGCTTATGTACTTTCACAAAAAGTTGTCAGTTTGTTTTAAGCCCTCTGACCAGCAATACAGCTTGTGCAGTGAGGCATTGCAACTTGCTAATTTCATGAAAGCTCGTTAGGTTCACTTTTGCCGAACAAGGTCTTGGTGGAACAATGCCTGATCAGGTCACTTTTAAAAAACCCTTAATTCACAGCTTAGGTCACTGCAAGAAAAAGGCTACACTTGGTCAGTTTTCTGTGCATTCCATAATGCCTTGAATGTCACCCGAAGCAAGGGAGAGGGCCACTGGCATGCTGCAGGCAGGCATGTCATGTGCCAGCGTTGCCAGACACTATGGAGTAAGCCACTCTACTGTGTCCCGACTGCAGAGAAAGTTTCAGCAGACCGGCAGGACAGATGACCGTCCAAGATCCGGTCACCCTCAAGTGACCACACCAGAGCAGCACTGACACATCAGACTGGTTCATCTAAGAGATCGTTTCAGATCTGCCACCCATACTGCTGCTGAAACTGCCAGCAGACACAATGCCTGCATCAGTGACAGGACAGTGATGCTCCATGCTGCTGCCCTTAGAGCAAGGTGACCCATCAGAGGCCCTCAGCTCACACCTCCTAGACGTTACACCCAACTGGCTTGGGCCAGACAGAGGCTGTGATGGACTTGTCAGCAGTGGCATCAGGACCTCTTCATGGATGGGTCACTCTTCAGCCTGTTCCACGCAGATGGGAGTGCCAGAGGATGAGGTGTTGCATTTCTTTTTTCTATCAGTATATATAGTTTACAGAATATTCTAAAGTGTGATGTTTGATTTATATAAGAAATTAATTTGAGAACATGTTCTGAAAGTATCATTTTCATTTTAAAAGGTGTGAATTAATGAGAAAAATGTACTTAGTTATTGTAGTTTTGTACATTAGTTTTCCCAGGACACAAGTTCGTCTCTACAGTCTGACACGAAGAGGGGATGTAGGTGCAAAAAGACTAATGTAAATTCACACAAGTCTCTGCAATGTTGAACAAAGTCAAGCCCACTAATACATCATCACTTCCTTAGGAGCTTCCTCTGTGGGCCTCTCCTGTTTCTTCTTCTCAGTGTAACTGGCATGAGCATAGACGAAAATGATAACGATGGCACACAGAGAGCTGAGAAAGGCAGGAATCAGGAGGTAAAACGGGAAGTTCAGATTGTTCCGAATATTATAAAGTGAAATTTCATTCCTGATACCTATAATGATGGCAGCAGATACATTCTGCACTTCAACGTTCACCACAAACAAGATGAGTGCCAAAAAAATGAGGATACCTGAAAGAAATAAGATGATTAAAGAATTAATTTTTTTTTAAAAATAAACAAACATTCTTTTTCATCAATATCTGAAATGATACTGAATTTCGTCTTGTCTGCCACTGCAAATGGGTTGCTAATTTGTGCCAAGTGCAGGGTCAGTAAAAAATAACTATAATTAGAATTCTTCAGCATCTACAGTATACAGGACATACTTTTTCAGGATATTGTTAATTAAACATTCTGAAAAATGAGCTTTAATGGAAATGAACAGGAACACGGGACAGAGTTAGACTATGGTAGTGCAGAGATTCAGTGAGCATAGAAGTCACTGTCACTCAGATAGCCCTAATAATATGACAACATCCAGCACCCAGCTAACAAAAAAACTAATTCTGGTACAATGTGCAGCTTTAGCTTTTTACACCTCAGCCAAAGCCAATCACATTAGCCTACAATTCCCACAAGAACATGGTAAATTTGAAATGTTTTAGAGAAGTACCAAAACAATTATTGTTTAACAAGTCTGTATTTCACTTTTAAATGAATCACCTCACCTCCATTCTACTCCCTTTCTTTCAAAGGGATTCAGAGCTTCTAAATCTGGTGTTTTGATTTGTGAGCCTTGTCATAAATAGTCAATCTGATTAACTGGCAGTACTGCGGAAAGGACTAGAAAGACATGACTCTCACCACTAATGGAGCTGCAGGTGTACAGTCCCAAGGGTCCCAAATATGTCTCATAGGGGTTGCTGACGGAGTTGTACATGGTGATAATAAAGCTGCCCGCTGTGCTAATCAAGCTGATGATTAGGAATGACACAACCATGCAGTGCAGGATGTGTGGAACACCCTTTTGTTTTTCTAGTGCTTCCAAAACTGAGGAAAAAATGAGAGACAAACAGAGGCTTTCATGTTAGTGCTTGTTACAAAGTGATTTAATCAGGCCATCTTCAGTGTGGTTCCCCAGGTGGATGAAATGGAACATGCTAAACAGATTTAGAGCTCTGCCATGTCTTGTGTACCACTAATTTAGCAAAATGTTTTGTCATGCTCTAAATGGTAACTTTACTATGGTTCAGAGCAGTGAGAAAGTTAGCTAAAGAAATATTAATAAATTAAAAATCTGTAAATGTGTATCCATGTCTCAGTTTATTACTATTGCTGTTTTTGCCACTTGTCCATTTTAGACAAAGCCACAATTTAGCAAGAAGTATTACAAAAAATAAATATATCTTTAAAAATGCATGCTTCTCACAATGAAAAACCATTATGTACAATGGCACCTAAATTGCATACTCATCATTCATGACAATAGATCAAATGAATGGAAAATATTATTTGTGATCTAAGATATTTTTTTCTCTGCTCATGACTAGGTAAGCTTAACCCAGCACTCATCTATACATGTTCATAAACATTTGAAACCAAGCCAAAGTTAACATTTTTATTTTCTCACCAAGTACAGGGAGAGAAAGATGCTTTACCAGTTATCTTTATCATTTTGTGTGAGCCCAGCACATTAATGTCACAACACTCAATACAGGCATTAGCATAAATACTATTGACCTTGTCTGGGAAAGAGAAGGTTTAAGGTGTCTGCCTGATGTTTTGAGCATACTGACTGCTGGAACAGACCCTAAAATGAAGACTGACAGACTGCTTCCTGGATTATTAATGATAGGCACCTCTCAGCATAGCTCCAACTGACAACAGAGCACAGTAAGGTTTTGCTTTTGCTTTGGTCCCTGTACAGTAGTTTATATAGATATGATGAAAGTGTTGTCGCATGTCAGCTGTAGAGGTATATCCTCCTGTTGTATGACCTGTTCATACTATAATACATTTAGCAGGAAGCAGGATTAGTGTGATTCCTGCAGAACCTAAGGTAAAAATGTGTAAGCCTTATGTAAGGGATTACCCATTGTGGTAGCAGGCTCACAAGTGCTGGGACTTTGCCTTTGGGTCCCAGAGCTGTATACACCTCCTCAGTGCCTGGCTGTTTTCTCAAAATTACCAGAAAACATGGCTTTTCTGAACACTAACACCTGGACTCCCCAAGTGTACTGTAAACTAAGAGCTGCTGGGGTAGAGTTGTGATTAGTCAGCCAGCTCTCTGAACCTCCGGAGAAACAGTGACCCCTGCATCTGTGACTTGCAACTCTAACTATCCTGTACATCACTGCGAGGCTTGTAGCATGAATTATTTATGGACTGCGGATCAGATGAGCCTGTCTGTTCCTCCTCATTCCTGTTGCTCTCAGCTGAGATGTAAAGAAATAATTAGTGATACCAGGTGGGGTTTTTGGGAGGGGGTATAAGATAAAACCATCAGTGATTAAAATTTTACAAAATCACTGTTGCTCTATTACACAGTACTAAAATAATTATGGCCTTCTAAAATTCATTAAAATTGCAAAACAGTTTTATTCTCCTCTAGTCTTAGTATTATTCTTAATAGTAGAAGCCATTGCACAGTAAATATCTTTTTTCCAAATTTAAACAACCACAAACGATTTTGACCTTTTGATATAGTAACTAAGATTCCAAGCTTCCTGAGCCTGGGAGCCTATAATGACTGTTAGGATTTTTTTTTGTATTTCTTTTTTTTTTAAATTTTTATTTTATAAAAAATTACCAAGCGATATGGACCACCTGAGTGGCTCACCTGGTAAAGGTGCTCACCTGGTAAAAGCACAGGATGAGCTCTGTGATCACGGGTTCAAGCCTTTGTCATGTGACTAACTATTGCGACTGGGATTCCCCAAGTGGTTGCAACCAACTGGCACCCAGTGTTGTGCAGGATTACTCAACTCCCAGTGACACAGTGACCTCTGCAGTCTCCCTGTCACTGAAGGATGTGTCTCTCCTTGATTGGTGCTGTGTATCCTGTGGTACAGGGCTGTATTGCCCGTGATGTGTGAAAAGACACATGACTGGAAGGTGGGGGCATCACAGTAGTCTACACTTCCTCGTTCTCCCCTGTGTGTGTCTGCAGATGCCACAGCATGTAGCATTGAAGTCCAAACACACCATTTCAGATTGGGAGGTCATACCATACACATTTTTTACATTTATAGAAGAAAATGACCAAAAGTAACCAAAGCAATTCCTTTGCAATCAGGCTAATATCATTAATAACTCACATCACGTAAAGTCTCCAAATCCTACATTGCTCCAACAAATATGGATACCAAAAAGGCAGCCTCAATATTATCAAAGCACATCACAGTCTTCAAACTTTTTTGTCCCAAAAGAACACTGTCACGCCCTCTGCAGCCAGAGGGTGCTCCTTCTCTGTCCTGTCCCTAGTTTCTGGTCTGCTATCCTTCCGGTCCCTCTCTTTCCCTTGGGCTATATATTTCCGGGTCTTGCACTCTGTCCTGGCTCAGCATTGACGTTCGGATGTCCTGAGACCCGCCTAGCACCCCCACGTCCGCTACCTGAGGGCATAGGTTTCTATACGGCATTCCCGAACTCTTTGCACTAATGAGCCAGGGTCTTTTTCCCGTCTCGCCGCTATGCATATGGGTCTTTTTCCGCTCTCCTGCTCCCCACGGTTAGTCCCTTTGGACGTCCATGACAAACACATCATTCCTGAGATAACCAAACTGAAACATGGGAAAATTTGCTGTACAAATCTGTGAGTGTCTGACCTCTTTCTTTTTCTTCTCAAAATCTGTACTTCTTCTTCATATTATGAAACTGCTATACTACAATATTATAGTATACTAGTATACATACTAGAAAAACACCTCAGGAGATCAATTCCAAACTTACCAAGCCATGGGGATAACAGAATTCAGCCTCCTAAAATGAATAGAATCTTTCTGACTAACATACTAGAACTTAACTTAGACAACAATTGTATAAAGGTTTTGTCAAAACCAACATGCTTTGTTTCTGACAAATCCATACACATGAGAACTTCATTAAGAACAGGCATTAATAAGTCATTTTTCACAAATATACAACCAAATAGAGGCTTCACCGACGTTTTTCTTCTAATTTTCTTCCAACCTTTCTTTCTTTTTCTTCTGATGTTCAATAGTGTTTTTGTGAATATACAGTACTTAGATGGTCACCAGATGAAAGGCAATACAACTTACAATTAATCTAAAATATTGTTATTTTTAAAAAGCTAAACAGGACTAATTAAAATAAATAAGTTGGAAAACATAATCAAGAGGAGAAAAAACATAAAAAAGAAAAAAACTGAAAAACTTTTATAAGCTTCACGAATTTCAAAAGAAAATAAATTACCTTGTACATTCTCAAGGGAAGAACCAAAAATTGGACAAAAAGATAGTAGTCCTTTAGCTGTAAAAAGCCCATAGGTGATAGACGCACTGCTGGTACCATTGGGATTGGTACTGTTACTATTTATGCCTGAACAGTCCATTTCAGAAGAGACCCACTCAGTAGAGGACAGTGTATAGCACACTATTGAAAAGCAAACAGTGCTGGCAAGAGCTCCCGACAAGAAACAAATAGTTTTCCTTCTCGAAGGCATTTTTGCAGGGTTATTCTTTCGATGGTTTCAATGTGATGTTCAATTGTTTTATATTTTGCCTTTAAATGTGTGGCACCTTCCAACAGCAAAGAAGTGTCAGTGTTTCTTCTGCTACAGACTCTCTTACAGCAGGAAATAATAAAAGATGATCATTAAACTGAGAAAGAGCAATAAAGGGCATAATCAAGCATGTGAACTTTGATCAGGTGAAAATCGGTTACCATAGTGTTCATTTATTATCTAACATCATAAATAGGATGTAAGAAATTGCCCTTTCAACTATTTTTAGTGAGTTGTTAAACCTTTTGTATGGCATATTTTTGTGATAGGATGATAATTAGTATGATTCCCATCTGCAAACTTAAATGGTTACCTTATTCCCTGCCTTGCTGTATTGGAGATCTCCAGAGGTAATTCATAAACCTCATTATATTCATAAGACTATGGTAAAAGTTTTCCGGCCTTTCAGAACTAAATTACATTCAAATTGAGAGCATGTTGCACACATTTTTTCATTGACAGTGAGGACATTTTTGGACCATAAATAATTTATTGTATTTACATATCCCTCGATTCAAGAAGCGTTTTCCTGAAAAGACATTTGTAATACATGAATGTAACCACTGCAACAATGACATCAGTATAATGATGGAAAACCTGACAGGCACTGAAGTTACCTTACGTACAGTATTTATGATCATTATTGTACTAGGACCAAAGTCCAGACTTTTCCCCGAGAAAGGGGAAATATTTAAATATTTAAATATTTATACATAGCTAATGTATGCTGATTGGTGAGTCCAGGCTGTCAGTGTAGAGCTGGGCTAGAAATAGTTTAAGAACTCTGTGAATAAAACCATTCTGACAAAGAAAGAACTTCCTTAAAAGATTTACAAAACAAAATTCAGTTAAATATGGGACAATACTGCAAGCAGGGGCAAAAATATTATAGTAGAAAGATTGCAATGGAGCAATAAATGATAAAAGTTCATCCCCAGCATTACAATAGTAAAAGAATAGTAAAGGATGAAGTTAAGTTTCTCAGAATTCATTAAGAATGCTTAGATAATGAAAAGGGAAATGGCTAATAAATAAAATTAAGATTTCCACCAAGACAGGGGGGGTAATACCCATTGACTGGAAACTTGTTAATATAGCACCATCCATAAAAAGGATGAGAAATGCTTTAATTATAGACCAATACATCCTGCTTCTAATAAGTGTGAGGTTATAGAGGTGATGATAAGAATTAAACTAGAGGAATCTTTGTATCGTAATAAGATTCTAGGGCATAGTCAACAATGATTTAGAAGAGATACATAAGGTTTTGCTTAACTAACTTGTTGTTTTAACAAGAAACAACAAAAATGGATACAAACAGAATGTATTTGAGTTTTCAGAAGACTTCTGATGAAGTTCTGCATAAAGGTTACTTTTATAATTGTTGGCTATAGGCATTTAAGGTTATATGCTTTTTAGGTTGAGAACAGGTTAATGGATAAAAAACAGACAGTACAGATAAGAAGTGAATGATTATGAATTATCTGAACTAGGACTAATGCTCTTTCTAAATATATTTGGTGTTTGCTGTCCTAAAGATTATTCTTTGTTCCAGCATGTAACATTGATCATATCTGAATGGAAATAAACAAAAACCTTGTAACAGGGCCATGAGCTGTTATTTCTTCATAACTACCTTTCTTTTTGATAGACCAGTTTCACAGGTTAATCCTTAATCTGTCCAAGGGCATTTATTATAGTTTCTAGGAACTGAAATTGTCTTCTTTGCAAAGGTTTTGTCTTTGTTAGCTAATATTCCAAGTCATATGCACTCTGATTCTCCAGAGTTAAAACCATCAATTTCCTGTAACACTGTAGGGTGGCAATGTGGCACAGTGTCATAGCATTGTTGCCTCACAGCACTGGAACCTGGGTTCAATTTGGGACCCAGATTCCTATCAGCGTGGAGTTTAGATGTTCTCTCTATGCTCACTTGGGTTTCCTCCAGGTTCTTTGGTTTCATGTCACAGTCCTAGGACATACTGGTGTGTTAATTGTCTCCTGGGAATATTGGCCCTGAGTGAATGTGTCTCAGAGCAGTGTCTGCACTGTGATGGACTGATGTCCTGTCCAGAGTGTACCCTGCCTTCTGCCCTTTGCTTGCTGCCTGTTACTACAACCCTGAATTGGAAGACACAGTTAGAAAACTGATGGATAGACATACTGTAAAACTCCACAGGTTATCAATAGAATGAGGCATAAAATCCAGAGTCAAACTGTAAAACCCACAGTTATCGGCATAATAAAAGCAGACTGCCCCTCCCTTTCATTACCAAGACTGACCTTTGCTTTTCAGAGGACTTTCACTCATACAAGTAGGCTGTATAATGTATGAACTGTTCCAGTGTCAGATCTTCATGCCTTGTTGACAGATCAGATTTACAGGGACAAAATGGGTGGATAAGCAGACATGAAGTGAGAGGTGCTCTGATTTTAACAGCCTTGACTGGGGGCAGTAAAAAGACTTGCCTCTATGCATATAAATAATACCTCGGAAACCTTTCGCTTCTTGCAATGCAAATCCAGAACGCAGTAATTTGAAATGACAACCTGCTAATGATCAGTTTATCATTTGCTATGCTCCAAAATGTTTTTTTTTTAAAAAACATATCACTCATTTCTGACAGGTAATTGCATAGAGCACTCAACACAGAAGATACTATAAATCAAATCAGTATAATCCACCGTTCTATATGTATGACTATTTCTACATCTAAATAAACAGCAAGAATAGCATTTTGTCTTCGGTTCTGCTGTTAAAGATAAATGTCAGTCTTTGTTAGCCGCTATTATTTAACTGACGTCTTATCAAAGTCGACATATTCAAAACAATGAAAAAAAAGGTGTATGAATTACGGCTTTTCTAGTTGTTTAAACATAAATAAACCAGTTCACAAGTTTGTCTTTCATAATCTTTGGAAGTGTTATAAGAAGACCTTGGAATTTCTTTTTAACATCCAACAGTGCAAATCTAATTACATAATTTCAATTCAAGACAAAAATGAAAATACTTATTATGAACTGAATTCATAAGTAAGGTGTGTTAATATGCATATGAACTGAAATTAATTCATAAGAATTGTGGGTTTCATATTACCGAGAAAGAACAGTCGAGGCTTATTTCTTTAATCACAGCAGCTCCACATCTCCCTTAATATATTCTAGCGGCACCAGCATAGGGGTCTTGTTGTCGTCCTGTAATTGTTTCTTCTTATTTGGTTAAAGATAAATAAATTGAGACATAAAACAGTCTTGAAATCCTCTAACGTCGGTGAAATAATCATGTGCCTGACAAATTGTTTTACACAAGGCGAAATAGTTTATTTCGATGTATTATATTCTTGGTCATCCGCCTAAACGTGGCCTGAAAATACTAAATGAAAACTGACAGCTGATAAACTGATGTATGTATTTAGAATGCTATACAGAATGCCAATTGATCACAGAAACTGCTGATCACAGAAGCACTGTTAGCACTGTTACGAGATGTTAAGTGGCTTGACTGAGCCTAACCCTTTCCACACCTGTTTAGGGTTTTTTGATGCTGAAAATTAACGGTGCCCTACGATGATCTGTCTTATTTTTAAACGGAACAAATGCATACAAATTAATTTTGAGGAATCTAGATCAGGCATGACTCGGTGACGTGGAATGTTCTGTTTTGCTTGAATTAATTTCATTTTAATATCTTCCATGTAAACGTTTTAAATGAACGTGACGTACACGCGGTGGTTATTTTCAACATTTTTTATTATCGTGTAGGATTAGGAGGAGACGCAGTTTCCTCTTCAGTTGGGCAACTCGGACTCATATTTCCTGTGCCCTGCGGTGCCACTAAATACGTTCCTGCTGTTTCGAACTACAGCGCCAGGCGGCTCCCTCTCTCCTCCGTTTTATGGAAAGAGAAATCCAGGAAAGGTTATTCTGACAGCAGGCACAGAAACAAAATTTCCTGCCTCTTTCCGATAAATACCACGCTGGTCAGAAGCCCGGTAAATCCTTTCTCTTGTTGAAAAACACCGTGTCCGGATTTTTTTTCTGCTGGGTACTGACAGAGGAAGACCTCTGAAAGTTGTTGTCTACAGTACAATCAAGAATACAGCGGTAAGATTAAAATACCTTCTATGTGTGTGTTTTGTGTTTAATTTATATATTGTAGGCTACTATGTCGCTTTTGCAGTTCTACAACATTAATATCTGGTGCAATTGCTACTGTACATGCTTTCGGATATCAGAAGCTGGGGTTTATAGAATCAAAGCGTTCATCGCAGGTAGCTGGACTTGGGAAAATCCGCTCCGAACGGAACGCGGAAGGAATCGGAATCGATTTTATTTTCGTGGTCAAAAGCGTTTATTATTGTGTGTTTTCTGGTCAGAAAAAAACATCCTTGAAACAGGCGGCTACATGATTTTGTAATCTTAGGATGAATCAGAAGTGATGCACGACATACTGTACGCGACGGCTAGAAGACTAGAATTTATGTGCCACCTCCAAAACCCTGTCCAGTGCATATTCGGTATGTAGGTTACTAGAGTAGGGTCTAGCGTTCTACGCCGTAGTAACGAACCATTTTCTTTTAATGCGATATCCTAATATTCATGTGTAACAACACGTAATATTCCAACAACAAATCTAAAAGATGTCGACATTAACACTGAAAGAGCAAGTAACCTGGCTATTTCGCTGCATACAGTATATGTCTTATTATATGCCTATATGAAATGAGATTGTTTAAATGAAAGTACAGTACAGGCAAATATTGAAAACTCCTTTCTTCTTCCTTTTAAAGGAAATAAATCCAGAATGATAACCATTTCAGAATCTTATATTTTTAATGCGAAGAGTACTATAGTCTGAATCGTAATGTTACAGTACATGAATGTGCTGATGTAATTAACGTTTGCAGAATACATTAAAAATAGTTTATTGTATCTGAAAGGAATAGTGTTATGACGAAAAACAAAATATTTGGTTTCCAACAATATCTAAGTTGTGGGTTGGTTGGACTGACATTAAAGCTGTGCTGCAATCTGAGGACATTTCTATGGTTTAGGTCACTTTATTGTGAGTTCGCATAGAGGGAGCAAGTGCTTTATGGACCCCAGATAGTTGTAGTGTTTAAAACAGGACTCTAATCCCAACATGGAAATTGATTTTTGTTTTCACATACAGTACATATGTTCGCAGTATACTATAAAGCTTTTTTTTCTGAAAAGATAGTTTTCAGAAAAATAATCAAGGAATTGGATATAGGCTTACCCTTATTAGTTCAGGTGGGTAGCTGCGTCAGCATGCATAGGCTGCAAAGGAACAGTAATAGGTTTATTCCATGTTGAAAAAAAGAGGAAAGAAAACACCTTATTACCCTTATTATATTTCATTGTAAATAAAGCTAGGTTCTTATTTGACCCTTGACTTGTAAGTTAATTGGCAGCTATAATGAGTTTGTTTTTGCAGTTCTACAATATGCTAAATTCATTTAAAACTACTGTCTAAAACTTGATTTAATGGCTGCATTTTGGGTTAGGGTTAGTGTGCAGGGGTTTGTCCAGTGAGAGCCTTAACGAATTGCAGTAGATTAAATTGGAGTGAGCCTGCACATGATTAGACTTTTGTTTTATACTCTTTCATATTTTTCCAGGAGTTGTATTAAATTAATTGCATTATAAAAGTGCTCTAGTTAAATTTTTAAAAGTTACAGTGCTGCAGGCACAACAAGCACTGGTGCAAGGATCTCTCCAGCTATCAAGTATCAGGCTGCCAGAGAAGGTTCTCTTTCTCACAGGTTAGGCAAGGCAGTCACATCAGAGCAGGCCAGAAGTCTTTCACTGACGTGGTAAAAGCAAACACAAAGAAATGTGACATCAGTATTGACTTGTGGGAGATTTTGGCGCTTAACTAAACCAGATGGAGGGAGAATATCTGGGAAGGATCCCAGCACTTTGAGGCCCAAAGATGTCAGAACAAGGAAACCAAGCCAGAGCGTGATGGAGTGGATGGCACAGTACATGACCTGATATCTGTCACGAAACAGTTCTTTCCGGGCCCTATGCAGATGACACGATCCGGAATTGTGAAGATACACTGGGGAAAAGGTGATGCGGGAGAGGGTCTGGAGACAGGGGGCGTGTCCAAGGGGTGCAGGTGTCCAGGGGAAGTGAGTTCGGGGCGAACAATCCAAAACCCAGGGTAATCAAAAACAGAGGCAAAAGTCCATGGCCAGGCGATCCATCCGGGGGGATAAGGAACAGGAACTGGGTCGGAACCGGCAGGGGGAATCAGCAACAGAAAGTTAAAATCATAACGGAGCCAGACGCTGCAGGACCCGGGCTCTCACGAAACAGGATTCAATGAGGAACCCCGAATGATGTCAGCATCTGGCTTTTAAGGGAGAACAGAAATAAGAAGCAGGTGCAGGTAATGGGGCTAAACAAGGAAGGGCTGGATCGCCCTTAAAAGGAGGAGTAGCGATTGTGACAATATCGTCCAGAACAGCACATGCTCCACCTGCCAGAGAGTGTTCGCTGGTCTTATCGGTCACCTTTTGTATTGTGGAAGACAATTATCCTCAATCATGAGGGATGAATGACCAATGAATGGCTCAAGTTAGAAAATTCGGGTTGATGAAAATTATTTTGAAAAAATAAACATAATGGAAAGGATTGTATCAGAAAGGCCACATCCAGAACATCTGGGTCATTTTCTCTAAAACGCATTTTCTAGCGCTGGTTGTGCTGAAACAACCCCCACCCTCCCCCAAACTGCTGGAAAGGAACAATTTAAGGAGTGTGTGTGGAAGCTGGATGGAAACTGGAGCACCCAGCCAAAACACATGAACACTGAGAGGGAGAGCATGCAAGCTTCACATAGACTGGCATCCCAGTCTGAAATCTCTGGAGCTGAGACTTAGTGGTGCAAACCAGCATGTCACCCCCATTTCCTATTACACAAAAGTAGGCAACTGTATTTTCAATCCACGATGATGTCTTGGAGACATGTTTATGGCACATACATTTATACTAAAGTGATATTACGTAGCCATACATATGAATTGTTTTCCATTATGTAGAAAAGAATTCATAGATTTGATGATGCCTGACATTCTTCGGTAAGGACGTGAGGCTGGAAGGTTGTGTAGAAATGCTTTTAACTGTCTAAATGTAGCCAAAGGGTGTAATTTTCAGCACTTACTATCTGCAGCTCATGCTTTTGTGTTTTGTAACATATAATAATCCAGGACTAGTATATCAAGAATTCTTCTTATGTTTTTGTAGTAGAACTGCTCTTTCCATTTTAACACAAGGGATGTCTCATGATTCAAACTGCAGTGAATTAAAAATCTCTACTATAATAATGTGGTGCTTTTTTGTGAGCTTTAGATTTAAGTTTTTGAGCAGAAAATGTATTCAAGGTGTACCAAACGTGAATAATAAATGTTAGATATTCTTTGGATAAGGGCCGATAATGTCATTTTGCTTTATTTACTTTGCAGATGACTACATTTCCAAAATCTCAGATAATTCTTGGAAGTATTTTTATCTTATTAATATGCAAACCTAAATAGGTATACGATTTATATGTAGAGTAAACATCATCTCCTGATTTGCATTTGAACTGAAGCAGTACATTTTTGTGGACTAAAAGCCAGCTCATTTAGTTATTTTTTTCAGTGATGGCTAAGGAGGGTTAAATTACATTTTATTACAACTTGAAAATAACTTCTTTGTTACTTAAAATATTCATATGTTTAATTAACCTTCCTAGTTTAGACATTTGCTTTTAAAGGCTGCTATTTATGTTTGTCTAAACAGTTTTTTCAATAAAAAATGCTTATTTCTTCTTGGATGGAAATTAATCATTAATCACCCCAAATTCTACCTTTAATTACTATTCTTGAAATTCCATTAATTCAGACCCTTTACAGCAGTTTACAAGTCTCCAGCACCAACAAGCTCCTTAGTCAAATTTTCGTGATAGAAACCTGTGATTCAAATTTCTGATCTGAGGGCTTTAAGATGAAAGTAATGAGAAAAGAAGAGATTATAAAAAGGGAAATTTCCATCACGGTGATAACAAACCCAATTTGTATTCATTGTGGGGCTTTGCACAAAGCATGGGAGAGTGAAGAGTGAAGAAAAAAAAGAAAAGGCTGATTCTTTTACATTTGTGTAAAATACCGCAAGGGATTAGAAATTGTGACATATATGAAAATATTTGTAATAAATTTAAAAGTTTTTGAGCTAAACTTTATTTCTGAGTTGGTTATTTTAGAAACAGCATGATCTTAGAATACAGTATAAAAAAAGGATATGACCTCTTTATCTTGTCCTCAGACACACACTTGTCCTTTGTGTCTGGCTGATGAAGTGTGGGGGTTTTTGCTGTGTCAGAAACCTCACTTGAAAGAGTATTGCAACTAGAAAAGAGAAGAGAGAAGTAGAACAGAGGCTCACATTAGCTGAGGCCTAGAGTAGGCTTTTAAGGTGGAATTTTCAAGGTGCTTTCATTTATGGTATTTTAACGTCGTTTTACACATTGGATGGGATCTGAAAGGAGATGGAGCCCATGCTGTGCTTCACTGTGTTGTAGGTTAGGCTGTGATTAAGAGACTGTTTGATTTTATCCAGTTGCCCCCCCCCCCCAAAACCTTCATTTTATAGTATTACAGTGAAAAGCTGAACAGTTAGTATGTCTGAAACAAGTCTCTTATTTTTTACAGAACACTACAATATGTTATACTTGTCTCTCTAGATGTACAATGATGAACCCACTATCAATTTATAAAGATAACTAATCTTTATAAATAAAAAATAAAATAAAGCAAATTACAAGTGTTTTTTTTTACTTTACATAGCTGAATGATGTTAAGAAATAAAAAGTTCCCCAGTGAGTCAGTGTCATAATCAAGTCTGTGGCCTGTGTCCAAATGCTCAGGCAGACACTATTGTATTGCAGTGTGCTTCTGTGGTCTGAGGGCACATTCCTTTGTTCTTGAAATGTTTTGTGACAGTTATTCCGAAAGGACAACAGAAAACAAATTAAAAAAACAAAAAAAAAGATGATGATTGTTATTATTAAATCAAAATAAGTTCATCAGTCCAAACATTTTAAGGATTCAAGAATGGTGAAGTTACAGGCAAATTGTGCTAGAGTATTTACCTAAAAAGGAAGTTTTTAGAAGGAAAATTAAAGTAAAGTAAAGTAAAGTACAAATTTAAAGCACAGCATCTTTTTGGGTAAACTATATGATTTAATACAAAACCTTATACTGTACGTTTTATTCACAAGGGAAAAGGATTTTGTCTTAAAACATTAAAAAACATGTTAAACAATTACTATTTATTGTATTCTCTTATAGGTGTTTGCATAAGCCTCAGTCATGAAAACATGAATGTTTCCTCTCTTCTTTCAAAGGGTTGGTTACATTTACTACTTTCAAGAGATAATCTGGCATAAATCCTACATCTTCCTGTGATGATCCAGATATTCCCACCTGTAACACTTAACGTTTCCTCAGAAGTGACCTAGACTACTGAGTGAGGTCTTCCGTTTATTAGTTTTTTTATCTAGACTGTTCTTGCACACTATTCAACTAGAATAATTGTCCTACATATTCTCTATCATCAACTCATTGAGTACAATTTTATTATAAAAATAGCATAAGTGGATGAAAAGAAGCAAGTCCTTTTTATCTTCACATGTTCTTGTTTTGAAGTCAGTTTAGCCTGTGTGTTGTAAATGTTGATTTACAACCAAACAACCTTCAGTGATCAGGAAGCTGTATATTTCAATTTCAGGAGATGTGGTTTGTTTAAAAAGGATCTTGTTTGGTTTTACTAAGCTGCAAGATCACTGTTTAAAGTATTACTGTGACTGTTGTTTTTGGCTGTGAAATGGGCTTCTCATATTTGAATTATTCTAGTGCATGAAGGTCCAAAAGGTCATGTTTATCAGCTATTGGCAGATGTTTTCACTGCAATAACAGGGAATTGTCTTTTTGCCATTTAGCATGGTTTTCTTTGCTCCTTGCGTGAACACAAAAACATTATTTTTTATATATTTTTTTAGAATTTAGAATGAACATCCTGCTACCCCTCCCCATGCCATTTGAAATAGATTCCTGACTCGGCACCAGAAACCTACACCACATGTGGACAGGATACACATACACTCTGAAGTGCATGGTTGTCAAAGTGCCCCCTTTTTGTGCACTAAAGAATTCTAATAACAGGACTGTTCTATCAGGGGTGATGAAAGGCATGGCCCTAGTTTGTAACACCAGACAGTTTTGCAGCTGAGGTTGTTGCTGCACAGTAGACTGAAGATTCCCTAGTTAGCTCAAGTAACACTGACAGTTATTTGAGGGAAATCAATAGTATCATAATATCATTTTTTTGTGTTTCAAGAGTTTAGTAGAGCTTTAAAACAAAGGTTGCTGTGCATAACTGGACTATTTTCTTTTTCCATGGCATTATAGGAAACATCTGATCTTTCCTTTCATACTGCAATAGCAGATTTGTATAAAAGGGAGTGCCACAGAGTACTGTGAAGGCTTCCTTTTGTCCATAGAATAAATGGTTGTTGAAGAAAATAGCATCTGTACAAATGCAAGTACCCTTCAATGTTTAAGCTTAGGTAAAAATCTATTAAAACGGTGTGCTTTTTTAGCATACCACACTTTTGATGTTTGTTTTATTCACATTGTCATTCTGTCAGTTCAGATGCTGGCAAAAGGCACAAAATGTTTTGTCAGAAGAAATCTTTACCTGGAACAGTTTTAAAATGAAGCCTCACAAAGATTTTGCAGATTTTTACATTTCATATAATATTATTTTGTGTTACTCAGCCTAACCAGTATGCATTACAAGAGGACAGTAGAATTACATTTATAAGCAAGGTGTTAATTTATTTGATCGTTTTCATAATCGAAAGTTATAGTTAAAGTTATAATAAAATATATTTATTATTATTTTTGGCTGCAAAGGGTGAAAATCTTCAGGTTAGCTTTAGTAGGATTAAAACTAATGAAACTGATCCTCTGAAAAAAATATTACTGGTAGAATAAACTGCAAATTACCAGTATCTGTGCCGATATAGAATCCTCAATGGGTAGCTACAGTATATTAAAACAGTAGCTTTATAATTTTAGTTTTGTTTATCAACCACTAATTGGACATTAGCTGGCTCATCTACAGCAAACAGCATGTTGTGAGAAACAAAGTGGTTACCAGCCATTTGTGTTGAACCAATTTTTTGTGTAAAACCGCTTTCATATTTTCTTTTTTTTAATTTCCATGTACTCTACATAAGATTCTAGCTCAACCATGTTCAGAGAAAATGTGTTGTTTAACAAATAATAGGTTTGTAGAGGTAAAGATTTAAGTAATGTCAAGAAGATGTGTTGAGTCTGAAGTTTTTAGTTTATATTTTTCTGCAAGACATTGTAATTGTCTCTGTGACATCAATTCATCACTAACACTAGTAATGTGTTTTATAGGGATGTAGTAGCCAAGGACTACTGTATATACCGTATCTCACTTTTAAAGATAAAGTTTAATATATTTATTTATTGCACTATTCTTTTGCTTTTTCTGTAACAAGATTAATTTTCTGAAGGAGACTGTACGTGCTGCATTAAATAAAACATAGTCAAGCACTACTGTAACATGGCTAATATTGGAAAAAATAAAGGCATTTTAATGAAATCTGTACTAATTCAGGGTGGAACAGCTATATCACAGTTAGCTACTTCTCACCACTCCAGCACAGAGTTTCGTTTCAGCTGCAGCTGTCTGTATGTGCTCTTTCCGTGTTTTCTTCGGGTTTTTGTTCGGTTTGTTGCTCTGGACATCCTTCCAGACATCCTGCCTAGGTCTTATTGGCTACTCTAGATTGTCCCTTTCGCTGAGATCTGTGACCCCAAAATGGACTTACATCTTGATTAGTGGAGAGCAGTGTGTTTTATATATGCATACAATTTGTTCATAAAACGTGCGTTTATGGTGACAGCTGCAAAAGTAGATCCAAGACCATGTTACATTGATTTTTACCTGATGCATTTATCCAAAGTAACTTGCAATTGTACAGGACATTCTGGAGTGAATTACTTTGCTCAGGGATACAGCAGCAATTGCCCCACCTGTGATTTGAGCTCAGAACTGTCACTTTCCCAACAACTACTCTGCCTGCCTCTTTTAAGACGTAGATATTGTAAGGCTATACACCTCTGTCAGAAAATGAAAATGAAACATTTCTGACTATAAACAAAAAAAATGATCTTCATTTAAACCTCCTTCAGAGATGTTTTGTCATATGAATTATAAATGGTTTACCATTTGAAGGTTGGTGATGGTCCTTTTTCAGGACGGAAATAATTAGAGCTTGATAACCCACAGGGGGATTGAATGTAGGGTGGTGGTCAAATTGATTTCCTGATTACTTTTTGCTTTTGCCCGATTTACAAGCAGCAGCTTTAATTTTCTTAGCATTCAAGCTATAGGAATTTCTATAAGGTATTGCCTTCATCTGAATGGCATTTTAGAAAATAATAACTTGTTTTATTATATTGGAATCTATTTTTATGGTTTTGTGTGGATATTTCTTGTTAGCAGTACAATAAAGAACAATACTGTGTGTAATTGTCCTTTTATTTATATTTTTGTAAGAAACTTCCACAATATGCTGAGTTCTGGAGTGATAGAACAATTATTAATTTACATGTACTGTGTAGACAATCTAAATTTGAAGATACTTTGCAAATAAACTGTTTTGTAAATCATAGTTGTATGAATTCTGCATTTCTCCAAAATGCTAACTGTAATTATGTAAAAGGAGAGTATTAAGGAATTAAAAATGTTCAACATCTATTTTATATATATATATTATATCTACTGTGTATTGCTTCTCTGAAAATGAGATAGTACATGGTATACCAATCAAATTTAAGCCTGGAAACAAAAAAAAATGGTTTGCAAAATCCAGTCATCTAGTTAAAATTACTGTCCCCTGGGCAATTCCTTAACTAACTGCCTATGAATTCAGGACTTGTCCCTTTCTTCATTAGAGAGGTTCTGTTGCACTGCATAATGTACAGTATTTACTACTGGCAGGGCTTCCACACAGCACAGCAAGACTGTCTCAGAGCTGAGTTTTATAGCTCCGATGAGAAGCCATTGTGGAAAACAGGAAGTTTCAGAGTATCATGCTAAGTATAACAGTCTGTGCTTGGTTAGAAAGAGAGAGAGAAAATGGCTTGCTAAATCACAACAAATTCATTTTTGGGGGGTAGGGTAAGAAATCTGCAATGGAGCAATCATTTGTGAATACCAAAAACAGCATAATGTTGTCTGGGTCCTAATGCTTCATATTTCTGTCATGCAGGAGCAGTGAACAGTGCATTATTTAGACTGTGGGCATACGGTATCTGTGGCATGTGGATAAGTTGTGTTCTTCTGAATTAAAATACAGTTGAGCCTTTGACATTTGCAGGAGAGCAATGGCAGATTCTCCATATTGCAGTAGGCTCTAATAATATGTTGAATATCAGTGAGTAAAAAAAAACTATTCTTTATTTTGAATTACAATAATAATTTCTTATAAATATGAATATGACTTCATCTAATTAATTACATTTCTGAAGTTCTTTTAGCTTTAATGCAGTATGAGATTGCAGCTTTAGGTTCTTGACAGACTGGCTTAAAATTAGTTCGGTAGAATATCAAACAGGCATCTCCATTACAGGATTTGAATTTCCATTGGGAAGGAAACTATCTTTGCCTTCCTTTATAGTTTTATGTAAGTCTGCAAACTATTGACTGATTATTGTCTTCAGAGGAAGTGTTTTCAGGCAGAGTAAAACTGAACAAACAATGGCTTGGCTGTGCTATTAATGGTACTGGTGATGTACAAAAGTATCTGCTAAATAATATATGTATCGTCACAGCACGCAGATGTTCTTTTTCAATCACACAGACATTAGGAAGAAAGCTTTAAGATACAGTATTTACGTAGACATATAATTGTATCACAATGCTTATGTTCACATTAATTATTTAATTGCATTTTGGACTCATCATAAAAATAAGAGGAAAGCACATAATTGCCATATAAAGATCAGGAGTATGCAGTACAATACTGCATTTCATAACAACAAGCAGTACTGCAGCAGAGTCTTTTATCACTGAATCCAATAAATTCAAACCCAAGAGAAAAAACAAAGCTTATTCTTAGGTAATTGTGTTTCAGGCAGCACTTTAATATCAGGTTTACTTATCAGTGTTTTTATTACACTTATTTTAAAAATATGTATTTTAGTTCACAGTTCATAATTCTGTTTTGTGTTTGTGATAATTCTGTGAAAAAAGGTGGTTTACATTTTGTATGAATATAAGTTAATTTGTAAGAGCAATGGTGAGGACATAGTTACTGAATGCTGCAAAAGTTAATCAACCTATTTAGAAAAACTGTTGCATTGTGACTTGAAGAACAGGCTGTGTCACTCAAAACTGTCTTAAATGGTACTGTAACATGGGACTTCTAAACAGACAAGGCACTTCAAAAGCTCGCTTTTTTAATGTTTCATTCTTTAGCAGGTGAAAAAGAAGGCATGGTATTCTAAAGATAATCCAGTGAAAGTTTGATTGCGTCATTGTGTTGCAACAGCAAAACATTCCCTTCATAATGTATGTTAATATAAAATGTGAACTAAAGCCTACACATTCCTAGTGACATTTCAAAGATGGGTTAGATGAAAGTACATTGGATCTTCAGAAGAATGTTTACATACACTGGTGTAAATACAGCAGCAAATGTAAAATTTGTAAGGCTTTGGCACAATGAAAAGTGACAGCTGCATTTATTGCTATAGCCATATTACCATGACATAGAGGCCATACTTACCACTACACAGTTTATATGACTACAAATTAACAATAGTTTTCTCTATACTCTATAATTTCTCTATAGAAAAGAAGATAGTACAGTATATAGTTTTCTATATAATTTACATAAAAAATATAAATAAATGTACTAGACTGAAGTGTATCTTATTATAAGTAGAATATCAAACAAAGTAGGTATGCCTTAATCCTATATACAATGCTTTTCTTTGCAGGGACAGAGCTTTTGTGTATACCTATGATTTTACACAGCAAAATAACAGGTTCCAAAGCACAATAGTCTTTTTGTGCTAGCAAACGGTCTTTGCTGTATTTCTAGGTGGACAGATCCAAATGAATGTGACCAGATGCTGTCACATTGCAGTCACCAGCCAGTGCTATCACTGAACAACTAGGAGGCATGCACTGCATTTTGATACAGAAGCTCAGATGATTTTCTTATGCTGTACTTCACAGTTCTGATTTGCAAGCATTTGGACATTTTCATAAGTGATGCATTATTTGCATTAATGCAAAGTTTTAATAAGTTCTGAAATATACAAGAATATACCAAAAATATACTGTATTATAACATCACTTTATCAGCCCTATACAATTTCTTACATTAGGAATTCATCTTTTTGCATACCCCAGCTTGCTCTCCATGAGACACATTGACACACAGACAGGGAGAAAAGCCTGGGGTCAGAACACAGGGTCAGCTATTGTACAGCACCCCCGGAGCAGTTGGGGTTAAGGGCCTTGATCAGATTCCTCTGCCGGCTGCAGGATTTGAACCGGCAACCTTCCAGCCACAGGCACAGATCCTTAGCCACATTATACATTATACAGTATACAGTATACAGTATACAGTATACAGTTATGCATTTTATATACACTGTATATGTACAGTATACTGTACAGTATGTGTGTTTGAGTTGTGTTCTCCCTATGTTTGTGGTGGTTTTATCTGGTCATTCTGTATTGTGTATTTTTCTGCATTGCGTTTTTCAGCATTGTGTACTATTGGTTTTGAATACAGTATGTTAACCTTGGCAGCAGTGTTTTGTAAAAATAATAGCTAATGAAATGCTCTGTAGTGTATAGCAATTAGTAATTGGCTAATGTTTGCAGTTTACAGTTTGTGACGTTGTTATTAGAACAGTTTGAATTGTAGGTAGTTTTGAATTCTCTTAGGAATTACTGGGATATATTGGTTCAATAATGCATTGCATTTTATAGATAGAATTTATTATTTTGAAGTTAAGGAATAAATATTCTATCATATAAAATTGAAAATATTTTGAATAACTTTGCCTATGTGTTTGTTGCCTATGATTGCCTGTGATTATGATTTTTAATGGGAGCTTTAGTGTAAGAATAATACATAGGCTTATGCATCTTAAATTGTGATATTTAAGGCTCATACAAATACAATACTCATACATTTCTTGTTCCTGTTTTGAAAACAGCTAATACAATAATTAAGTGCTATAGGAATGCAATTACCTGTGAAGTAACCTGTTTACTTCACAAAATCACAGCATTTAACTGCCTGAGGCAAACCACTGTGGAGTATAGTTGAATGCTGAACAAAAAATCATTGAGAAAATTTAGCTATTTTGGTTTAAGATTAGTATGTAATGTATGTGGTGTATGTTTTACTGTAGTTGACCTGCTAACTGAATTTATAGGAACTGAAATGGAGAATTAGGGTTGGAATTTAAGATAAATGTCAAAGAATTCCAAAGCCTTAGCAAAACAATTTAAATATGTTGTTTTTTCAAATAAACAGGCTTCTTGTGTGGGGGTTAGGAGGACTCATCAAAATTCCTCATTGCTTCTGCTTAATGTTCTGTGTCTGTTTCCAAACAATTTGTTTGCAGTCTGTAACTGGACTATCACCTGTATTAAAGTGTTAGTAACTTTTGGGTCCCATTTTTATTATTCATTAATCTACAATGTAGACTGGCACAGCAGTAACTAGCAGCTAAACCCTAGCCTTGTCAAAAAATAAATGAACAACCAACTGAATGTATAACAGAAGCAGAATGCAAATGAATGGGAATAAGAAAGAGTGAGATTTTGGTTTGATGATTCTTTGCTGAAGTGCTGGCTCAGTTCCATCTAAGACATACTGTATACAGTAGGGTGAGTACCAGGCACCTCCTCTTTGTTCTCAGAGGAGGCCTCTTGTTTGTTAAAGTGAGCTGCAAGAGTCTGTGTCATCTAATGAAAGGATGTGAGCGAAAACAATGAGTTAAGCATAGTTTTGCCCAATCCCCTAAGTCCTAAAGTTGTGGGAGGAGGATGGCGTGCCAGAAAAAGAGTAGCAACATACTTTCCCTGTAATCATAATAATAGACTGTTTTTGAAATAAATACACCAGTGTTCCCCCTCTGCACTGAGGGGGAGGGATTGAATTTTGACTTCCATCTTGCCCAGTTAGCTACACTAGGAATTGTTCCTTTTCGTTTTTTCAGAACATCTGGAACTTGATAAGAAGACAAATATGTACTGTGTATATTTTTATCAGTGGGAATCTGGTACTCTCTGTTTTTCCAGGCTGTTTTATACAGTTTATTATAGTACAGTGCTTACTATCACAACACATCTTTTTTTTTTCTTGTAACAGACTTTCATTTTTGTTCTTCCTACTTTTTAAAAGGCATGCAAATTGATACTATGACATCTCCTTACATACATACAGTGCCTACATATTACTACAGGTTTGTATTGACTCTTTTTGTCTTGTTTCTGAGTAAAACAAATAATTACAGTTCTCTCTAAATCCACACTAAAACACTAAACCAGGGCCACAGCCTCATCGTCAGTGAAAAAAGGAAAACTGAGTCACTTAGCCCAAGCAGTGAGGTATCTGAAGGAAGTGCTCTTTCTTTTTAATGAGCCACACATCCTCCTCAGCACAAAAGGCCCTTTTCTGTGATACCCATCTTTCTTGAATGTTTATCCTTCATGAAAGATATGTTTTGTGGGACATATTCTCTTCCTTGAGTTGTTCCAGTAGCAGTGGAGGGTGACTCATGGCATAGCCTAAATTGTGAAACAAGTCTGAATAAGG
Organism: Lepisosteus oculatus; assembly: GCF_040954835.1. Classification (NCBI taxonomy): domain Eukaryota; kingdom Metazoa; phylum Chordata; class Actinopteri; order Semionotiformes; family Lepisosteidae; genus Lepisosteus; species Lepisosteus oculatus. The sequence goes on along the minus strand of NC_090699.1, from coordinate 26,245,619 downwards.
ATCAATCATCCAAGCTGAAACAGCATTCAAATACCAGAATATCTAGCAGTCTTGGGTTCAGTCTCTAAATCAGTTTGCAGTGATGTGAGTGAATTGGAAGGGAATCGCTGTTATTGAAAATACTGTGAGATGAGGGGAGAAGATTGGGTTTGATTTTAGGATACTTTGCTTTACAGTGTAGTCTATAAGCATGTGGCAGTTTAAAGCTTTATAAACTAAAGTATTAGAAAATTAGAGAAACTGAAACCTAAATTAATGTGAGGTAGGATTTTTATACCTGTCTATATTCTATACCTGTCATTTAAAAAACAAGCATAAAGTAATGTAATTCAATATATAGTTTCAACAGCTTGTACATTTTATTAATTCACAGTGCATTTCTTGTTCATTTCAAGCTATTTCTTAAAATCCTGAAATGTATATATGTAGCTCTTAATATTTGCAGAAATTTCACAGGCTATTTAGAGGCCGTCCATAGCTGTCATAGTCTGGCATTTCGTTTTTTGTGTGATGTGTACTGCACCTGACCTTGACATGTCATGTAATCACGCTCTATTACGGTATATCAATTGCATTTTAAAGGGGATAACAGAGACAGTGGTGAGTAAGATATTGAAAAATATTTTCCTGCATTCTTAAAGAACTCAGGAAAGAATGCAGGAAAATATTTTTCCATATTGGAGGGCTGATTATTTTTATTGCTTATTAATGTTGTAAACAAAAATTAAATTAGATTTTTGTAATCAAAACCTTGAACGGGATTTGTCACTTCATATTCAAAACATCCAGCCCCACCAATCCAGTAACATTCCGAAGTTGGGAGCTAAAAGGACTCCTGCCAAAAGATATTTTCACATGATGAAATGGAATTTTAAATTCCTTAATTTGCGTGTGCCCAATTAATTTTCCCTCAGATTTTCTCCTGTGTGCTTGATTTCTCTCTAATAGAGCATATTTGCATGACTGAAATGATTAAAGTCAATGAAGAACTCTATATTTTGTTTTTGCTCTGGGCATAAGCAGTCTGTATATTTATGAATTAGATAACATTTTGTAGAATTAGATTTTTTGGTATCCACTTTAATTATACTTGGTAACTGTTGCCTACAAATATCCAGCTTAACAAAATTAAATTAAACAGAACTTAACAAGATAAAGGGTAAACAGGAACTACAGGATATAAATCCCTGTTATGTGTCTTTCAGGGATAATTTTATAATAAAAGTCAATAAGGTAGGTATGAATCAGTTTTGATTTTGGCAGTATTTCTCTTTGCAATCGAAATTCCTTGTAAATGATATTGCTAGATGTGTTGCGTTTGTAAGTAGGTCTCAGAAGCTAAGCAAGCCTGGACCTGGTTGGATGGGAGATGTGGTGTAGGCCGACCCTCAGGCCAGAGTGTGTAACCCAGAGTAGCATGTCACCAGAGTATGTACTGTATGCGTTTGGGTAGTCTGTCACTGCTGGCCTGCACAACCCCTTTTGGGCTCCTAGAATGTACTGGTGGTCCCTTTTAGGAGATCACAGAGGTATTAGTCAGCAAAAAAAAAAAATCAAATTCAAATAAAATAAAAATCAGTTTCTTTTCCCATGTGGAACAATTTTACAGTCCTCTACTCCACTGGAAGATCTGGAACAGACATATTCTCAATTTCTCTACTTAGCAAAACATAAAGTTTTACTTTTCATTCCCTGTTACTCCTGGAACACTCACCTGTGCTCACCCATCCATAGCCAGTCCTCCCTTCACTGGAAGATACACGTTCCCTGTGTCATAAGACCTTCTGGTACGCCATACCTGCCTTAACCACAGGAGTCCTCCAGGGAAAGCCTGGCTGCTGCTATAGGTGGTGTTGGTGGACCACTAGATGATGCTTATCTCTCTGGACCAAAATTTTCAAACCAATGCCCAGAATGGTGACTGGGGACATGGTGCTGTAGGGTTGTCATTTCCAGTATCCTGACTCTGGTCCACTTTAGCATGCCTTTATTCATATGGTGGAGCAGCTTCTCCACCTGCTCTGCTGTGTAGTGGGGCTGCTGGATCAGTTTGACTGCCCAGGTAGGTGTTGCACATGGGTGCTGAATTCTTGTTATATGAAAGGTGCTTCTTTGGTTCACTTCAAGATTCTACAAGAAGAAAAATGCTATATAAATTTGCTATGTAAATCATTTCATAGTATTATAAAACTACTTAACATCCTTTTCACAGAATTTAGTGTCTCATATTGAATAACTACCATTCATCAAGAGTGAATGATATATATTACACATGCTTGTTGCGTACTATTGTGTAACAAAAGAGTCATGTATCCTTTTGTAACAAGATATAAACCAACAAATACAAAGAATTTCTGATTTGTAAAGTTTTCTAATCAGTTCAACAATCAGATTTATGTAACTACAGTGCTGTGTGAGTTTTGATTTTGTGTCCCTTGACCTGAATGTGTTATTTGGGGTTTTCTTATGTACGGGAATATTTGTTCTTCAAAAGATTAAAATAAAACAAATCCATAGCACTTCCTCTTGTAATGTTTTCAAAATACAAAATGTGTCTACTGAAACTGTAGATCTTTTATATGAGATACAATTAGTAAGGCAAGTAACTAATATTTATGTTATATGCGTTTCTTTGCCATTATTGGGAAGAGCCAATGTTAATTCAAATACACCTGTGGTTATGGTATTCTTTTACATGATATAATTAGCATAATTCTCTTGAGAAATATGAAAACCAAATCAATTAAGTTAAATGTGTAGCAGTTCATGGCATGCCTCAACATTTCAGACCTCCAAATGTTCAAGAATAATGAGTTAAATGGTGCTTTTCAAATACTGCCAGGTGTGTGTAGTAATGTGTAGTTATTTCTAAAAGGTGTATTTGGCCTTTTGTCATTTCACAATGCACACAAAGATACTCTTAGCTCTCACTTACTTCTGTGGTTGCCTTAAATCATTTAAAGAATGAAACTCTTTAAAAGCAAATATTTTTATTTTTATCAGCGTAAATGTAATGACTCATGCTTATGACAGCGTCTTTTTTCAGAAAATACCCTAAAACATGTACTAGTTGCCCTCACAGTTTCTGACGCAGTCACATAGAAAGGTTTTAAATGTTTTTGAGATGCTCAAATATTAAGACACATCTCTATTAAATTAATTAGGGATCGCTATGATGTATCATTGATCCAAGTATGATTTTTTAAATTGAAAATATAGCATCAAATTCAAAAAAGTATTTTTTTTATTTAAGAGTGTAAAGAATATAGATTTGTGTGCTCTGTCTCACATCATATCTCATGAACTAAACAGGAGATGAAACATAAACACGAAATTCTTATTTTCGTTGTGTTCTTTTGGGAAAAAAGTGCATGGATTGTACTATATTTGATATTATTTCAGTATTGCATACAGACTTTATGAATTTATGGTTCAGATTGCAGAGAATAGCCTGGTACTGTTTGGTGAATGTTTAGACCAGGAAAATCGCCAGTCTAGATATTATAGATATGTGTCCTGTTTTCACTGAGATACCATTCCTAACTGAGACCCAGCAAGAATCGCTGTATTTGCTTGGGCAATCCCAACTCTCCTTTAACACAGACTGATTGATTTTGTGAGGTCAGGTGGACACGTATGGATTAATCTAGGCTTTCTGCATTCTGTGTTCAGTAACATGGAAGCATATGTCAGCAGGGGTAATTTATAAGGGAAGTATCTGAGCCATTATCATGAGTCCACTGATTGGAAAGTTTTCTCATCTCACATGATTGCTGGTAGTATGGATGTATCTTGAGACTGGATGTGAAAAGGTGAGCACATACTGTACACAGAGCCAACTGGTACTCTGAACTCTACTCTGCAATTTGGGCATGTAAAAATGGGCCCCAAAATTAGATGTGAAAAATGGATTTGAAAATTGATATGATTGTCAAAAATATAATTTGAAATAATTAAATAAAAATGTATTTGAACATGAAAAGTGAAAAAAGAATCTCCACTTTCAATCAGATGTAAATTCAGGGGGATTTCATAGGCTGGAGTATCTGTTCTTAATCACTATCACTGAATATTGGCCTGTCAGCTTTCTGTATTGAATCGGCTGCTTCCCAGCTACAGAAATAATCCTCTCTGCTGGTGAAAATGCAGGATGGTTGCAATTCATCTTGGTGAGAGCTTGGGCTTGGAAATGAGCGTGATCCTGGGGCTGATGTATGCTTTAAATTGACTGAAAACCTAGGGAAACGATTGCACTAATTTAAATAACGTTTGTTTTTATAGCAGTAACAAATGCCACTGACATAGTATTTATAGCCTCTAGAAAATGTGGCCGACCAGACAGTTAGGTAGCACTTTAAGAATGTAAGACCTAATTGGAGTCTGTGTGGTGTATAAAATGTGTGCTGGATTTAGCTTGCTAACATGCACTTTTGAAGATGGTACTGTATATGTCAAAGCGTCTTCTCAACCCCTTTATTAAAAAGTAACTTCTCAGGGGGCTGCATATGCAAAATGTTTATTCTGTAAAGATCATACATTTTCAAATATTTCATTGTATAAAATGTAACCATTCTAACCATATGTAACCATATCCATTCTTATGTATTTTCAAATGAATGTCACAACAGCTCTGGTAAAGTGTGCTCACTGGTATCTTTAGTGGTTTCCATTTCTTATGGCTGATTATTAATGATATACACCCTTGATACACACCCTTGCTTCTGTAGAGTCACTGATTTACACTCTTAATAGCAAATTTCACTGGGGCCATCATTTCAACTTCCCACCATGGAGACATTGGAATAATCTATCAGGCTGAGACACATTTGAAAGTCATTTGGGAGCATGTCTTTGATTAGTATTGATGTTGTGTACTGTTCAGATTGATCCTTTGTTAAAAAGTGCTGAAAATGAACTTCATTTTTATGTAACAGCAGAAATGAGTAGCACATTTTCAGCTGTTGTTTTACAAAATTGCTTCTGTATTGCAAAGCTCTAAAACAAGTGTTGAGCATCATTAGCGACTACTGAAATGACATCGTTCTCTTGAGCCCTGCTAGGAAATAGCTTTTGTCTTCCCGAATACATAGAAAAGATACATTCTCTAAAATCCTTTAGCATTTTACCTTTTAAAAAATATATAACCCTTTTTAAAATGTATTTCTTAATTACTTTAATTACCTAAGGCTAATACTATTATTATGCAGTAGAAATAAAAATTATCTCCTGTCTGAAAATCGAGACTTAATTCAGTTTTATCATTACTGAGGTCATTTAGGCAGGGATCCCTTTGAGTGTGCGTAGACACTGGTTTACTCAGAGCCATGTCCCCTGCCTATAGCAAGTCTAGCCATAGAACTAGAACTGCCTTTTATAGAAAGTCTTTGTTGAAGCAGATAGAGCTTTAACAGAAAGTGAAGTCTGTCCTGTAGTGTATTGATTAAAGTTGGATTTGTCCCAATAAGTTTAATAGAGGATAAACAATAAACATTTAATTCCAAAGTGAGAACATTACCTGCATCAAAAGATAACAGCAGAAACAACTTTCTAAAATTTGGGAAATGCAGTTTTTCAAGATTTTGCAGTTGAGTGACCATATGTATTGTAATATAAAAATTGTATAAATGACTGTGATAAAAGTATTCTGATCATTAAGGTTTAAGGTGTCTTGAATGGTTTTGTCTTAGATTATTTCTGAGTATTTTACCAAAGACCTTTTTCTATACAAAAAGGTCACAGAAGCCTGCTTATATTGGATTTTTTTATCAGCTCTCCAGATGAAGAGAAGGTCACTGCTGAAAGGTTTGGGAGCTGTGGTGTTCGAGTTTGATGCAGACTACTGTTGCATTGTTGCACTTCTGTTCATTTTCTCTCTAAAATTCTAAGACTGATAAGAAGTCTTCCTTTTCCACATTCCTTCTTTTGAGATAAGATAATGTGGCTCTTCATTACATTCAAGTACAGCACACTGAAAACCTTTTCCTTGAGATACAAGAATACATTATAGCAGCATCTTTCTTGTGGAATTATAGGGAGTATATCTGTGGAAATTCTTTTGTTTTTGACCTTTGTAAGTTGTATAGTTTGAAATGATTTTCTGTCACATCTCTGCTGACTGCTGTAAATCAGTAGGCCTTGAGCTGGAGAAAACGTTTTTTTATGTTCCTTATTTCTAACCATCTTTAGAACATAGTCACTTTCATTAATGCAAAGAAACTGATATTTATATTTATCTAAAGTGGCTTTTTCCTGGCAAATATATTATTTACATTTAATTTGTTCTCTTAAATTAGTTTAATGTAGCATAGTTAAAATGAAGCAGTAATGAACAGCCCATGTATGAAATTAATTAACTTCAATTACGATGTTTAATGGAGGGCAGCATAGTGTAGTGGGTAAGTCTCTTGACTTAAAAGTGGATGGTTGTGGGTTCATGTTCCATACATCAGCAGTGTGCATGTAGACACTGCTATTGTATTTTGAGTAAGGTGGCTGTCCTGTCCACCCAGGCGTATAAATGAACCAGTATTACTATGGGTAGGTATTACTGTGATGAACCTGCATCCTATCCAGGATGTGAGTCATGTGTTCTTTGATCGCTTCACGCCCTAATCTAGGTAAAGCTCTTGCCCGATGAGCCATTATGTGTGGCTTCAATGAAATTACCAGCCTCCATTCTTTAATGTGAACAATTATAGCTTTTTTATAATCCCCAGGTCAAAATATGCTCCCATTTTTCGGAAGGATCAAGGTACAGATCTAGTAAAGGACAATATAGATGCAAAAAAAAAATTCAATTAAAAATAGTTTTGGACATTTTTCAGTTATTTAAAAATAAGAAACGTTAGAAAAAGATGGGGTAATTTGGCCCATCTAGCTTGTTTGGTAACTAGTAATTAGTAGTAGCTAGTAGTTAGCTACTAGAATGGATCACATCCAGTGTTGACAATGTTGCTTTCTTGTGAGCTAGAATCAATATTTTATTGGTACATGAAGGTGCACGGTCTTGGGGCATACAGTGCCAGGTGTTTTTTTAATAATAGCAAGGAAATATGAACCTGTCCTATTTGTTCTACCACATGCTGATGGAGAAACCACTATTCAGCAGTTACTGCACTTGTACTAGATAGGTGTGCAGAGGCCTATTTCATTTTGTTCAAAAATAACTGTCACTAGCTTCCTGTCCACAACAGCTGAAGCTCTTGAGAGGGCAACATCGTTTGCCCAAAGAGCCTCTGAGCGTGTTGAAACAGCTGGGTCTCTCCAGCACTGAAAACTAACCCACAGATCACACTGACCCAGTATGAGTCATTATTGCTGATGGACAGGTTTACTGATATGATTTATTTTTGCATGAAAAAGCCAAGAGTCACCATGGTTAATGTTGTGTTTGTAACAGAATGGAGGAGAAAAGAAACAAGCTGTAAGCTGGTGATAGCAGATCATATATTAATTACATTCCTTTGCTTTCTGCGTCTTGGGGGATTGTAGTGGTATTATTTGAGACCTTATTAAAGGCAGGAGGGTAGCATGGCAATGAGTACTGCTGCCACAGAGCTCCAAGGTAGTGGGATTGATTTTTGCCTCAGGAATTTTCACAGACAGATCTCCCCAAGTTCATGTTGGCTTTTCCCGGGTGCTCTAGTGCATTTCAGATCCCAGTAATACATGTAATACATGTAAATATTAAATATTAAAAGGTAAATATTCACAAGTACTAATTAATTTGTAGAAATTACTAACTAGACATTTGAAGTTTAAACATTTGTGTGTGTGTGAGATATTGCATAATTACAATTAAGGAATAACATTTACAATGCCTTACAAAAGTTCTTTTGCACCAACAACCCCAATAGATGACCTATGTTATAAATGTGACACAGAAGCCCATTTTCTTTTATTTGCACTGTAGTCAATGTTTCACAATCTATTCAAAGCTAGTGAAATATTTAGTTTTCAAGACACTGTCTATGTTTATAGTTCAAACATTAAAAGTAATTAAACCATTTGCGGATATTTGCATTGTATATCTCTTTTGCCATCTGATTTTAAAAGGAACATATTTTGTTTGTGTAGCATACAAAAGCGCTGCACTGTGTGCTGACACACTGAACCCAGGGATTGAGAAAAGTAATAGGATTTAAATAGGATTTAAGAACCCTAGCTACTGTAGTGGTTCTAGTCTGATCCTTTTGTGCTTTGCTGTTCCTGATGTCCACATGGTCCTGTTTTAACAAATGGTGGTGAAATTACACATCTAATTTTTAAGAGTACTAGTACACATCTCATGAACTACATCCTTCAAGTCTGTTGTGTAGCACGTTTCCCAAGAAAACTAGCAACACGATGCCCTTTTTCCTCCTCTGGCCATGACAGAATCCGATAGCACTAATAGGCTAACTGGTATTCCTGAAGCCATAATCTCAAAATCCTGTTTTTTTCCCCACTTCGTTTTCTGATACAGCCTTCTCTGGGTCTACTGCTCACCTAATCACGACTGACCTTATTTAGGAATGAGTGGGTCATTGTTACCAGCTGATTTGGTCATTGTTTTAGAACAAAAATCTTCATTGTCTTTTCTGTTTTCTGTGCTTATCATGATTGTAATCCTGGCTATGGAGCTCCTTTCCATAATCCAGATTTGATGTTAACGACAGATTAATTCATGAATTTCTAACCCACATAGAAAATAATCGTCGGTGTTGGCTGCTATTGATTGCTGTCCTCTGCATTGGGCTTTCTGCTAGCTTGCATTTGTTTAATAAAATTGTTTGCTTTGTATTAATTCCACTTTTAATGTGAGGTGAACCATTTAAATGTGGACATGTTCCTGTAAAATTATTAAAACTCAATGAAATATAACAATTTGTAGTTTTTTCTCAATACAGTCTTTTCTTGAGGAGAGATGTGTAAAATCTCCCCTCAGAGATGGACGCTTGCTGTTCTGAGTTCACGCAATATACAGTTCATACAGTTAATCACACCAGTCTGATATGCGGCAGTGTAACATGAATGGAAAAGGAATGGCACAAGTTACATCTCTACATCCACTTGAAGTCTGTATTTTTACTAAAAAAGCCCTTTGCTAACTACAGGATAATGCTCTGCAAATAACGTTTTTTGAAAATTAAATACTGATCTAAACAGTATCACTTAAAATTGTCTAGCCAGTTATAGCCTTACAAAAATGACACAGAAGATTGCATACGAAACTTGGAAGTGTTTCTCAATGTGATTTCTCTTATTTATCAATAAAGGACAGTGTATACCACATGGGTCTTTGTTTTCAAAGATTGCAATACTCTATAGAAATCCCCCATTTTTAAATAAAATTAAATAGAGATGTAAAACAGAAATGTCATGGTTAATCCTCTCTAAAACACAAAAATGGCTTTGAACAGCCCAGGTCCGGCAAATTGAGAGTTTTGAAAAGCATATGGGCTTAACAAAAAAATAATCTGAAATGATTCTGCATATAGTGCAATAAACAAAATATAAACAGGCGTAGCACATTCCACTTTGTGCTTTAGTTAATTTGAATACAAATGACTGTTAGAAAATGCGTTAAATTGTGTTGTACTCAAGTATGCAGAGAGCCCTGTGTATTTAATGATGGATTAATGATTGGAGAAAGATAATCATAACCTGTAAAATAACATTTACTCAGTATGATATAATAGTTTGATGTATTTGTGCTTTTTTAGTGGGATATCAGTCTTGGTAACGTATTTTATTAAAAAAAAATCCTCATAAATCAAATTCCTTTTAACCATTCCGGTTACTATTAAGAGTTCATATTGAATAATACTAGCACACATTTAATGGACGTAGTAAAGAATTTCTGAAATATTAAATAAACCTTCATACAATTTAACATCAATGACCCACAGCTCCCTTCAGTAATGTGTTTTCAACCAAATCTCTGTATGTATCTGCAGTATGAACGTATTGATGTAGGCAGGGATATAAATTAATCTTCCACAGTTCCACATGTACTGTGTGTCTACAGTATGTCTTTCATTGTAGCCATACTGGGTTTCAAAACTCTGAGAGGATGTGGATGTTCTAGATCATAGTTTTTGGTTCCATATTTCAGTGGTTTCTTGTTACAGTAGGGAAATTCACAATGCTGGCTTTGTCAAGATGTCAAGAATTAAATCCAGAGACTCCTTATGGGTGTTGTTACCTAAAAAACCAACGTGCTGTGTTTTAGTAAGAAAAAAGGTAAGGTTTTAAAGTCCTGTAAATTTGTGCAGGCCTGCCCACCATGGCCCCAGAAAGTCACTGTTCTTCTGGATCCAACTGGTTTCCAACTCTCATTTACTTATTAAAGCAAATCTTGACTTAATTATTCAAAATAAATATGGTCTTTAGCTAGTGATTAAAGACACTTTGGTTTATTCATATAAATGGTTGTCATTATTTAGGTATGTCTTGGAGCTGAATGTATAGTGATAAGACATCCTTATGGTCATCAGCTATAAAATATATTTTACCTGTATTTCATATGGAATGGTATTTAAAGATTTCTAAATACTTTTTATGACCTGGAAAACTGAATGAATGCACCTGAAGTTTCAGACTAGTGTTTTTAATTTATGTCACTACTTCACACATGAGTAAAATACTCCTTTTAATGTTAGTGCTGAAGCTGAAGACTCTGAGTAATTTATTGTGTAATGTATTTCCACAGCTGAACACATTGCATATAAAGGGAAATTCTGTATCTTTAAGGCATTCAGAGAGTTGTAAAATCACCATAATCCTTGCAACACCAATATTCCTGCCATCATTTTAAAGTTCAGGGTCTTTCTCGAAAGCCAGCTGCTGAAAATGGGCCTTCACTGTAATAGGAAGCAACTGGTTCAGGTTTATGTAAAGCTCTCACTATAAGTCAGGAGATGTGTGTGATGGGGAGTACAGTGGCATCCCAAACCTGAGCCCACAAGCAATCCAAACCTCAGCCCAACTCCACAGATTGGGACACTGTTGTGTTTTTGCTTTTCTTGCTAAAAAGTTGTTGGAATGGATTGTGAATGGTTTAGGTCATCAGAAGACCCAGTCCATCTGCAGTTACATTACCTCCAAAATGAAGAGTTAACTACTCATGTGATTTTCCTCCCTTCTTGGTAAACAGGCTTTTGTGTAGACTAATTTCAATTCCTCTTTCCATCTTTCAGTGGTCCTGGTTAGTATTGTTTGTCTAGGACAAGGTGATCAAAACATTGGTTATTAAGGCTGTTTTAAGTTTAATTTTCTCATTAAAATTATGACATAACCTACAATGTAGTTATGCTGTATTAAAATAAGCCACAAATCTGTTTTGAGTATGTATATAAAAACTTTTTAAACATTTGTGGATGTTTATAGGTGAGGTTAGTAAGAAGTTTATTTTAATCTGAGACTAGCCTAATATAATGTTTTTTAGTCACACCCAGTAATAAACCTACAGGATACAGAGTAGTTTCACTGTAATTATGTTTTCTTCTTCTTCATAGTGATTTTAACCATTAATTTGGATTTTTTTTTTATCTGGCTGAATTTGTTTTTTACACATCAGTATTTTAAATGTAGAGTATGTGATTGGTCAATGTCTATATCTTGTTAGTCCGAATTCTGTCTTTAATGATGTAATTAAATATATCATAAACTTGACCTGTGGGGCCTTTTATATTCTGTGTTTCTCCGCAAGACTTGGTTTACTGAATTCACAAGTCTTTATACAGTACATCGAATGTCTAAAGGAAGTAGTGTGACCTCATATCTCAGGCAGGTTTGTAACACCACTTCACTTTGACAGCAGGACTACCACACACACAGGATGTGATCTAATTTTGTTTCCTTTTATATGGTGAAAGGTTGTTGGGAATCTCATTCAGCTTTACAACAGTGACTAAGACAAATGTTTCCTAATGATTAAGAGCCAAAGTATTTATTGCAAGAAACACATGATTTAAAATAACCTGATGTGAAAATGTGATGAGAAGAACATTTAGCCCATCCCAACGTGTTAGGCAGCATGTTTTTGCTGACTCAATAAGGTGGTAACATTTCTTTAATTATATATTCAGAAGTTAAAATTTGAAAATGAAAGCATAAACACACAAGCAGTTTTACAAGTTGGATTCTACATGATACTGTAGGTAACAACAGATGCACTGTAAAGCGTTTGTTATAAACTATGCATTTTGGGTCTTTTAATCCCTCATATGCACAAAACGACCAACTTAAGAATATAGAAAATAGAAAATCTTATTTTTTAAATAGAAAGTTCCTTATTTTTTACATAATGTAGATGTATATTATTAGAAGACTGCTTTATATAGAGCTTACTGTATGTGTTTTTTTCTGTTTTTGTAAATGTTCTTGTCTTTTTTTCCCAATACTCTTAAGTTTTGCGTTGAAACTTTTTCTGGAGGATACTTCCAGTCCTCTGCTCTCAACCGGTGCTGTGTGAAAAGCTTCCTCTACTAGTTTCATTTTTGCTCAGCAGTGCTCTGAATGACTAATGTAACACAGATGGCCTAAAGACAGCCGTAGTCAGCCTACTTGCGTTAACCAATGATGTATTGATGATTGTTTGCCTACTCTTCCCTTGGTCCATATTGATGAAGGCATGCTAATAGTATAGAATGTTCTGGTGGTACATCTCTTGGGTTATATTATCAACATTTGTTTTTGTTTGTGGCAGAAAAAAATGTTTTTTCAAAGTGGTTCCAATGAATAGTCTTTTTTAAGCTGGTGTAAAAGTACACCTTACTCTGCAGATGTCCAGAATTCTGTAGCAATGTATAAGGAACTAGAAGATGCTAATGCCACACTAAACAGGAAAAGAGATTGAGCTACAGAATGTGGGCAGTTGAAACTGTGAATTTTACACTTTTACTGTTCACTGTGGAATTGACCTCTGCTTGTTCATTCTTGCAGCCTGCACACTAACCCCCTAGCCTATACTGTGTGCACACTGTTTACATCTCATTCAGAACTTGTAGACATTTATTTAAAGTTGTTTTTACTGCTTTTCAAAGTTAAAATTTCCAGGCAGTTTTTATTGACAGGTTTGGTATTAATTAAGTTGATCATTTTTTGTTGTAAACATATTCTCATATTCTACATGTTCAGTATTTTCAGTGGGTTTTTTCTAAATAGGCTTGATTGGTTTCTTCCAAACTCAGCAGGTTCAGCTTCTTCTCTGCATAAAAAGGAAGGAAGTTTTGCATAGATAAGGAACCAAAAACTGTGGTAACATTTTTCAGTAAATTGAAAGATTTGTGAAATTGCTCCAAACACCCTTTGTGCAGATCTGCCTTTGTGTTTAGCTTTTCTTATACTGTGTACTTGTTTGCTTTATACCAGAGCAAGACATTGAGTTTAAACACTGAGTTTAAATATCCTTGAAATAGTGTGTCAGTCATAGTTCTGATTCTCTTTTAATCTTTGATAGTTACATGCTTTTTTGCAAAAACCTCAATGACAGCAGGAAAATAACACTGTAACTCTTGTCCTTCTGAATGGCAATCAGAAAAAGTGATTTCACTTATTAGTGCCATTCACTCTTTTCAGTCTGTTGTGCCATCATGAGTTCAAGATTGTAACCTGCCGATATTCATTCTGATACCTGAGCAGGTGGAGAAGGACTGTAGCAAGTCTCCCCAAATTGTAGCACAGAACCTTCAAGCATTGTTTTCCAAAAGACAGAAATCGGATTGCATTTAATTCACCAGGTACAACAAGAATTGAATGCTTTGTGAATGTTTGGAATACTTGGTGAAATAGGTTTGGCTTTAACGCGCTTGGTTAACGGGTAGCCTTTCATTCATAGGCCAAGGAGTCTTGAACCTCCTTCAGAAGGAATGGGCGAGCAGCAAGGTGAAGATGCAGTGGAGGGAGGATGCTTGAGGTGAAAGCAAGGGGATCTGTTTGTGTTTGATATTTGTATACTGTAGCTAAGTTTCTAATGATGGTGATTAAATACAGCTGTGTGAGATTGACGTGTTGTTGTTATCCCTGCAGTACTTCAATTAATAACTTCCATTTGACAAAAAACATGATCGTTGTGATTGACACAAAAACAAGCCATAGTTAAGAATAATCCATGTCCAGTAGATTATACACATGAACTGTGCAGTAAATGTATGACTTTTTAAATCAAACAAAAATATTAGGTTTTTTTTGTATAAAGTAAGATTAGACATTTTTCCTGCAAATATTTTTGTTTAAAATTGGTCAAGACACAAGTTTTGAGAACATTGTGAATTTCTTGATTAACTGGTATTTATGAAATTTAAGTATTTTTTAATCAAAAACTGTCCCCAGATTCAAGGATGTTGTTCAGAACAAATTTTGATTTTTTCAGACTGTTGAATCAGACTGCAAACATGACATCTAATTTAGAGTTTGATCTAATTCACTTCTTTTCTTTCTTTAAATACCATACTTTGGAAACTTATATTAACTTGTGTAAGTTACACCAGTGAATATACTTTATGTGCAGTGGCTGATTGTGGTCCTTCTTTTCTGCTTTGAATCATTTCTGTTGTGCTCATGGTTTACATTTCCTTCAATAGTCAGCCTGCCTGTCTTTTGTATGCTATTGATTTCTGTGGCTTGATTAGCACGCAGTGTACTGTACTGTATATTCATAAAGGTTTTAATTCCTCCACTCGCACTAACAGTTTGGGTTTTGCCTTGCCTGGGCAAACGCAATATTTAAAACAGAAAATCTGGAGAAAAAAAAATTATAATTGCATTTGTATTGCACAAATTTGGGTAGCCCATTAACTGTTTCAGGTTTTATAGCTTAATATGTTATGAAATCAGCCTCTTTGAATTGCTGTTTTTAGCGTTTTCTCTATTACTGAATACTGCTTACAGTCATCCTCCATTTATAGTTGCGGGTACATTAGTCAATGTTCAAACTGCAAATTTGCAGCAGTGTTTTTTCAGGGAGAGCATGTCATGTAAGAGGTAAGCTAACTTTCTATACAACCAGCTATATTGTACGTTTTCCTAAATATGTTGTGTACTGTATCCATGTATTAAAACGTTAAAAAATGACTTTTGTTTTTACAAGTATTTATTGTTCCTGTGTATTTTAGAGATGCAGAAGGTCCCTAAAACTTTTAATTTTAGTAACTGGTTTTTAAACATCACTTTAATGCATCAATTTAACTGGATGTCTTGTGATGACACTTAGAAATTTTTAGCTTCGACTTTTTGAAAGCATGTCACTTTTGCAGCTCCCATGAACTGATACGGCCAGTCAGTTTTAAACCTTAAACAGTTCATTAAATGGGTTCTCTTTGTTAGTATCTGATTTTATAATTGGCAAGAGTAATAGTAAATTGAAATTGTGTAATTGCGGAGTCATTTTCCCCAATTCCAGGACTTTTTTAATGCTAGGACGGTATCATTTATTATGCATCCTATGCAGTTACAGTAGGTCAAAACATGCAGCCCAAAAGCACTTTAATTCATACAATTGCATTAATTAATTTACATTAAGAATTTTTATTCTTTGTCAGTAGGTATGAAGCAAGAGAACTTTAGTTTTTTTTAATTCTCAAAAAATTAAACCTTTTACTGACACAGCTGCGCAGGTCATGATTCATAACATTTTGAAAGTTCCTTGGCTTCACCTTTTCTGCATAAGATTCAAGCTCTAATAATTTGCTTGATTGAAGGTCTCTTCAGTGTTTCTGATTAGAGCTAGATATTTATACAGCTAGAAGACAGACAATGTGATATTCCTTTTCCCAGCTAGGTCACGCATGACCTCTTTTTGAGTTTATCTCCTTGGAATGATTTTTATGGCAGGCACTACAGAAATGATTAATCTAAAATCCCATGGCTGCTTCCTACTTAACTACCCACAAATACTTTTTGGGATATTCGGTTATACGACACACTCCATTTACAATGACTCATGTTGTTTTTAACTATGTTACGGAACATTTTGAGGGTGTGGATTACAAGTTAATAGCACTTTGGAGATACTACATATGCAGGTGCTGATATGTATTTTTTAATATTTCATACTACATTTCCCTAGGAACTTCATAGTTTACACATTAACTAAGGAAAATGTTTTAAAAACACTACAATAAGAAATGGAAACTAACCAATCTTAAATCAATGTTATTGAATTAGTGATATATTTTCTTGCTTTAACTTCACCAGCCATAGTTATGTATCAATTCACATTACTTTAGGTGCATTGAACTTATAAAAAGTTAATGCAATTATTTAATTACTAAAGTAAAACCATTGAGACATTCTCAGCTCATAATGTTAGAAGGATACATACTGAAACTAATTTTTATTTTTTATTTGAATGTTAACATTTATAAATGTAAGAATTAGAACATTAAAATGAATTTGTGCTAATCCTGCCTAAATTAGATTTTATACAACTCCCTCCTTTTCAGGTGCTATGTAATCATCAGGCCAGAGACCTAAAGTAATCCCTTGAATAACAAAGTCAATGAAGGACTTTCAAAGTAGGTCACTAGAGATTTCTCCAGTCCTCATTTTATTTTCAGAGACGTTCTGCCCTGTCTCTCTCTGGGACTTGCATTAGCCATCCTGGAGAACATATTCTCTGGCCCTGTGGAACGCATGTTAGAACCTGTGTTCATCTGACTTGTCAAGAAGCATGCTCTGCTCATGTGTGCCATAATCTGGAAAGAAGTCCTGTTTATGTATTTCTACATAAGGTATACTATATGTAATACACATACATCTTATACCTATTTACAGCACAGTGTCCCCAGTCACTGAATTCTTGGTTTGTCAATTATGGTTCAGAGGGAAGAGCACCACCTACTGGTCCATCTAACCCACTTACAACTTACTGCAACAAACATACTTATTACTTGCTGCAGCTGGGCTTGGTCAATACCCGGAAGGGTGACCTTTGTTTCTCAGATCTGACAAGATCAGGTTACAAAAAAGTAATATTGCTTTTATTGTAATTATGCTCACAACATAAAAAAATAAATTAATATTTTGTCTGTTTCCATGTTTTATATTTTGCTTATAGAAATCATGCAGATATAAAAAGAGTTGTGCTTTAGTCCTGTTCTTTAAAGGACACATACTGTCCCCCCATCACAGTCTAGGCAGATCATTTCATGAGAATGCTAGCCTGTTTTCCAAAGCCACATTTTTGTTCTGAAATGTCTTGGGTCTGTAGGAAACAAATGTCTATAAAAATATTTTGACTAAAAAAGAGATAATGAAACAGTTAAAAAAACATACTGCATACAGTCAGAGAGTTCACACATTGAAACAGATAAGTAAGGGAAATGTTTTTAGTTCTTCTATGTCTGTGAAAACAAAAACATTGGAAAATGTATAGCTATTTCTTTCTGCACAAGCTACATTGCATACGCAGGTAGCTTCAAATTAAATTATAAATCTATTTTTAAATTTATTAAATTTATTAAATTTTTTAAATCTATTAAGGTCATGCGAGCTGAAAAGCATGAAAGTTTGTTACATAATTTACACTATATTAAATTTATGTAATACAGGTATTCTTAAGGTAAACCTTTCAAATTAAAAAAAATCTCCATAAATATCTGTCATTATGTTTGATTAACTGTGCATTCAATACTTTTTATTTGGTTATTCAAAGTAATTTTATTATATTATTCACATAACTTGTACGTTGTATTGTTAATCCTAATAATCACTGTGATATAGTCAATTATGCAGTTAGGCGTTTTCCTAACTAGATTGTTGTGACAAACTCATACAAAAATTTTATGAGAAATTAATGTGTGCTTCACTTACAGCCACATTTCCTAAAACAGATTCCTGAATCTAGGTCTTTGTGATCTACTTTTGGTAAAATGGTGACACTTGATTAGCTGTGATATTTATGGAACTATCTGGGGAGACTGTTATCTAGATACTGTACGTAATGATGAACACAGAATTGAGCAGTGTTGCGCAGTAGCAAGGGAGAATCTCCTGAAGGGATTAAATGAGCAGCATACAGGTGCCTTTAACAGTGATGTGAAATGCTGATTCTGATAAGTATTTCTAGCTAACTTTATGGTAGTCTGAAATCTGTTACTGACCTGAAGTTTCAAGGTGGAATTTTGTTTAGCTTTGTTCTGTACTTTACCACTTTGTGTTGCCATACACTGAGTAATTAAGTAAAAATGTATTCGTACGTGCTGCTGCTGTAGTGTAGTATTTATGTTTATGAAGCTGTTATTATTCATAGGAATGCATCAATGCTGCCTGTACAACATTGGATTATCAGAAAAATTATAATTAATTTGCCAAGACTGTTGCTCTAAAAATATCTTTGCATAATATATACTGAACATCAAAAGAAACCTGTCTAGAAAGGTTCAGAAAAGCATAACCAGTGAACAGGCATATGCTTTCCTAGACTGTACGAGGTACTATATGTGCAGCTGATATTATTTCCAGCTGTGACTTTCACTACAGACCACCTTTTGATGACAAATGTTAATCAGTATAATGAGTTTACCTTTGTAATGCTTGATTAATAAAATGTCAGTGTGCACTAGAAATCCAATCGAGTACTTTTCCTAAAGCATAAACTTTTGAATTTTTCATAGCAATAAATGCTAAGTTTCCTTTCATACTTACAATATATTCAGTGCTTGGGTCAGTTAAAAAAAGCTTTTAAAAAAGCTTGCTTGGCATAATTGCTGTAACTGTAACTATGCATTGTGAATACACTTGGGCAAGAGGTCAGAATGAAAAGTCCCAGTGGAGAATACCAGCCTTCCCCTCTGTGTTGTCAAGGTCAAAGCAACATGAGGTGTCAGGTGGAATATTGCAAGATGCCAGGACACACCACCTGCTCTCTATTGCCCTTCTCCCTGAAGTGTTAGCTCACACAATTAGAACACCAGGGGTAGAGGAGAAGTAGGTGACCCTTATAATTGGATCTGAGGTTGTTTTACATGTATAAGTACTGTACTGTATATATAACCAGATTTCATTCACAGAGCTCTCAGCCAGGACTTCATCTTTTGTTTAAAGGCTAGGCTGCTGTTCATTGTGATTAACCATTCTGATTACACCCAACTTTCTCTACTTAGGGGATAATATATATATATATTACTTTCTTAGGGTACTGTGATTAATTCTTAGTGTAGATACACTAATGTAACAGGCTTCCACTAAACTATATTCAGGAAATAATATTAAATCACACATACTGTACCACCGTATCAGGCCAAAGTATTGGTGACTATGTGACAAAAGTAGAGCTGTAAATCTTCAAATCTTTCCTTTCGTGGCTATAATTATTGACATGCAGTTGATCAATAAATAGCCTACAGCAAGCCTAAGAACATATTAATTGCTATTGGTTTAGAAGGACATTTTCATACATCAAAGCAATTTTAGGTGAAAAAATATTAAAGTAAAGCTAAAGCTTTCTCTTTACACAATGTGATGAATGTTGCAGCATTGAGTATAGGTCATTTGTGAGAGGTACTGTATATGTTGATGCCTAGTGACAGATACATCTGTTCAGGACTAAAGTGTTACTTCCTCTTTAGCATCTCCAGCAGAGCCTGCATGCTTGGTCAGTTATGAAAAGACATTGCATAACTTATTGGCATCTGTCAATGATTGAGACATTTATCAAATTTTAAAATGGATAAGATCTGCATTATTATGTTCTTTATATATTATATTAATTATATTATATTATATGAATGTACAATGTATATTATTATACATAATGTCTAATCATTAATGTCTAATATATGATTATTATTATTATTAGATTATTTTTCTAAGGCATGTTATAGCCCGCTTCATTATTGATATGGCTATACCACATCTTCTGAAAAGGTGACTGGGCTCAGCACAATGTCTTATTGTCAGCTGATCGTAAGTTTTAGACATTTAGCCATGACAATTAAAAGTATAGATTATGGATATTGAGAATACTGATTTGGCAAACTTCTGTTATATTAGACCCTCTCCTGTACAAAAATACCTATACTCTCCTTCCTTATCTAGGCAGATTACATGCTACTGACTAATTACAAACATACAGTACGTACTATACGTATGCATACATCCCAAAATTAGCTCTCAACCTTCCTGTACTGTACTGACAGGGCCCTGGTGTGAAGCTAAGCTTCTTGCTCTAGCATTGTCAGCTCCTCCACCCTTGTTTGCTATCAGCAGTGTCATGTTAGTTAGTGCTGAGAAGACAGATTAACCTGCTGTCTCTTGGCCATCTGGAGTGAACACTGCTCTTTGAGGCATGGTGATAGTGTATACCAAAGACACTAATTTCTTTTGCATTAAAACTTTGATTACAAAGAGATGTCTTTCCTAGGTAGCCAAGGTATGGGCTAAAATTGAATAATCATTTTCTTAGCAATTAGCATCTTTGTTGATTCAAAATATGTTGGCTTTAGTTTCACCTTAAACTAGGATTTCTTAAGCTATAGCTGAAATGGGATATCCAATTGTCTATTTTATTGTACTCTGCATTTTGCATTTAAGCCATCATCTTGCCATTAAAAGTCATTTAACAATATAATTCACTAGCCACAACACATAACTGTGTTTTTCCAGCAATGCATTTTTAGTGAATTATCAATTTACCACACATGCCAGGTTACAAAACAAAAGACACTTAAATTTGCACTAGCATTTAAATTTGTATTAGAAATTCCAGAATTACCAATTATTATTTGTAATATCCCTACCTAATTTGTTGTATATTTTTCACCTTTTGACAACCAGTTGTGAACCCTGCCAACAGGTGAGAATGAGATATTGTAGACAGACTTCCCCGATCAGTCCACATTCAAGGTGCTCGTCTGTGAGCATCACAGGCAGCACAGCCCCAAACTGTCGATTTATCACAGAGTGGATGAGCGGCCTGTCCCTTACAAACAGCACCATGATCCTGGAAGCCACTGGGGTCAATGTGTCGTTGGGACTCAAGGAAACCATGGCCAATCTAATCCTACCCTACATTCAGTGGTACTCATAAAGTTGTGCTCTGCCAATAGGGGAATCCCAGTCACACTCACAGTCGGGGATGGCATGGCTCAGGCTTGGACCTGCAACACTCAGGTGAGGGGCTTTGTCAGCTGAGCCACTTGGATTCCCTGAGACAGATCAATCTGCCAGACACAGTGCCTTGTAATGTTCTTTTTAGAAGGTTTTAAATCAGTTTCATTTAAGCTTTTATGTACAGTACATACCATAGAAATCCTAAAGCATGAAACCTCATTTTATAAGACGTCATACTGTAGATTCTTAGTGCAGTGGTTTATTCCTTGAAGCTTGACTTTACTGGACAGCTTGTACGTAACAAAAGGAATCTGCCAGTCTTAAATGTTACTTCATTACCACCACAGTGAAAGCCAGTGCAAGCCCATCTCAGCCATGCTACACCATCACCATAGCAACTGCTTGGAATGCATGAGGGCTTGGATTCTTCTGCTGCAGAGTATTCTCAGGTAGATACATTGTGCTTTTTTCCCCCTCTCTCACACACTCTTTCTCTTAAGGGGACTGCAGAGATTAGACAGAGTATTGAAAGAAAGAATCCATCCATTTATATACATTTTTAAGGCAGAAATTGAAAATATCCAGCATCTGGGGTGTATATCCCCCCAAACACATCTGTAATATCTTGTTTCCTCAGAGATTAAAAATGAGAATGTACAAATAGTAATTTCAGAATTAGATCTTTACACATGATGATACTGTTATTTATTTCATGTAATAAATTACATATTCAGATTTTGTGTACATTTTTGTATTTTAATAAAAGACAATATGTGAAATGATATATGTTCATTACCATTTACCTGTATCCTACTTTGAAAATAACAAATTCAAAGATCAGAACATCTGATCAGTTCAATGCATTATTAATGTATTTTGATTCTCATTTTTCATTGATCAATAAAATGCTTACAGTATTTAGGCATATTGGAATTCAGTTATTGATTAAGCAATGCTAGCAAATTTCTCTGTTTTGTAGCAGCGTGGTTAAATCGATGAAACATATGTCTTGCTGAACTACCAGGGTTACCGAACATTCAGTTTAATTTCAAAATGTGCTTATACCCTGTTTCACCAATTACACCTTGCTGCTTAGCGTGCCTTGCTAGAAACCGGAGCATTGTTTTATAGGACTGGCAGATGAGCACATTACTTGAATTTGAAAGAGTCTCCCAGGAGGACCAAGAATCATCTCAGTATCTTGGCTCATGCTCTTTCAGGTTTACTGATTCTGTTTCCTCAAGCTAAAGCCTGTTCTCCTAGCTTGAGTCTGTGTGAGCTGCCTCATTGCAGCCCTGCCCTCTGCGCTGAGGCTGTGGTTTCTGCTGAGCTGTGTGAGAGAAGGAGGACCACATGCTTACGTGTGATGTAATTCATTATATACAATTTTCCTTCTGTCGTTTCACAGGTGCCTAGAAACCCTGTAAGCAATCTGCTAAACCGAAGTGGAAGATGCCTCATGAAGTAAGCCCGAAACTGAAATAGAACTATCAAGTCTCAGCTGGTGAAGCACAAAAATCTGCAGTTCCTGTTTTCCTCCAGGATAAAAAAACCCCAAATACTCCCAGACGGAGAAGCTACAGAGAGAAATAACTATGTGAATACACCAGACTTTTTGCTGGTTTGCTGTGAACATCCTGGAAGATTCGACTGAAAATACCTGGTTAAAGTATGTAATGGACTACAAGGTTTGCCTGCACTGAATCACTGAAGCCTGCCCAGTAATTGTAAGTACTTAATGATAAAATTTTGCAATCCAAAATGGTAGTATAACTACCTCCAGTCTCCATATCTCTGACATAAAATGTTTAACTTAATACTATGAAACGTCAAAACACATCTTTTGGTTTGTTCTGGTCTTCATGTTTCTTACGGGTTCTGCTCATGTGCATATTAAATCATCATGGTTGAATATTTCTGAAAAGATTTGCCCACAACTTATTCATAACTTTAGGAAATATCTGAAATTTGAATTGAGGCTGTTTTTTTCTGTGTTACATTTTGTTCTTGCAATTTAGTTGCTTAGGTAAGTTCATATGAGTAATGAGTTTATATTTGCATCACATTATTGGGTATTGATATTGTTAAGGCTGCTTAGGAATTTCATAAACTACTCATTTGCTAAAATATGAATCTAACTACAAACTGAAATAATGTACTGACTAAATAATATTGTTGTTTTTCTAAATTAAGAAACACTAGTATCCACTTCCTTAAGAGTAATTTACATTTGCAATGGAGTGGCTCTAAATCAGGGCACAACTTCAACCACATATTTTGTGAAACCTTTATATGGATCAGTCTTAAACTACATCTATATCTTGCAGTTTCAGCTGGGAAGTTGGTTAGTGTATGGTTGTGAGTTCAAGCCTCACCGGGACCTGTGTTAACATCCATCTTAGCAATTCTATAGCTCAGGTCTCGTAAACTAGGGGTCTTGAGTTCAAAACCTAGTCCAACATTACAATGTTTATTTCTTGGCTTCTTTTAAGATATGGCTGGATGAGCTCCTTAGATTAATTAACTAATGTCTGCCAATTGGGCTAAATGGGCTGGATGGCCTCCTCTCATTGGTAACCTTTCTCAAATAAGTTCCTTATATGTAAGATAATAGGTGACACTCTGAGTGCGGGTCAACCCACAGTATAAGGGCTGAATTAACAGTATGTGAGAATGGTGATACAGTATATGTTTCAAGGTGAGGGAACACAGTTTATTCAAAACATTTAACTACAGCAGATTATTGAAGTAATTGGAGAATAAGCACATTATCTCTTACAAGTAATTGAGTTTAATGATGGATTCAAGAGGAAAGTATTTGATTCATTTATACTATTGAGAAAGTGAGAAAAATGTATTGTTGGCTATGTAATAGGTTGGCTGTCATAGGTTTTCCAATCTTCTTTATCTCTATGTTTGATGAGCCTTCTACTAACTAATTCTGAGCCAATTAATCAGTTCTTTTTATTTCATGATGTTTTGCAGACATAAGCTAAAGCCAGGTCCTTTTGTGCATACTGCTTAGTTTCAGTTATCACTTTGTGTTAGGTATAACGTAGCTGGAGAATTTACATAGTATTTGCTCTTCAGTGTATCAGTCTGTTTTTATTTGTACAAAGTGAAATTATCTGAAATTGAATAATAGTTTATCAAGACTTGTTTCAGTGTACTGTGACTTTACATTTGGCTTTTTTGTTGATTATATTTATTTGAGGAAGGGATGTGTAGTATTATTGGTAAGTGCTCCAGGATTAATCCGTGATGAATGAATAGGGTTAAAGTCTGTGTTAGTCTGTTGGAAAGGGTTTGATCTGGGACCTGTTTGAGGTCCCTCTGCAACGTTTCCCTGTGGCACAGCACAGGAAGACTATCTTACTCTGTTCAGGAAACAGTCAGCACCACTGAGCAGATGGAGAGAAGCATTTGCTTATGTTGCAGAAAAAAACGAAAAAGAAAACCTTGAAGGAAGAGTGGATATGACTCAATCAGATGTCCCCAAAGTGCGTAAAGCACTGGTGGTGGAAGGAGAGTTATCCCTAAGTAAGCCAGAAAAAGATAAGGAAAGGACCTTTTTCAAATGCTAGGAAGTTCTTCTTTAGCAAAACTGTGATTGCAACCTTTGGGTTGCAGAAAAATAAACACGGACACCAGGAAGTTAAGGATTTTGTCTAGCACTGCTACACTGGTGGGTATGAGCTGAAAATTCTATAGTATATCGAATAGCTTTAAGGATTGAGTTGAAGACTTGCAAATATTTTAATACATTGCAGTTTACCAAATTTCTACTGTATCTTTTTAATTTCAATGCATTATCAGAATTTATTAAATTGTTATCACTATGCAGAATTTAAACGAAAGGACTCTTGGTGGATGGCCTATTTTTTTATAAATCATCAGCTATATGCAGAAAAGTCTTGAAAACTGGTATGAATAAATTAAAAATAGCTTTATTTTAGAGTACCTCAAAGTTGGTCAGATAATCTTGTCGACTGCCTATAACATTCCAGGACTTAATTCCAGACTCTGTAACCAAGAGCAGAGAACTGTTCAATCTGAAATCAAAATGTGAATATTTTTTGCTTACTTTCTGAGGTGATCATAGTTTTTTTGAGCCTCTTCATATCCCATATGGTAGTACAGAAATAATACTATTGTGAATTTTGTGGTGAATAAAGTTAGAATTACAATTCAATATTGGCTCCGGCCTGGTTAATTCAATTTTAAACTGAAGAAAGTTCATGTCCCATAAATAATAATAATAATAATAATAATAATAATAATAATAATAATAATAATAATAATAATATCATTATCATAATTTCTAATAGAGGGGAGCAAATCTGGGATCTTAAAATCAGAGGGTGTGTCTGAAATGAGAGAGTGTGCCTATTTTCTATCTGCCATCAATAATTCATACATAGCGTGTGGGCAAATAAAAATCATTTACTGCTTTTCTTAGTTTCTCAACTGCAAATTTAAATTGTAGCTTTCTGCAGTGACATTTTTAAAACACGCTGAGAAAACCATCAGGGAAACCACTCGGACCTATTTCAGTGTTTCCTGTTAAAACTTCGCCAGCAAGACCAGCCCTCTCATAATCAGCCTTATAGCAAAGCCCAGGTGCTGATTTGTTTCTGCAGTTTTGCATTGCATTTTCTTTCCTTGTTTAGTTCCATATAACAATATATTGTGTAACGTGTAATGTCTAGAACTCTATGCTGTCTTCCCTTGAAGCTTTTATTGAGCTGAATTATATCAAACAAATTTGCCCTAAACTATCAACTATATAAGTTACACAAAGTGTAAAGTTAACAACATGTCAGCATGAATCCAGTTAAAGTGCAATGTACTGTATAAAGCCGTCATGAATCCAAAGCTCCATGCACACTGCAAAGGTGTATTTGCTTTTCGAAAGTTATAAGACAGGGAGAGACTTAAAATCATACTGCCTTAATAGAAATATTTCAATTTCTAATATATCTTTATGCAGTTGCACAATTGTTTATTTTAAATACATGCAAAGATTTAAATATCAGTATCAGAGAAAAATGCTGGAAATACTATTTCATAACTAAATTTGCCTTTCTAGACAAACGAAGGTTGACTGAATGAAAAATCCGTTTTCTTAGATGAATGTAAAAGTTGCTGATACCTTTGCATAGAACATTATGTTATCAAGTTACTTCACATGATAATTTTCTGTTTTCTGTTACATGGCCGTTTTTATCCAAACAGTGGGAAAATCAACCTTTTAGAGCAGAAAGGCCTCCTCATCTATAAACTTAAACTTGTCGCCACTCATTAGCATATTGTTTACTGTACAGGAGGCTGCTGTACCAAGCAGCTGGGGTATTTCAGAGGCTTTACTGGCATGAGTAGGGGGTGGATAGAGTACATCCTGTTTCCAGTAGGATCCTGTTTATAATGTTGCTGAGGAACACAATAGCCTCAGCTGGAAGCCAAACTTTAAGTTTAGGCCTACAATCACTCTGGTGCTCTGAGCGCACTTGCCATGTGTTCAGATGACTGGATGCCACATTAAAATTCTGAAAAAGATAAGCCAGTTAAATAAAAAGTAATGTCATATACTGTATGTATATATAATTATCATCCTTATTCATATTAAACTATGAATATTTTTAATTTAAGTCTGATTATATTTTATTGCTAACCTGAAGAAGAATTATTCAGAAGGTATTTATAATATTTTTAAGTACACTTATCTTTTCAACTACAACATCAGATTGAAAATATTAATGTGCTGCATCCTCCTAAAATTTCATTCTGCCAATAAATGTTTTTGACATTATTTATTGCGCACAGACATTATTTGCTGCATAAAATTACTTTCTTTTCAAGAGCATGTATTAAGCATGTGGTTCACTGCTTTCATATTTATTTCTCTCCAGATGGTGGTTGTAACATTCACCATTTGATTTGATTTATTTATATATAACTACATAATACTGAAAATCTTTCTTATTCTGGTTGTAGAATGTGCACACAGAAAATTCTGAAATATATAATTCTGCTTAAAACTCTCACACTACAGAGCTTTACTCCTCTGTCATAGCTATCAATAAGCAATCTATTAACACGCTATTAATGATGATATAAATAGTTATACTGTTATGATTCTGGCAATGGTCAGGAGAAGGGATTTGTTAATGGAATCCAACTGATCTGCAGCAGAGTTATTTATTATCACATTTATCACTCATAATAATTTAAAAATAAATTTCAGTTCTGAAGCATTAAAATGTATTACAATAAATTTGCACCCCTTAAACTAACATGTTACCATTGAAGCTGAGTTGCAGGTTTACACATGTACTCTAGAAAGTCTCAGAGAACTTATTTCCTCTTTCTCTTATACAAGCTGGGTTAAAGCTTGCATTTTAAACAAATCCAGCATCCGCAGCAGATACACCGTGATATCCCAACCATTCTGAAATGCCCTATATATCTCTGACCAAACCACTCTGGTGTGTAGTGTGAGGGCTAAACACAAGAAGACAAGATAAATAAGCTTTTGATTAAAGGCCTACAAGGCTAAGCAATTTAGTTGTTGATTCTCAACTGGTTTCAAGTGCTTTGATCTGAGCCTCTTAATCTTGCAGTGTCTGGTTCATCCAGGCTGTAACTAATAAGAAAATGACGTCAAGGGTCTGGTTTGTGAATAGAGATGAAGGCCTTTATAAAGAAGATATAACTAGGATTACATTTCTAGTTTGTTTTATATCCATCAATTATCATAGAGCATATCCTGGGCACACGGAGTGCAAGTTGGGATAGCTTCCTGGATGAATGCCTGTTCATTAAGCACACACACAGTGACAATTCAGAGACTTCTGTCAGCTTCTGTCATGTCTTTTGAAGGTGGAAAAAAACCAGAGTACTCAGAGAAATTGTTTCATATACATACAATACTGTAATTATAATAGAATGTACTTTCTCAATCCCAGGCGGTTATAATTTGTACAGTTTGTGATATGGGGAAAAATCTCAGTTCCTTGACGTGAAATCACCCACAGTGCATCATATTTCAGACGTGGACACATGTCCGCAATATCAGCAGTGTCAGGGTCCTCCAGCAGGTGGCGTTGTACACCTGTCAGGTAGCTACTAGCCACTTTGAGTGCAAAACCTATAACAACATAATTTTATTAAGAATCTTGCTTTATACAGTATGTGGCAGTTTTTTTAAATATTTCTATTCATGTGCATATTCTAATTGTATGGACAGGAATCCCATTCCCAGGGTATAGTCCTACCATGTAAATCAGGTTCTGACTCACCGTGATCCTCTAAGGAAAAAGCGATTACTGAAAATGGATGGATGATGTTCTGAAATATATGTTTTGAGGGATTTGCTTTTATTGTTTCTGTTTAGGTTAGCAAGTAACAGAAAAGAAACTGTAAACGGTGCCATGAAATGTGGCAAAACCTGAGCACCAGGTGTATATCGAGTTTACAAGATAGTATACAGGCATACTAACCCTTCACAGCACTTACAGTGTCTGTTTTTTAAAAATAGGCATCACAAAAGTCTATAAAGGGGACTCACTCACTTCTTTCATTTAGCTGTTTTCGCCTGGAAGAAATCAGTATTTGTACCTGAGGGTTTCTTGTTAAGAAAGGGTTTTTATTTCCTATCAGTAGTAAATGATGCATTATTTATTTTATTTTGCATAACGCATTTTCCATTATGCAAAAAATCACAGCAGTAGGAAATATCAGTATTTGATACCATTTCCCAAACCAGAATGGAGTTTCGCGAGAAGGATGGCTTGGTGGGACAGTGGTTAGCATTTCTGTCTTGCAGGGTTCAATTCCTGGGGTGTTACCTGTATATTCTATAGTTTTGTGTGGGTTTTGCTCTAAGTGTTCTTGATTTCTTTTTACAGTCCAAAGATATTTAATTCTCATTCCTAGTGTTAATCCCGCATCAGCAGGGTCCACTTGTCGGCACGCCCGTCTCCATTTGGTGGTTTGAACCAAATCTTTGAGCTGACGTTGCCATTAATTGCGACCGAGAAATACTCCAACCGGCGGGTCGCTCCGCCTGCCGTCGGAGTGGGGAAGGAGAACAAAGTAATGTAGCCAATTCATAGAGGGGGATTATTAGGAGGCATGGGAAATTTGACCAGGATGCCGGGGTTACACCCCTACTCTTTTCGAGAAACACCCTGGGATTTTTAATGACCACAGAGAGTCAGGACCTCGGTTTTACATCTCATCCGAAAGAAAGCGCTTGTTTTAGAGTATAGTGTCAGTCCAAAGATATTTCATTAACTTCTATAAAACTGGCCTTGGTGTGAGTGTGTTCGTGTTTGTGTGTTTGTGCCCTGCATGGGTGTATGGGTGTATCCCACCTTGCTCTCTGTGCTTGCCAGGGTAGGCTCTGGCTCCCCCATGACCCTGTATTAGATAAAGCACTTAAGAAATGGATGGATGGATTTTTAGAGAATTGTATTCTATTGCTAATAATGCATTACATATTATTTAATAACTGTATTTACACAGAAAGCTGTGTAGCTGGGCTGGCATTACAGTTAATAGAAATGACAGATTCCTAGAACTACGTCACCTTCATGTGAAGAAAGGCCCCTTCATATATAACTTCAAAAGCAATAGTGATACATCCTCCGTGTAAAAATCCTTTGTGTTTGCGTTCAAGTTCCAATTCCTGGACTGTATTTGGATTTACCTGTTTATCCAATACAGGGTTGTGGGGGAGCTGGAGTCGATCCCAGCAAGAAATGGGCACAGATCAGGATACATCCTGTACAGGATGCCAGCCAATCACAGGCCACACACAGATGCACACACATACCAGGCCAGTTTTGAACCCAGGACTGAAGCCCCAGCTGTAAAGCAACAATACGGACTACTGTGTCACTGTGTTGCCCTGTTTGGATTCACGGCAAACCAAAAAATAGACAATAGCTCCTGCCATTGAGATGTGTTGTCACAGAATATAAATGAAAATATGCATCCTTTCTCAGAAAAGCAGCCACGTCCTCCAGGAAATTGTTAATATCAGATATTGTTAAATAGGATTTGTAGAAATACATAATTGTATGTAATCTTGATTGCTACCTAATGTATACTGTAAGATCATGACAGATTTATGGCTACGATCCTTCTTGGAAAGAAATTGCCTATCATTCTGTGACATCTTGAATACAGGAGCCTGAGATTATGCTTTGTCTTAGTTTTTGTTTTGTTTATTCTGATTTTCATAAATAATTACCACCAGATTATTGGGAGATCCAAGCACATTTGGAAACCTGTGAGAAGAAACTCACTGACAATTAGTCCTTTTTTATGTTGTCATGATTAATGCATAAAAAATAAATTGACAGACACACAAATTCCCAGATAAATTAAATGTAATCTTAATTCACATACTTTTAATGGAAATGGAGAAGTGCACCACTGTGTGCAAAACGTTACATAGTATACAGTAGTTTCTAGTCAGACAGTGGAGAAAAAACCCATCTTTACTATTAAGTTAATCTTGATTGTCACTCTTTACTTCAAGTTAAAAAGGGTATCCTTGTGTCTTTCTGAAAGAAAGTTTTGTCCAGATGCCTTGCAATCTGCTTGGCATCTTCATTCTTGAAAAACACACAGTATCAGTTGATTTTGTGCTGCAAACAATAAAAGATGGATGTTTATAGTACATGGGACAATGTACTGTATGCTGCCTGCTTTACTTTTTCATGGAATTGTGACTTCATTCCACTTGACTGCCCATTTCGGGCTTCCACTGACAGTCAGTGGGTCACAGGGTTAGGAGAGCAACACAGCTCATAATTACCGACCTGCTGGGATTACACAAGAAGATTACACTTCCTCGGCTTTCTGTTTTGTTCTCCACCTCCGTGTTGGCTTTACCATATCTTTTTTTCTTACCTTTTTTATGTGAAGTGATTTCACATAATGAAGAAAGCTGTACAGATGCAATCAATTGAACTTTCACACAGTATTCTCTATCCTTGTTATGTCTAAGGTATAGAGCGAACAGCACACTATGCCCCCTTTACCTCATTTTGAATAGAAGGTGATTAAAGCCTTACATTTGTTGTTAAAGTTTAATCAAAAGCAGCTTATAAATGTTCCTGTGTGTATTTGTACAGGTGGGCATTTGATTGGAGCAATCTAAATTAAGCACTTTGTTCAAGGGTTAATCAGCAGGTCCCCATCAAGGATTTGAACCCAACAACCTTCCAGTTACAGAGCCCTAACCTCTAATCCACACTGCCAGCACTGCTGTTGTTATTCCTAACATTCTAGCTGCAGCACAGAATACTGTAAAGGCTAGATACTCTAAGAGGTTTTGTTTCTTAGAGTAAGCTTTTCAGAATCATAGTTGATTAGTCAGCTTGTTGGTTTACCATTAGGTTATGTAATAGATTTCCTAAATAAAACTTTTTTTATAAGTAACAGTGGAATTTTTCTTTCACCTGTGGTTATAACTGAGTTTTGTTTTCACTTAGCATTGTGACTCTGAATTCCCTTTCAACTAAAGAAAGATTAAAAAGGGGAAGAAAATGTTTCACAGCATATGACTGTGCATCTCAGATACAATCTTTAATGCTTCCTTATAAATGTTTTGATTTACAGATTCAGTTCAGTTCCTAAATCAGATGGACTGGTGCTTTGCATGCTAAAATCAGGAATGTAAGTTCAGAATGAGCCTGTAGAAAAACTTTCTCAGGACACATTGAATTAATCTCTGGCATCTTAATACTGAGCTTGAATGACTTGATGGTAATACATTTCAGATAAAAAGAATCTTTCTAGAACTGCCTTTTTAAGGAGTTTCTTCTTGCATGCGTCCTTTTTGAATTTTAGCTTCTGTTGTGAACTTCTCGAGAGGCATGCAACACTCTTGACAGCTCAGTGCAAAGTGATTGGGGTGAATGCTATTTTTTAGTCCTGACATTGCCTTTTCAGGAGGCCTTATCTAAGGATGATGGGTGCCTTTGTAACAAACCTTTGTGTGGCTTTGCTGAAAAAGTTTTTTAACCCAGCTGACAATTTCAATAACATGATTAAAATGGCACCATTATTGTAGCCCCAGAGAGCTATTTTCTTTGTATGAGAACAGTTCTTAATGCACACCTCCAATTCTACTTTATTGTTAAAAGCAAAAACTACAGGCATTCTTTACTTATAAAAAGAGTATTATTTAGATTGTCAAATCACTAATATTTTTGTAGAAATTAGCATTCTTGGTTTCATCTGAATTTTGTATACTATTTCTTTCCTTGGCCATGATAATTAATTTATCATTTATTTACAATTGACATATTTTTAATAAAATGTTTAAAACCTATAATAATTGCTTACACTTATATAGCGCTTTTCTGGACATTCCACTCAAAGCACTTTACAGGTAATGGGGACTCCCCTCCACCACCACCAATGTGTAGCCCCACCTGGCATCAGAACACTCACCACACATCAGCTATCAGTGGGGAGGAGAGCAGAGTAATGAAGCCAATTCATAGATGGGGATTATTAGGAGGCCATGATTGGTAAAGTCCAATGGGAAATTTGACCAGGACACCAGGGTTACACCCCCGCTCTTTTCGAGAAATGCCCTGGGATTTTTAATGACCACAGAGAGTCAGGACCTCGGTTTTATGTCTCATCCGAAGGACGGCGCCTGTTTACAGTATAGTGTCCCCATCACTATACTGGGGCACTAGGACCCACATGGACCGCAGGGTGAGCGCCCCCTGCTGGCCCCACTAACACCTCTTCCAGCAGCAACCTTAGTTTTTCCCAGGAGGTCTCTCACCTAGGTAATGACCAGGCTTACACCTACTTAGCTTCAGTGGGTTGCCAGTTGTGAGTTGCAGGGTGATATTGGTGCTGGCATATGAAAGAAACCAAAGATATACCAAAGAAAAATGGGTTATTTTAATAAAAGCAATCAGTACCAAAATTAAATGTATATATGTTGAAGGATGTTCATTTCAAAATGCTGAGGTGGAAGGGCATATTTGAAATGAAGATAAAAGATATTAAGATACAAAACGTTATTCTGTAACATTGAACTATTAGATCTTTACTTTAGATACTATCAGTCCGATTATCTTATCTAATATATCATCACCACCAAAATAATTTGTGATTTTCTCTTTTTCTGAAACATTACTGAGTATGTGTAAAAATGTACTGTGCCTTTTGAGACCATTTCGCTTTCACACTACAAACTGTTATAATGCTAAGACCACAAGTTCTCCTTTACAAGTACAGTAAGTGCACACTGGCAAGTTAAAACATATATAGATCATCAGAAACAATTCCGTTTTTCAATGTTATGTGGTTTATTTGTTTTTCTGTGATACACATAAACACTGCCAAAAGCAGCTTTTGGAAGAGTGATGGAATAGGATGAAATGGGTTGGTGAGGGGTGGGGGCAAACATAACAAAATGTAATCATTTTTGTTTAATTTAGTTTTTTTTTTGTTGAGCATACTTAAAATTTGTTGGAAAAATTATTTGCACACAAACAGCAATTCAATTTTGTGAATACAAGCAATGAGATTGCTTATAGTACTCAAGTAACAATTAGTTTGTTTTTTTTTAAGAAGCAAAACCACTGCTCTCTCTATATTGGTTGAAAATATAGAATTAACATGAGTACAGTATAAAGGTCCTCCTTACAAAACAAACAACATTATCATTGATTCACCAAAGATTATTTTCTCCTGTTATATACTCAAATTTGCCTTTTGTCTTTCTCCTGCAACAAAAAGGGGATTTAGTGATTTGATTTTTCATTATCAGTATTGTTAATTAGACTTACGTTTTAAAATTTGAACAGAGGGTCACATCATGTTCATTTTCATAATTGTTTTACCATTTACATGTGAATTTCTGTTAATGTGTCACAGTGTTCAGCAGGGTTTCAACACTCGCCAGGGTTCAGTACAGAGAACCATTGTGATTAGCCAGATTTGCATACAGTATAACCAAGTCCACTCCTATACTATCGCATAATGCATTATATAGTATGTATGCAAAGGAACAAGTAATAGGTTTATTCCATGCTGAAAAAAGAAGAAAAAGAACACAAAGTTTCGGCCGTGGAGCCTTCTCACCTGAAGAAGGCTCCACGGCCGAAAAGTTGTGTTCTCTTTCTTCTTTTTTTCAGCATGGAATAAACCTATTACTTGTTCCTTTGCAGCCTACGCATGCTGACGCAGCTACCCACCTGAACATATAGTATGTATGGTTTAAAGACATAAGTAACCCTCCCTTATATGGTAATTCAAGTGTAACATTGTCTTTAAGTTATATGAAACAACTTGATCAACTAAATGAAACAACAGTTAACACAAACTAGTTATCAGTTGAAATCAACAACATGAATCCCTCTTCTGCGTCCAGCAGATTCCTGCTCTTTTTTGTCTTTACCTCCATCATTAGCATACTCCATTGTAATAAAAAGGGCAAGGTTGTTTCAGTGAGCCTGTAAGGTCATTCACCATGCTGCCGACAGAACCAAATGCATTTGTTACAATACAAAAACAGGCCCATGCTGGGATGTGGATGCTGGCCAGTGGGTGCTTGGGCAGGGAGCAGGGAGCAGGGCTAGATTCGCTCACTGGCTAGATTCATCTCACAATTCTAGTTTGTTGCAGCACTGAATTGTAAAGTTGCGCATAACAGCCAGTTTAATCGTTTAATCTCTGCTTTTTTTTTCATCCAAGACCCTGTGGACAGACCAAATTGAGGATAAGCGAATTCACGAATGTTAAATTCACAAATGTCGAGACCATAATGTATTCAGAATGTGAATTCCTGAATACAGTAGAGTATTTATGTGAGAGGGACAAAGTAAATCTTTAGGATTTTTCTTAATTACAGAAGAATGTAGGTGAGAAGGAAAATATATAAGCAGGTATTACAACATAATATAGTGTGAATTGACAATGATAAAATTAATTATTCAGGGTTGGTATTGAGTTTAGTTTGCTTTCCCACTGAATGAAAAATAAATGTATTTTAACTGTACCTATGTGTAGCCATTCATACCAAACTGTAACAAACCATCCTTATCTAAAGAATATCATACCATGTTAAATCATTTTGCTAATGTGATTTAGGCTTAATGTAGCTTCTATGTCCCTGACTCAGTAGGAATACACGGAATCAGAAAAAGTTACCCATTGACAAAGATGTTTGAAAGTAGAAACGATCAAGACGGCTTTGATATCTCACAGACGAGATGTCGTGAGGTTCTTTAAATCAGTAAGACTGCAAAATGCTTTAAAATTAAATAATGCAAACCATGCAAGAATCTTTCCAGTAATGAAATGCTGTGTAATACGTCTTCATTTCTGATCCAGATTGAATTGCTGACCTTTATCTCTTAATTTCTGAGATGGCACACAGCACGCTCTGAAGATTTAATGTTGTTTATATTTCTTGCATGTTACAGTAATGAAGAGTCACAGGCATACAAATCACTCTGACTGCTTTAAATGGGCAGATCTGGAATCTCTGGGATGAACCCAAGGCTACATGACTTCTTAGGAAAGGTGTATGGTATAACTACACCATTCGTAACTCATTTCTCTAGCTCCACTTTGAAGTGATTTTCTCAAGCATGGAGAATGGTGTTGGGTTCTCAGTGTTATTAAATAACAGATATCAATTTTCTAAAAAGCGTTTTCTTTCAATTTCACAGGATTTGATTTGAGTGTTTATGGGACAGGTCCGTGCTTGAACATGGTTGTGTAACTGTCCATTATATTTTTAATTCATTTTAATTTTTTTTTTTATTTGTTAGTATAATGTCAATTTGAAGATGTACAATGAATAACATTACATTAATGTTTTTATAACGTTAATTAAAAATGCTATAAATAAAAGAAAACAGAAAATTATACTACTAAGATGTTAGCTTTAACTTGAATGAAAGTGTTTAGAGTATCTAACTTGTTTATTCACTTTGTTTATAGATTTTTAAGGGCTATTGTTTCTAGGAAAATATTATTTTTTATCTTTGTCTTTTAAAAATATACTGTAATTCTGATTTGGTAATGAGCCCTAATTACAGTGTATCCTATCTAATATTATGCAGTCATCACACAAACATGCACCTCAAAGCTTTAATTATTTGTCATTGTTATTGAAATTCATCAACAAAAAGCAATACAAAATGAGGTGGATTTGGAAGCAATCATTTATGATTTTCATAGATTTTTGGTAAATTAAAGTTATACTGTTTAAAAATAAACTCTGGCGTGCTTGGATTTGGAATAGAAAGTGCCTTGGCTGACACTGGAGTTGAAGTGCATAACTGAAGCATGAATTCATCATCACAATGTGCCTGCCTTAAATTTTTATAATTGTGTTTATTGGAGCAAATTAAACTTTTACTACATGTTTGCAAGATCACTTAAATGCTTTGTTCGTGTCTTTTAGCCATGGCTTCCTTCTTGTCACTCTGCCATGTAGGCCAGCTTTGTGAAGTGAGTGGGATATTGTTGACTCATGGACATATGCTCCTACAGTATCTCAGCCAGTTTTCTTCTTGCCTGGCTTCTCAGTTTGGTGGGATAGCCTGATCCAGGCAGTGTCTGGATGGGATGATAAAGCTTCCACTTCTTAATGGTCAGCTTCATTGTGCTCAAAGGGATTGTCAGTGTCTTTGAATTTAAGTTTTTATACCCTTCTCCTGACCTCTGCCTTTCAACAACTGTATTCCTGACTGGTTTTGAAAGCTACCTGTTTTTTGTGGCTGAATCTTTGGTTGAAATTTAATACCTGACTGAGGTACATTATGGAGACAAGTGTATTTGTTCTGAAATAATCTATTAACTTTGTATGTATTATTTATACATACAAAGTGGAGCAGTGGTTATGTAGCTAAGGATCTGTGCCTGTGGCTGGAAGGTTGCTGGTTGAAATCCTGCAGCTGGCAGAGGAATCCTACTCTGTTGGGTCCCTGAGCAAGGCCCTTAACCCCAACTGCTCCAGGGGCGCTGTACTCTGTACGCTGTGCTCTGACCCCAGGCTTCTCTCCCTGTCTGTGTGTCTCATGAAGAGCCAACTGTAGTATGCAAAAAGATGAATTCCTAATGCAAGAAATTGTGTAGGGCTAATAAAGTTATGTTATGCCACAACTTATTAAGATCTCCTTGGTTTCAGTATTAGATTATTATTTGAATCCTTTGAAATAGCCTGAAGGGTTCCCACTGTACTGGATATGGTCTTGAGGTCTTTCCAGTGCTTTGCAAAAAAACAAGAGATGCTTCACCAGCCTGCTCCAGGCTTATCAACCCTTCTGTCACAACAGCCCCTCTTGATAAAGTAGTTAAAGGTTTGGAGATGGCTTCTGAATCTGGTTCACTTTTAGATTCCTTTCCTTTTACTCTAGCCATTGACATTTCTAAACCTGAGAAAAACAGTCGAGCTTCTTATTCAGTGAAGGTGCTCTGCTCTAACTTAAAAATCTGCCAGTCTTCTTCTAAATGGCTGAATTTGAATAATATCCCTGA
This sequence comes from Lepisosteus oculatus, assembly GCF_040954835.1. NCBI lineage: Eukaryota > Metazoa > Chordata > Actinopteri > Semionotiformes > Lepisosteidae > Lepisosteus > Lepisosteus oculatus. The sequence goes on along the minus strand of NC_090699.1, from coordinate 26,208,050 downwards.
AAAATACTATTCACTTGATCTTTCTGTTTTGAATAAGAGAGTATACAGAAAAGACTCATTACAGAGTATACAGAGGACTCATTACTAGCCCTTCGGTGTTTGCACCAAAAAGTTGCTTCAGTTTGTCAGAATAGTAGTTTTTGAAACATTCACAATCTGTAAAACAAAACTGCAGCTGTTTCTTTTACTGTGTCCCCTTCTTCAGTTACTTCTGCTAGTAATGCTAATGTTAATGCTGCATTTGGTCTTTAGAACTATTATTATGATGGTACAGTAGATACTGGTTGATGTTGTGAATACCATCCTTGAGTCCTTAATTAGCTGCATTGAAATTAATATTTTTTAATTAAAATATACTTGAATATCAATAGCCGGGTAATGTCAGTCGGGTAATGCCGGGTAATGCTGATATCTAATATTTTATGTAACAGGACCTTCATTGTTCTGTTTGATTTTACAATATAATTATGCATGAGATCATGATAGAAGGTTACATTTTTGCAAGCTATTATAAATGCATAGAATGGTCTGTTTGGATGAGGTCATCAAGGGCAGAACATGTAGGTCATTCAAGAAGTAATTAGAGGCTGTCCCGGTGGGGACATTGTTATAAATGCATGAGCTTCAACGGGCCAGACAACAGCTTCATATTGCCAAACATGTCAAGTATAAAAAATCCTTTATGAAAGCAGTTCCAGTCTGATGTTTACAATTAAGTAAAACAAATGTTGTTCTCTTTTCAACCCACCAAGTGCTTAGACTAAATATTCACAAAGCCTGCATAGAGCTTTCAAGTGCCTTGGAGCAGAATTTCACTTAGAGTGTGCTTTCAGACAAGAGATCCAGATGATAATAAATTACCGTAAAGCCTTAAAGAAGGTCGGATACTGTCTGATACTGCCATTTTTAAAATGTTTACCTGCAGCGCAATGTCTACACAGCACTCTGCTCTGTGTTTTTATCATGAAATGATTGACTTCTGAATAACCAGGCCTGCAGCTGTATTCCCTGCGTGAATGGTGTGGTTAGGAGAATTTTATGTATTGTTCTAACGTTCTCTGCTTCAGATTACAGTCTTCCTGCTATTTCCCAGTAAACCTGATTTCTTGGACTTTGTTCAGATCATAATAATATTTCTTTTGGTTCTGTTTATACAAAGGATCGCTACAATTCACCTACTTAACATGACTTTCACACAAGACCTTCAAAGCATACAAAACAAAGAAATACAGAGAAAACAAATACAAAGAAATACAGAGAAAATAAGATCGTATTGCCTGTCTATCAATTTCACCATGGGCCTCCTAGAAAAGATAAGAAATGTAAGGCAAAGCAAAACTTCCCATGAGAAACTGATTAAACCCTTAATACATTTCTCCTCAATTCACAGCTGTACAGAAGCGATTAAATTAGAATAGTTGATTTTTTAAGAGACAAAAATAATAGGGTCCTGTGGTTACAAGATACATACATTCTAAGAACATCTTGACTTAATTTCAGAGTGAAAGGTGTTTATATAAATAAGAGGCATAAACAATGAGCTCTCTGCCTAACCTTACGAAACCATTATAAAAGATTGTTACGATATATTCCTTGAATACTTATGCCAGACAGCAGTTTACAACAAAATTCGCTCAATGTACAGAACCCACTGCTGCAGTTACCTCATTTGTGAGTTTTATGCGCCCTCTGGTGGACTCTTTATGTGATTTTTATTAACTGCATGCAGCATGGGTGATGAACGTGCGTATAAACATTAGATGTACTGCGCACATAAAACTTGCAACTTATTTATGCTGATTTAGTTATTTTATATAGAGACACGGAAAATATTACATGAGGAAAGCAATCATATTTCAAATTGAAATGCAATTAAATGCAAAAACTAAAAATAGGATTTTTTTGCAGTTGCTGATTGTGTCGCATACATTTTAGATGTAATTAATCTCAAATTTAGGAACTGTAAATACAAAATTAGCATTTCAAATATAGAAATAGAAACAGACCACTCCCCCAGAGTTTGAGATTATCTGGCGTCATTGCATTTTTTGATTTGCAAATATTTTGATTTGTATGATAAAAAGACCTTTTCTTGCATAATGAAAATCAAAGCTTTTTAACAGTTACAAAATATCTATAACTAACAACAGCAAGATGTAGTGAAGAAATTTAGGTGAAATAGTCTACAAAACACACAAAATGTTTGTGAATATAAAATATAGCAATCCTAGTTTGTTCTGTGAAGTGAGTCACAAATGTGGACAGTTCAAGGACGTTATATGTTTTATATATTGTTTTATGTATTAGTTCAACTCTAATTCCATTCTCATGATCAGTGTACTATACTCTGCCATCATGCTAGTAGGTAAACCTGAAGTTATATAAATCTGGATCTTCTGGCCAGATTTTCACTGGTGAAATAAATGAGCACCGAGAGCTTCTTCAGAAATTACACTGATATTATTAAGAGGAGGGAGTAAGGTATGTAATGTGGATCGTAATAATGTTCCCAAAGGTTCTTGGGGGGGGTGTTGTTTCAGCATACTTTGCATATTTGTAGTTTAGTGGCAAATTGATCTAATGGTGTCTTGTTGCCGTTTCTAAAATGGTTTGAGATTCCACAATGTGCATTCCTTTGCGTAAAGAAGTTTCTGTTCCCAATTTTGAATCCATATATCCATTGTTTCCACTTGCTCCCCCCGGTTCGTGTTTCAGCATTAATTGCGAAGCCCACTGGATGAACATTTTCCATGTCTTTGAGGATTTTGAATCACTGTCCCCTGTCTTCTCTGATCCAGACTGAAAATTCAGTTATCTTAGCCAGTCATTGTAGAGATGTTTGTATATTTTGTATTGTGGTAACATACTGTATATTCTAAACAAGTATTTCTCAATTTAAACATATATTCCTTGATCTGAAACTCCAAACTTTTAACTATATATTCCATGATTTTGTCACACCTTTTAATCACGTACTGTATCACCTACAGTATGTGTTTCCTGTATTGTAATACATTTAGTTCTGGTTAAAGCTTCCAGTCCTGACATTCCAGTCAGTAAAAAAACTTCACCTTAGGTGGGATTTCTGTAAGATAAAATAGAAAAATATGTATATTTGCATTTCTGTTTCTTGGGCCCCAGGTTTTTCAACAGGAAACAGTAGAGAGATCCACTGACACATTCAGATTATATTTATCGACTGTGAAGTTGTGGTTTTAGTGGCTGGGGTATGTATTAATCTTACAGGATGAAATGATAAAATGTTCTCTAATTTTATCAATAACATAGATGGTAAACCCCCTGTCAATAGAATTGTATACAAGTCTGTACAAAGGCCACATATTTCATACTAATCTGAAGGTATGTTTGGTGTTTATGTAACATATCTCTAGATCTCTTATTGTAATTCTGAAGAAGTATGAATTCAAAACATTTATAATGTTCTCATCCAGGAATACATAATTTCTAAATCATTTATTAACATAATCTTGTTCCATCTTTTTGCAGTCATGATGGTCCCAGTACTGCTTGCTTGGGGGATTTATACCATGACTTCACCAACAGCACCAAGTAACACTACAGGTAAGTGCATTACATTTGTCTAATGTGACAGTCTTTGTTGTGTTACATGGATATAACTTTTAAAGTCTTACCAACCGAGTAGTTTCAAAATAAGTACTGATCTTATTCACAGACTGTGTGTGACTGAGTGACAAATACAGGAATCGGGAAATGGTCAAATTTCCTAACTCTTAGATTAGTATAAATAACCACATGGTTAATCACCACAAATGTGGAAGTACACCAGCGAAGCAAAGTACTGTTGAGATCTACAGGCACTGGAGGCACCATTGTGCTGCAATACAATGCTTGTGAACAGGAAACGGACTGTACTAGACATTTAAAAACATATATACTATGTTTTATTTGATGGCTTCCTTGGTCATAAACATCTAACCTCTAGCCAGTCAAAAGCTGCCATCATTGACTGGTTTTGAAATTTGTCAGTGTCAAGAATTTAGCTTTATTTTTTTAATTTTGGCCTACATTAAGGCATCACTGGAGGGTAATGCAAACAAGCAACAATTTACCTATGGTTTAGAAGAGAAAAGCAGCAACTGAAGGCAGATCTCCCCCACCAAGAGTAAATGAGTTGTTGTGTATGTTTTTAATTATTTTCTCAATTTTTCAAGGTATTAGATTTTAGTGTTTTCATATTTTTTCATTAGTTAAAACATTTAAAAGGCATTTGCTGACTCCTGTTTCTTATTTAGCAAATCAATTTAAATAGCAACATATGTATATTTTTTATAAACCCATAAATTACAGTTACTGTGGTGAGGAGGTGTATATTCAGGTGGTTAAGGTTCCATTTAGTCTGAGTATTTATCCTAACATATAGTCATCCAGATCATTTAATGGCAGTGAAACCTGTTGTTTCCATGACAGAAAACTGTCAGTGTGAACTAAATGTGACGTGTAAGTATTATTTTTAAAGAACCCAAGGAGGCAAAAGAGATTTCATGCTCCAGAGAAAACAGAAAGAAAAGAAGTGTGATACATTGTGTGATAACCAGTGCTATTCAACAGACATAACATTGCTGCAGCGTCTAATTAAGTCAGGTCACTGCACAAACATGTAATCATTGGCCAAGAGTATTACTTTCCATGACTTACTTACTGTACATTTCATGGGCTTGTAGAGGTAACAAGAAGCAGAGGGTGGTTGGTGTTATTTCATATGTTATCTGCTAATGTCAGATTTTCTAGCGCATATCATTGTTTTTTATTGCCTTAGAACCTGCGACAGGGATGGGAAAGGACTATATCCTGCCATCAGTCTTGGTGATATTCCTTCTGCTCATGATCATCGTTCTTTTGGCAGTTTACTTTCTCAGGTAAGAGCTCCGGCTGCCTGTGATTACACGGCTGACAGCTAGCAGGGAGGAGCCCATGACGCAGCTTGCCGTGGGGTGGGGCAAACATTAGTAACAGCTGCATTGAGCAAAAGTGAAACCAAACTGGGAGGAAGAGTACTGTAGGGCACGTTCAGAGCTAAAGTGTGTCTTCTGGGTAAGGCTGTGTGCGACCTGAATAAACCTGGATTTCTGATGAAAAAGAACAAGTTCTCAAGTTTTAGATGGTACGTACTGCTTTTGATTGCATGCTTCTTATTTATTCTGGGAATGTATCTGAGTAAGTGATGCTTTAAATCTTAAAATGTTATTGTTTTTTTCTTTTCCTATATACCTGTCAGGTTTAGAAACCAAGGGAAGGCGGTTGTGACTACTGTCGACAAAAAAATACCAAATGGCATTTTGGAAGAACAAGGTAATTTTTGGTTGGTAGTGCACACGCAAAGTTTTAAAACTGGATGTTTTTAAACTGAGTATTTATATAATCTAAAAGCTCTTTATTCAAATAAGCAAAAGCTCAGTTGAAGTACTACCAAATCACTTCCTGTGGGGTCTAGCTTATGCTTTACAGTATCATATAGCTCGGTGAGATTCAGTACAGAGGACACTCAGTTATAGAAGATAAAATCCCATATAGAACTAGGATTTATTGTTAAATTTCAATACAGATCTTTTTATATCGGTTCTAAAACGGAAAGAGAAGTAAATATCATAATAAAAAATGGAGTGCTCTAAATATACTTAAATATAAACAGTGTAACACATTCTTAACAGCTTAAACAGTCAGGTTTAATGATCCCAGCAGCTTAATGATAATGTATGTCATGTCATCAGTGAGAGCAACATTTTAACCTGTATCCCCCCATTTAAATATAATTCAGGGGAAAATGTTTTTTTTCTGATACAGATAGATTTTAGAAAGATGTTTAAACTATAGCTTTTTTTAACACAATATATGAAACAGCAACATGCAAACATGTTGCAACTTCTCTTTTTTTTATGACTTTTTTGGATTGCGACTTGGATTGGTCAGTATCCCCTAGGTGGCAAGTGTTTTAAATCTATTAAAAATACATTACTTAAATACTAATTGAATATAACATGGGAACTGGTGAGCATGGAAAAGTCGCCAGAATAGTCTATGCAGTAAGGAGACATCCTCACTAGATAAACTCTGTTCTCACTTACGTGCTAAAAAATCCTTGGCTTCATTGTTTGTGTTATGTTGTAGACCACATTAAAGTGCATGGAGGCTGTGCTGGACTGTTGAGCACATCTTCCTCACAAGGTCAGGTATATGGTAAAGATTCAGCTTTCACTTTGCCACTGACAAACCCTCTAAAACTCCTCCTGCTTGTTCCTATTTGATTTTTAATCTACACTTTCTAACAAGGTAGGGACTGCTTTTAATTGGGTTGCATGAGTTTTAGTTCAACACAGAAGGGACAGGCCCACGTCAGTTCAACAGAAACCATTTCCTGTGTTCATGATTCACTCCAAGGCACTTGTTTAGCCTTACCTATTTTAAATTAAATGCTTGCACTATAAACAGACCAGCTACAATGGCTATCTTCGTGCCATCTTCAGCTCCTACCCAAGGAGCCAAACTTTGTTAGTTCTTGGTGGCTCTAACATGCATGAGCATACAGGCATTAATAATTTCTCTTGCTTTATTGTTTTCATTTTTGTTCAACAGAAGGTTTTGTACTTATAGAACTTGTGTAAATAATTCTTTATTTGTAATATTATTTTAGAGTTGCATTGCAGTATCCTATTTTTTATAAAAGTAAAATTTTACTCTCTACACTTTGAAATGTGTATAGACTTCTATATCAAATTTAAAACATGCTTTGTTTTTAATTGTTAAATTCTGAGTGTTCCCAGGAGGTATTGAAAAAACAAGAGTAGAAATCCAGAACCTTGGGAGTAATCGGATTTTACTAATACAGTGTTCATGTAATCACATCATCAACAAATCATTGTAAACTAAAACCTTATTTAGTCCCGCAGTGGTGAAATGTTAAAACAAATTATGTTTTCTTAACCATATCAAAGTGGATACTAAACCAAAACAATTAAATTATGGTATATTTGGTTAAACCTGTCAAACCTGATACAGCATGATTCATAGAAACCTTAACAATCCTGGTCACTGTGCAGTAGACGTGAATGGTACCATATGTGACCAGTTTTGCTTGCTGTACATTGTAGGTCCACAGCCCTTCAGATCTTTTAGATCTCTTTAAGAGTAGTGGCTGACATCATGTTTATCTTGATTAATAAACCAACAACCAATTGATCTGGCTAAATCAGTGAAAGCTGAGGCCTGTAGTCATGTAAAAGTAGTTGAATCTGTGTGGTCATGCCTTACAGAACAACAGACTGTGGTCCTCCTCCCAAGATCCCCCTCTGTCTCTAAGAAGTACTTGCCCATTCCTGTGGACAGCCTGGAGGAGGAGTACAGGATACGATCAGCAGATGACGGCAAATTCTTTCGGGAGGAATTCAATGTATGTTTTCCTTCTTGTACTATCTCACCGCTTTGTGTCTTTTATTATTAGTCATAAGAAGATTGACAAATCAGAGGATGCTATTTGGCCCAACTAGCCTATTGGTAATTTGCAGACAATTGGTACAAACATCTTATCTATTATCTATTCTTTTCTTGAATTAAGTCAGGGTATCAACAACATGGATTGGTAGCTTGTTCCATACTCTCGTCTTTTGGTAAAATAAGTTATTTGGTTTTTTAATACAGTTTCACTTAGTTTCCACTCTGATTCATGTTTCCCTGTTCATTCTGAAGAATGCCATTGGATTGACTTTGTCAATGCCTCTGAAAATTTTGAATATTTACATCAGGTCTCCTCATAATCTTCTCTGTTCAAGAATAAAAAATTAGCACAGTCAATGCAGGTTATGGTCGATAATGTTTAAATACTTACACTTGCATTTCCTTTGTTCATGTCTAAGTGGCTGTCACTGTTTTGCATTTAGGCCTGAAAGGAAACAGCAGCCTTATGGCTGCTGTGGTTGCTTTGATCTGATCTCAGTGGTGGGAGATACTACTTTGACAAACTGCATACTCTGTTTCTGTGTTAATGTACATAATGTAGAAATGTAGCCACCGCCCCTAAGAGTCTCTTGGTCAAAGATGATTAATGTAATCTTGCAATGTATCATAGTTGCTTCATAGGAAATATAGCTATTTATTGTCAGCTGCCTATGTCATCTCTTTTCTTCTAAGTTAGCAATAGAACACTGGGTCAAATAGAAGTGTATGAACTGGATATTTAGGATCAATGTGGAGGAAGCATTTTTTTACTCAATGGTTTGTAGTGAAGGACAGCACAAAATGGGACCTTAAAGGAAAAGCTGAATGCGATCGAGTATTCCTATACTGTAGGGACATGAATGAGCTGTAGTGGGCTTAAAGGCATGTTCACATTCTTGTTTATTCAATAGGTATCCGTGTAACTGCAACTGGAGACATGCAATTCCTTCTGCTTTTTATAACAATTGTATCTTCAGATGAAATCCTGAGTAATTTGGTTGATTCAATCATGAAATTAAAAGTATACTGCAGTAAATAAAATGTTTTTTACTGCTACTGAATAATTCTGTTGTTTACTGTTGAGATTTTATTCTGTTCTATATATATTAGAGAATTAAAAAGAACATTACTTTAGAGAAAAATTCTAGCACCTGTAGTGTAATTTTGAAACATTTAATGTCATGTAAGTTGATCCCTGAATTTCTACAATCGCAGCTTAGCTGTCATTAAAAATGACAGAAGTACCATATAGGTTTGAGAATATAAATTTCAATATGGCTACAGTGGTTTGTGATCGCTGGTCTTTTCCTTCTTTCTACTATAAAACAAATTTGACAAAGGTCGTTATTTCTCCTTGAGTGATCTGTGATGTCATGTTGTGTTTCAGTCATTGCCCAGTGGCAACAGTCAAGGCTCATGTGAGGAGGCAAACAAGGAAGATAACAAAGAGAAAAACAGATATCCTAACATCCTTCCCTGTGAGTTATTATACCAATTAAGACCATCCTGAGGTAACATAGTGTGCTCAAAGGGGTGAAGTACTTACACTTAAATGCTATTTAAACTTAAAACCTTAAAACCTAAATGTTCTGATTCCTAATGCTACCAAAAATAAAAAAACAGGCTGACCATACAAATGCTTTAGACACCTTTTGAAAAATGTACCTGTATCATTTTTTAAAGTTTATTCATCCATCAGTTTCAGGTGATCAATTTACAATTTCAATTAAAAATGCAATAACTGATAAGTATTAAAGGTGGATCTTGGGAAAACACCAGGCATTTTGATTCATAACAATGGATGTGTGTCTTACTTCACATGTTCTGAGGATCACTTTTTCCATATTGACATGTGACTATTGCTATTCTTATTGTTCCCATTTTGAAAAATTAATGCAAGGCCATTTCGTATACCGAGAACATTCTCTATTTATAGGTACAGTGCTTTGGCAAAGGAAATGCATTGCAAGAGACTTGACATGACTTGAAAATATCTTCCTCTCTTGATTTTATATACCCTAGTCATCCAGAAATTACGCAATTTATTTTATCCAAATAGCCTTCCTTTTAGAAAAGTACAAAGTTGACCTCTTCCTGTAGAAAAAAGTTACCTTAGAGATTTTAAATACAAGTGCCCATCATGTTAGATTATCTTTTCACATATATATTTATATTTTATTCTGAACAGATGACCACTCCAGGGTGGTTTTGTCACAAGTTGATGGAAATTCCTGTTCAGACTACATAAATGCCAGTTACATTGATGTAAGTATTTAACCATAATATAATTAATAAGGTTATTTTTGAAGGTAAACATTTGTGCAAGTTTCTGTAGAAAAAAAACGTTTCTGATTTTTTCTTTGTTCAACAGGGCTACAAAGAAAAGAACAAATTTATAGCAGCACAAGGTAGAGTTCAGTTTATTTGCATGTTTTGTTTGTTTTCCTAAAACTAAGAAAAAACACCTTAAACAGGTACAAAAAGATAAAATATTAATGTCCTGCGTGAATAGCACTTTAGGGTTCCAACATACAGTTGAGTCAAGTCTAGTTTTGTAACTTGAACTTTCTTAATTAAAAATGTGATAATTAATGTTACTGCTATCCATAAGGAATCTCCTTTCCAATTGTTTTTTTGAAACTATATATATATATTTTTTTATAAATAACTATAAGTATGGGTGTCACAACAGCCCAGTAGTTAACATTACGGCCTCACAGTGCTGGGGCCCTTGCTTTCATTCTGGCCCTGGGGTGCTATCTGCGTGGAGTTTGTATGTTCTCCCTTTGTTTGTGTAGTTTGCGTTCAGGTTATCCCATTTTCCTCCCACAGTCCAAAACCATACTGGCAGGTTAATTGGCTACATGCGTGTCTGTGTCTGTGCGTGCCCTGCGGGACTGGTGTCCTGTCCTGGGTGTATCTAGCCTTGCTCCCGTTGCTTGCCGGCTCCGGCTCCGGCTCCCCTGTGACCTTGTATTGGATAGAGTTGTTGGAAAATGGGAGAATGGACTGTAAGAATAACTTTTTCTGGAATTGTCATCGGCAGTGTCATTGTAGAGGGTGATGTCCTAGTGTGTTGCTTGTAGCCAGCATAATGCCAATTGTCTGGTATATATGCAGCCAACAGATTTAAAATGGGTGACTTATCCAAAGTTGTTTTTTTTAGGCCCAAAGCAAGAAACAGTAGCTGACTTCTGGAGGATGATATGGGAGCAGAAATCGGCAACTATTGTGATGTTGACTAACTTAAAAGAAAGAAAAGAAGTAAGTTTTTAATGTATAAGTGTGCATTACCTTCTTCAGCTTATTATTAGTAGTAACAGTAACACTGACAATTTTATTCAGTTCAAAGCAACTTGCATTTTTGCATTTGTACCCTGGACAACAAAGGCAGTATGAGTTGAGTATCTTATTCTGGGACATAACATCTTTTCCTCTTATCTTCTCCCCTAATTCTGAACCCTAATCACTAATAAAAGGTTTTTTAAATTTGTCTTTGTTACATCAACGTCCATAACAAAATTCTGGTAAATAATGCTTAGGAACTTCCTTGTTAATTTCAGCCCCACCTGCTTATCTGAGCTCCTCAGTTCATACTCAGGGTGGAAGAAGTCATCTCTTTCTGCTGCCTTTTCTCTCTATAAAGCATTGTGGTGCAGTGGTTAGGGCCCTGTATTCTAGACCAGAGGGTCATCTGTTCAAACCCCTGATGAGATGCTGCTGTTGTACCCTTGAGCAGAGTGCTTCACTCAGACAACTCCAGTAAATGTCCTGTTGTATACAGTAAATGGGTCTCCAGTTCACCCTAGAAAATGAAAGTTTAAATAAAATCAATGAACTAATGTAAGGAGTTGAAAGGCCTCCCAGTGAATTTCTTTTGAAATTACATTTCAAAACACAGTTTGGAGAAGCCTGGCAATCAATAAAAATAGAATTGAAGTCAGATTAGAATGAGCTTTGGGGAGACTTGAAATCAATAATTAAATAAAGCTTTATACAGCCCTCTTTAGTTTTAACATAATTAAAAGCTAGCAATTTCTCATTAAATGGATTTATCCCTGATTTTCATGAAATGCACTACAGATTGAGTGGACATGTAAAAAAGCCACCTTTCAGATGATAATTTATACTACTAGCCACATCTCCCTTTTCTTCATAATTTTACACTCGTGTGTAGTAAATGTGATAATAACGCTCACATTTCTTTGTGTATCTAGCTTCATAATTCTTTGATATAATTATTGGTTATAAATGTACCATTTGATTTTAAGAACAAACAGGCAAGAGGGGAGAAATACTTTTATTCCCTTCCAAAGACATGTCTATTACAATGTATTGTTGCTTTTTTATCCCTTAATAACTCTCACTTTTGCTAAGTCTAATGCATGTTTTTTTTTAAAATGCAGTTATCATAATATTTATTGAAAATCTCATGGATTACACTATTAACATCTTCTTTATCTCTATCAGAAAGTACGTTTTTTCAGCCCACAACTATGCTGTTACCCTAAATATGCCATTACGTTATAACGTCATTCAAGTGTATTTCTGTCATGGTTTATTTGCAAGAAGGAAATTGCAATTTGCGTAATGGGAATAGATTTAAAAAAGGCCTTTTTTTTCTCCACAGGACAAGTGTTATCAGTACTGGCCCGATCAAGGTTGCTGGACTTACGGGAATATCCGAGTTTCTGTGGAAGACTTCACTGTTCTCGTGGACTATACAATACGAAAGTTTTGTGTGCAATATGTAAGTATGCTCCATAGGTGCAAGAAGTATTTAAACTGTCAGCTTTGCTAAAAAATAAACCAGCAAATGCATATGTTATTCACTTAATAGATAGACAAAATGTATGCGAAGAAGCATACAGTCATTTGCCAGGTGGAACTGAGAGCATGCATCTGTAGTTTAAGCAGCTGCTGTAGCAGTATTCTGTCACAGTCAAGTTAAATTATAGGAGGATTTGAACACTAGTTCCATTGTTTGGCTTTTTTTATTTTATCAGCCTGAGCACTTCCTTTTTGGTTGAATCAAATTTTCTGTATCACTGCACACCACAACCTTAAGAACATCTCACAAAAATGTATTTCTGTTTTCTGTGTTTTATTCCACAAGAACAAATGTAGATATACAGTATGGCCTATTGTAAACTTAATTTGGTCCCTCCGTTCATTGACAGCTTTAGTCAGATGGTAAGCACAGGGAATATAGTTTCATGAGGTAAAATAACTTTGAAAGTGCCCTGTTTAACATGTAGTATAGGACTGGTTTAAAAGTACCCAGAGCACTTCTTTCCTCCACAGTTTTGTGAATTACTAATTTATTTGGCGGAGGCTTTTTCCAAAACAACTTACATTTGCACCAATTTATTGCAGCTAGGTATATTAGTGGAGCAATTCTGGTGAAGGGTAAAAAAAGCACCGTTTCCCCTGTCATTCGACTCCCCAAAACAACCATCTAGTTATGAGTCCAGAATCTTAGGAAAATAGATGATGCCTTTTAAACAATTAAATGAAAATACAGAGAATTTTACGTTTACATTACCCTGGCAGATGGCTGCTACAAGCTGAAGAAGGGTGGGGGAGGGTCACATTACCATGTTCATCACAAGAATGAAATTCTTTGTTTTATACCACATGCAAAGGCTGCGACAATTTTGTTTTCAGGTCAGGTGAAGGTGTGAAATCTCATACTGTCAATCCAATCTTCCAGCAGTCGAGCGATGGCTCCAAGGCCCCCAGACTGGTCACCCAACTGCATTTCACCAGCTGGCCAGATTTCGGCGTGCCCTTCACCCCCATTGGCATGCTGAAGTTCCTTAAGAAAGTCAAGACCGTCAACCCTTCTTTTGTGGGTCCTATCGTTGTGCATTGCAGGTACAGAGGGCTTTAATAACGAAAAGCATCTTCCCGACCGAGTGATGAGTGTCGCAGATAAGTAAAGCGCAGCCATGTGTACTCATTTTTATGCACATACTTTAAATTACTTATGATATTCTTATTGAAATGTGGAAATCGAACTAGACTTAGGAGATGGACCCCCAAATGCTTCTCTCAGATGTGCACATTTTTTGTAGATGTATGCTCTGACTACATCATTTTAAATGATCTGTTTCAAATTGTTTTAAAATATTTTATAATTCATCGTTTGGTCATTAGTAGCCCACTATTTCTCTTCTAATTAATGAAACAGGTGTTTGTTGCAAGTTGTATTTTTTCAAAAGACAAAATACTATTAAATATAAAATCCATAAATTATTGACTTGACGGTGGCAATAAAATAGTTTAGCAGGTGCCGCTGTCTAAGACATCTCGTTTTTAAATGCAGCCCTTGGTTTAGTAGTTAGCATCATGGGCAGGAATTCCAGACTTCCCAAATGAAGTTTGAATTGAATGGTTCCATTGACAAGACTAAATCTTTGGCTCATATCCATCTGGACCAGTAACACCTGCCTGGGCACTGTAAGTCTGTCAGTCAGGAGTAGCAAACCACTTGGAAAGGGAGTAAGCTACAGCAACGGAAATGGCAGAAATATATGTGTGCCAGAAGGAAACGCTCATAGAGCTCATGTCAGCTCATGTCAGCTGAATGGTTTTCTGAACATTTGTGTTTTCAATGAGATTACATGTATGAAGCAGATTAACAATATTTTACCACAATGAGCAACAAATCCTTCTTTATTGTACGGTAGTATGTTTGAACATACAGTAGTCAAAAAATAACCTGTAGTGTTAAGAAAATCAAGTAAAAGGTGAAATTGATTTTAACCACAGGCATCATGAATACGATGCTTTGAAACTAGTGTGAAAGTAATTGTTTTTTTCTTGGTGCAGTCCTCTGTTGTATTTTTTGTGAGTAAATGTGCTGTGACTGTTTCTACATCCCTTTTTAGTTCTAAAGTATTCCAAAAAATGAATGTATTTTTCCATTATAATAGCTCTTAAAACACAAGCCAAACAGTAGATGTGATCACACTGGTGTGAGCTTTTCTCTTATCCTTTCTTCTTCTGCAGTGCTGGTGTAGGCAGGACTGGCACCTTCATCGTTATTGATGCCATGATTGACATGATGCATGCAGAGCAGAGAGTTGACGTCTTTGGGTTTGTGTCCAGAATACGAGAGCAGCGTTCCCAGCTTGTTCAGACTGATGTGAGTGCATCTGCACTGACAAACTAACTTCAGTTTTTATCCATGCCCATTTTTCATGAATTAAATTTGCATTTAAGTTGCAGATAAGGAGGACAAGTGTCAATTTTTTACCAGATACCAGAAATAAATGATTCTTTAATTTAATAAACTCACAGCAGATAATGTGAACTGTGATGCATGTCAGTTTTTCTATGTGGCTCTCTTCTGTCACCTAGAATTACACAGCCTTTTTTCTAAAAATGTCATTTAAACAAAATGTATTGAATTTGTTCTGTGAAAAACCCACTTTGAAGTAAACAGTTTATGTCAATTTGATTTAATTTGTTTTATGGAAACGTGCTTATTCATTTACATTCCTGTAGGGTTTTACTTTTGCATTAATAAAATGTGGTGCTTTTGCTTCACCACAGATGCAGTATTCGTTTATTTATCAAGCTCTGCTGGAATACTATCTATATGGAGACACCGAGCTTGATGTTTCTTCTTTGGAGGGACACTTGCAGAAACTACATAACACAACAGCCCCATCTGACAGAATTGGACTCGAAGAAGAATTCAAAGTAAGATCAGCATACATGTATAGACTTGCTTTTAGGACAAATAAACTACAGTTCTAGAGTGGAACTGCACTCATGTACAATGCTGAATCTGTTATTTAACAACTTTTCTCACAATATCCTCTATCCTAATTTACTAATTTAATATTTAATCAGATTTGTATAGGAAATAAAATGTAATTGGAAATGAGATGATTTACATCAGTCTTACTCAACATGTGTCCAATCCATCTAATCATAGCAGTTTAACAGAAACCACTCTGTAAGAAAGGTGAATCAGATGGGCCATGGGATGGAAAGCTGTTTTACACCTTATATACTATATACTGATGTACCCTACTAGTTTTAATGAGTCTTCGTTCTCATGTTTCAAGTTTATTTTACATGTACCTGAGTACAATGAAATGCTTACTTGTGTTTTTCATCATAAAATGATCTTAAATTGGTGGAGCTTGCATACTAACAACATAGTGGAAAGCAATAGTATTAAATACTAATAGCAGCATTATGCATAAACTTATGGTTACCAGCAGTATGCATGAGATTAGGACAGAATGTTGGTTTGCATACAATAGCAGACGTATACATTAGAAGAGTAACAACTTTCTAATCGTTCTTATTATAACTTTACTCGCAGAAACTTACTAATGTCCGAATTATGAAAGAGAACATGAGAACAGGGAACTTGCCAGCCAACATGAAGAAAAACCGTGTGCTTCAGATAATTCCATGTAAGTGTGCTCTGTTGCCATAAGTTAAACCAGGCACTTGGAGTTCTGTTTTCTTTTTCTTAAGGGTTGACATTATGACCTCTGTTATGTTAATATGCAGTATATACATTTTTAAATAGTCAAGATGCCCTGTTAAAAAAATAAACTTGCATTTTTTTTTGCAAAAATAGATAAAACATATTTCTTACATTTCTAGGTACATTCGGGTAAAAGCAAAATATTTTTATTTATTGGGTTTATTTCTTTCCTGCAGTCTTCCTACTAGGTCAATATGATCTGTGTTGAACTGTCAACAATTCAATGGAATGAGGAATAGACCTGTGATACTGCAGATCTGTCAAGACATGCTTCTGTTAATGATTCGTATGCATGTCTTCTGAGTACTGAAAGAAATGAATGAAGTTATTTATGTCTTTTCACTTTCAAGTGAGGAGGCTAGGTGTAAACCAGACACATTCTGTGGCATTAATATTTATATCCTGAGATGGGGAAAGACAGTGTCTATATACAGTATCTGCCTTGTTTTATTATATATTCATGTATTAAAGAAGGCCTTGATATGCATATGGTAAATGACCTTTAATTAAATTGGGTATTCTTCATGTTAAATAGGCTTTCATTATGTTATTTCATGCTTGCTTCCAATAAAACAGGTTACTTTTGTAAATGGAATACTCTAATCTTATTATTCAATATCTCACACATCTAATAAAACTGTGTATTGCTAATATATACTATACTGTAATGCAGTATAATTTGAAAGATTATGTTTGTCACTTTTTCAGTTAATTTTCCATTTTTGTCTTTGCATGTTTTGAAATTATCTTTTTTTTTTTTACAGATGACTTTAACAGAGTAATTCTGTCCATGAAAAGGGGGCAGGAATTTACAGATTATATAAATGCGTCCTTTATAGATGTAAGCACTTATATTCTTTCCTAAATATAAAATATTTTTAGTTGAAGGCTTACATATACTTTAGGTTTACCATGAGGAGAACATTTTCACTACAAATTTGACTATTTCCTCTCATCCATCTGTAATCAGAGAATTGCTTATTCCTTGTAAGGGTTGCAGCATCCCAGACCCTACCCAGGTAAATGTACAGACACCAATTAACCCAACCAGCAAATCACCCAAAAAAAAACACACACACAATAACAATAACTTTCGAATCAAATACCTTCAAACTGAGGACCAAAGAGCTGCGGGGCAGCAGGATTAACTGCAACGTGAGATTGTGGCCCTGTATTCCACTTCTGCCTATCACAAATCACCTGGTAGGCAGGCACAGACACGTAAGCTTTCATCGAATTCCTCTCTGTGGTGGAACGACAGGAACTAAAAACATTCACGCCTTTGTTCTGTGTTTCATTTCAGATGGCATCAGCTCAGGCTGGTTCCAACTTCTTTGAACTGTTACCTGTATAGTTCATCTTTACAGTCGTACTTTGGAAAAACACAGAGTTTCTGGAATATAGACTTGAATTAAGCCTTTAAACAGAAGGAGGTTGAAAGCTTTCTTGTTTAGGTTACGAATTTCTTACAACTCCCTCTGCAAGTGCAACTTCCTGTTCTGCTGCTCCACTTCCTAAAAATTAATTCACTAATCGTTACAAATGTACTATGTTAAGCTATTTTCACCTCTGGAGTTATATCTTACTCTTTGGTACAGTACATGTACAGTTTTTTTTGCAACAGGAAAGTAAGGAATTAAATTTGGCACAACCGGTTCTTGCTAAAATAACTTTTTTAATTATACTATAATATTAATATTCTGAATGACTCATGATCAACACTGATCATTAGTCATTGCAGTGAGTGCACTGTGTGTGGTTTAAGTCACGTGCCTGGCTTGTCCATGACTGCGGAAAGCCCCTTGGAGAGAGAGCCGTTCTCAGAGGAAAGGAAGGAATAACAAGAGAGGATAGATTCAGTTGTTGACACCGCAGCACCAATAACTGGAATTCCCTCCACTAATTCTAAGCATTGAACACATTCATAGCACATGGGTATGATGCTTGTCAGACTGGACACTGCTCAGTGAAAAACAATTTACCACATTAAGAAATGAAACTTTCCAGGGAGAAGAAAAGTATTAACTGAATAATAATGATACTAATTTCAGAAATAAAAGTCACATTTCACGTGTAAGAAAATCTACTTGAAACTTTTTTTAGAATCCCGTTTTATTTAGCTTGAGTTAATCCATTTTATCTAGACACTCTGACATAAATGTGGAAGGGAAGACACATTTTTTGCTTTTCGTTTAGGGATATCGGCAAAAAGATTACTTCATTGCGACCCAGGGGCCTATAGCGCACACAGTGGATGATTTCTGGAGGATGGTGTGGGAGTGGAAGTCTCACTCCATTGTGATGCTGACAGAGCTGCAGGAGAGGGAGCAGGTACTTTACATTCCATCTTACAACAGGATCAAAGACATGTGCCATGTCACACACTCTAATTAATCAGTTATGGTTCTTTGATGTGAAAGACAGCTTCCAGGTAGGATAAATCCATGTCAGTTTCATTAAGGAGGTCACTACATTGCTGTAAATAGTTCTGGGTAGTACAAAAAATGTATGACTTTCAGTAAGAAAGAAGACAAAATAAAGGAGCATAGAAAAAGAAAGTCATAAAAAGATACAAAAGATCAGACTTGATAAACTCAATTACCTTTCCACTGCATTTTTCAAAATCGTCTTATGAATTTTGGTAACTATTACATTAGGAAACAATTTAGCATATTGTAGGTAGATAAAAAAAGACCAAGAAAGTGAATTAAGCTGATCATTTGCCTCAAATGTTGCAGGACAAGTGCTTCCAGTATTGGCCACCAGAGGGCTCTGTCACATATAGCGACTATACGGTGGAAATAAAGGGTGAAACGCTTGTTGACACTTTCAGCGTGCGAGACTTTGTGCTTACGTACAAACCGGTGAGTTTTTTTAAACAGTTTTCTACGTAAACACTTGTCTGGATTGCTGCTGAATAGCAGTATTGAAAGACTGAAGGGTAGATATCCTTTTAAAGATGACATTGACTGGATTCACACTTCACATAGGCTTTGACTAAGGTCACACGCGTGAATTCAGATACATACGGACTTTGTGTTACGGTTTAAAATAACCACTTTACAGAAGATACAGTATGTAACCATATTAGTGGAGCCTCAGCAGATGCTAAGCCTGTGTACAGACACATTTTGAAGAGCTCTAAGTTTGCCATTAATGGGAATAAAGGGCTGACAGATTGGCCAATGTAAAGGTGGTTGTTTTTTTTTACTTTCCTGTCGAGGAACAACCAGATGAAATGCAGTTTTATAACATCTGGGAAGGAATATAAAACAAAACAAACCTGCAGGTGCTTAAGGTCTTTCCCAGATAAATAATATTACATATGAATTCTTTACTTAGTGAAATTACAGTAACCTAACATTCAGAATATCAATATTTTGACAGTCACTCACATTTAATATTGTGATGAGGAGTGCTGGGTGCACATATTAATTAAAAGAGAATATATAAAGAATCTGTACAAGTGATGTGTCAGGATTCTATTTTATCTTAAGAAATCTGTCTCTGGGGTGTTCTGTATATATTATGAAAAAGATACTGCATATAATGGTATGTACAGTATATACTGTACAACCTAATTATGTATGAGAAAAATATTGTCTAATAAGTAACTTTTAAACATAAGTTCACTAAAATGCTTTGTTGTTCTCAGAAGGCAGTGTTATTTGTGAAACATGTTGGAAGTCTTCTGAGATCATTTTTTATATTTTAGGGGTTCTTGGTTTAGCTCATACATACTGTACCTCTTTCTCCTCATCCAGGACAACCAGACGCGGCTTGTCCGACATTTTCACTTCCACGGCTGGCCAGAGATTGGCATACCGGCTGAAGGCAAAGGAATGATTGACATAATTGCAGCGGTGCAGAAACAGCAGCAGCAATCTGGCAACCACCCCATTATAGTTCACTGCAGGTACAGCAGCCACAGCTGGTAATACACAAATACAATCCACCTGCTCCCGCTGTACATCAGAAAAGCACCCAGAGCTGCCAACACAAATAAGGGTTACGATGGAAGAGAATCTAACATAAAGTCCCATTTAATTTTTTATCAATTATGTTTGTATCTACTGTGTACTGAAGTCCAAGAGAGTACTTCCAGCAGTGAGAAATTTTATTTTTTAATAAAATCAAATTATCGTACTGCAAGACTTTTATATGATTTATAGAGTCTGTTGAGTCTTTGGACTGTACAGTATATATATTATTTTTGTAATCTGTTTTGCCAGAGCCTGACTCAGTGGAAATTGTAGCTAATCCTAGCTTCAGTCCTTTTATAAAGACTCTAATTTATTCTTAGAATATTGTAGTATGCCATAGAGAGAGCCTCTGATCCTTCAATGGCTCCATGTTAGGTATTTTTAATGCTGTGTGACCCACTGGGATTGATTTGATCCTGTGATTCAGAATCAATTAGCAGTAAATACATGTGAAATCGTATTCAGTTCTTCACTTAATCGGATAAAATGAGCTAACAGCAGGAAACTTCAGTTACCCTGTTTTACCTGTTCATTACTGCTAGCTAAGAGGCATTTAAGCCTTTCTATCATCCACTGGGATTAAACCCAGTTGCATCAACTATCCAATGACGTATCTAACTTCACTGACTCATCCCAAAGAAAGAGAAGCAATTACCTTGTTGAAATATGTGCCTGGATTAATAGAATTGGTTCCATTACTAAAACCATGGCATTTATTTCTGATTTGCCTCTTTTCATTTGTCAATATAAAACATATATTTAACAGTATTGTGATTAAAAAAGAAAAACAAATTAGATATGCTTAGAAATGAAGTGTGATGCATCTGTTCAATGTCCTCAAGTTGTACTTTTTTGATGTACTGTAGGAGCCTTGTTTATTGTTAAAGTATGTGGTGTTTTTGTTTGTAGTGCTGGTGCTGGGAGGACAGGCACTTTCATAGCACTAAGCAACATCTTGGAGCGAGTCAAGGCTGAAGGCCTTCTAGACGTATTCCAGACTGTGAAAAGTTTACGAATGCAGAGACCCCATATGGTGCAAACAATGGTATGTATGAGATATCATGTTAATAAAATTAAAATGAGTCATCATTTTAACTGGCCAAATTTCCCATTGGCCCTAACCAATCATGGCCTCCTAATCATCCCCATCTATGAATTGGCTTCATTACTCTGCTCTCCCCCCCACTGATAGCTGATGTGTGGTGAGCGTTCTGGCGCACTATGGCTGCCGTCGCATCATCCAGGTGGATGCTGCACATTGGTGGTGGTGGAGGGGAGACCCCATTACCTGTAAAGCGCTTTGAGTGGAGTGTCCAGAAAAGCGCTATATAAGTGTAAGCAATTATTATTATTATTATTAATCAGTTATTGCCTTTGGTTTTTGAAAGCTATTTCATATTAAAATAGAAAATATTAAAATTCAAGTTCTTTCTTTATGTGGAATTAAATATAAAAATATGCTCACAGACACATTTGAAGTCATGAAGTTATATCTCATATTGATCTAATTCATTAGGGGCTCTCCCTGCTATGATGCATAAATTAGACATTGGTGTTCTAAATAAAAACTCTTTTCCACTAATGTAAATGTTTTTCTTTTCCTAGGAACAATATGACTTCTGCTATAGGGTGGTACAAGACTTTGTCGACATTTTCTCTGATTACGCCAACTTTAAATGAAGTCTGCCTTAATCATGTTTTTTTTGTTTTAACTGCCAGTTAGAGAGGATGTATTTGTTTTATTAACTGGATTAAATTATCAAATATTTTGCTATGCACTTGTCCTTAATGTAACTAAAAAAACTGCATAATAGTTGTATCATATTGTCACATATGTACCTGTGCTTGTTTTCTCAGAAGATATCAATTGTAAATGCCAAAAACATTTTCTGATGTAAATTATACATTATGTAAATTAATTTTGTGATGAAATTTGACAGTATTATATATATTTGTGTTAGTAGTAATTTCATTGTTTTATACATAATTAGAATGTAGTTTTACCTGTGTTTTCACATTTTCAAAACTGAGATTAGTTATTTTTTGTAATAAAATTACTACACATGCAATATTTATAATGCCATTTTTCATTTGAACTTATGTATCTTCTGTTCTCACTGCATTCTGAACAGATCTTAAAGTGTATATACAAATTAAGTTTATTTGCTAGGTGAGATGTTACATTCTATGAAAACTACTTTAAATGGCACAAATACGTCTGTCTCTGTCATTTTATGAGCCTGAGATCACCTGAGAAGAAACTGAAAGATTTCAGAATGATTGTGAGTTTTTTAACTGTTTTTCCTGGACATGAACATAAATCCCAGAAAAAAGTGCCAATTGCAGCTTCACAGTTCGTTACAACTTAGAACAGTAATTAAAGCATTTCATAGTGGCTGTCCAATGAATTCTTTTTAAAAGTACTCAGGATGTTAAACTGAGAGAAAAGAAAATATTTTTAGTTTAATCATTTCAATAGCTGACCTAATCTGCATTGTATTAAAATATATCTTTTAGTCTTGAATTGCTGTTTTATTAAGAGAAGACATTTTTTATAAGTGAACACCCTGCCTCGTGCCAAAGTTTTGTGAAGCTAGACATCAAATTTTTGATGTGTGATTAATTATGAAGAAATAAACGCAGACACATTTATTGGTTTTACAATCAATTTGCAAAACTGTTTGTTTTTTGTTACAGTTAAGGCTAGATTTTCAACTGTATTATGCAATGAGTATAATTGAATAATACTGTATTATGCAGTACCCTTCTGTATTGGCACACTTGTCACCAGATGTTGAACTGAGTGACTCCACGTGTTTAAGCACACTAATTGACACACACTGCCATGTGTTGATGGATCTGTTCTTCCTAGTGAAACAGGCTATGTATGATATTACTGCAAAGATATGTTTGTAAATATTTTTTTTACATAAAGACGGATGCAACATCTCAGTTCCATGGTTTCAAACTGAAGATATATATTTTTAACTGTTGTTCATGATTGTACTTATTTTAAAATTTGTATGTTTGCATGGGCCAGTGCCATATATTGATTAGACAAATGTCTGATCGGTTCATAATGGTCACCAAGTGACTTCAACTACAATGAATGGTCTTTGTAATGGAATGCAAGTTTTTGCCTTCAAACACCAAAAATGGAATGCTAAAGTTAGACTATTTTTATGAGGGCTTAGAAATGCACAAGTGAAATGTGTCGGTGAAAACATAGGTGAAGCCCTGCTTTTAAGGCTCACACTTAAATGTTTAAGATTTTTTTAAAGATTTATTTGAGAAAATTAAAATAATGTTTCTTTTTGTAGCTGTTCCTGGCAAACTAGTTGGAAATTATTTTAATGAAATCCCTGTCCATATTTCATTGTTCAGAACTGACTTTGAAAAAGTATAATTTTAGATTGTGTGGCTTAACTGATGATCTTGGTTATATCTAATTATTTGCATTGTGTGCAGAGGCTGTGGTCGATGGTGGCTATTATTTGCTACATTCCAAAAGTAGCTTGCTCCTGTTGTTTTTCGCTTGTCATTGCTTGTCTTTATGAAGTTTACGATGTCTTTGTAAATGCAAATTGCAATATAAAATACATTCAGAAAAAATGTGTCTTTGTTTCAGCTCTACTTATTTCAGAATAAAAAAAAGAAAAATGGCAGTTGTAAATATAGACTAAATGATACATAAACATATTGTATATACAGTATAACATATAGTATAAATATACATGGATTGATGTATGGGTGAGTGTGTGGATGAATAGGAATTTATATTTTTAATATAGTAAATATCAAAGTTGATTTATCAATATTAATTTAATCAAAGTAAATGATCATTTTGATGGCTATGATTTGATTGTGATTTTCAGTACCATTTTTCTCAGGTAGCTTTTTTCAGTTTATATGTGGTTTATGATTCATTCAAACCTTCAGAGCTTAACTTATTTTTTTCTACTTTTACCCCATTAGACTCACCTAGGAATTACAAAACGTATAACCCGTTTCTCAACAAGGCTTTTTCAAAGGGAATTATATCTTAATGGCGCTGGGAGCTCATTATTCCCTGCCAGGGTCACACAGTGACACAGCAATGCAGTCATATAAAAGAGAAAAAGAAGCGCTGAGACTCACATCACATGCAGACATTGGCACCATACAGTATGTAACTTCACCAATGTATTCTCGTTGCACATAATGAAAGATGTATCTCTACTTGGTTTTAAGGAATTGATTTGCTGTGGAACCCTGGAGAATCTTCATTCAGTATGCATTTTAGTATAGCGCACTAAAGATCCGCCTTATTTATTGTTGCAGTAAATATATTTCAAAATGAAGCTAATTTTAGTCATGTTGCATTTCCTGGTTAGAGGTATATGCATGTGACATTATTGTATAGGTATTTTATTTATTTTTCAGTTTCAATGGAGTTTACAAGAAGAAGTATTGTGCACCTGTTGGTTCTGGCTTATGTGGTACAGATTACATGTTCCCAGCATTGGTCTTATGGATGGCTTCCTGGAGGGAAAAGGAGCATTTCAGACCTGGAAGTAACAGCAGAGGTATGTTTTGGAAAGAACAACAAGATTCATACTGTAGGTTTAATGGCACAATGTGTGATTTGTATTTCTCATGTGACATTTCTTAGTGAATGGCCTTGCTACAAATTAATCCCATGCTAATTGTAATTATTATTATAATAAATACTTTATATAGTGATATTAAAAGTATCTTCTTAAAGAAAAAAAGGTCAAACGAAAACAGTAACAAAGATGGGAGATAACTAAATTAGCACAAAGAAACACTTGGAATTAGAAATAGTTTAGAAGATGCAAGGAGCAGATACAGATACCAATTACACAAAAGTCTTTCTGAAGAAGAAGGCTTTGAGTCTGTATTTAAATGCGTTAAAGGTAGGTAACTCTCTAATATCCTTGCGGATAGAATTCCAGAACTTGGGGTCTTGGCAAGAGAAGGCCCTGTCACCCATAGAGTGTAAGAGAGCTTGGAGGACAACCAGATGAGAATCAGACAAACAAAGATTACAAGGCAGTGATTAGGAAGTTAATAAATTGGATAGATACTGAGGTGCCAAGCCATATAGAGTCTTTGAGGTGAGCATAAAGATTCTAAAGTCGACACAAAACCTGAAAGGAAGCCAGTGCAAGACTCAAGGATAGGAGTAATGTGATCACTTGCATGCAACCTGGTCAAGATTCTTGCTGCCAAATTGAGACATACTGAAGATTGTTTAGTGGGGATTTAGATACCCCAGTGAGAAGGGCACTCAGTAATCAATTCTGAGAAAAGACAGAAATGTTGTCCAGCTTTTCTGTTACAGTCAGAGACAACACAGATCATAGTCTAGGGGTGAGTTTGAAGAATTATGTTTTTACAATATTTTGGAATTTTGCACTTGTGAGTGAAATGTCAAGCTTGGATCAAATATCACCCCCATATTCTTTCATTTAGATTGAAATTCAAGTATAGTACCACCCACAGATAGGGCCATTGTATTGGCTTAAGATAGTTAATAGGAAGTGCCGAGAAGTGTGAGCTCTTGTCATAGTTTAAATTAAGAACATTTTTAAGTTATCTAGGATTTTATGTCAGAGGTGCAATTAGAGAGTCCAGAAACACCTACTTCAGTGTCAGGTTCATTATGGATGTAGATTTAAGTATGTGTGTTTAAATGACTGACCATTTACTAAACATGTAAATGTTGAATATTTGGGGGCCCAAGATCGAGCCCTGAGAAACACCAGATTTTACAAACTCAACATCCGAATTGAAATCCCCAAGAGAAACAAAGTGTTGGTGATCAGTAAAGTAAGAGTTGAACCATTTAAGAACAATGCTAGAAACTCCAAACACTATCTGAAGATGAGAAAGTAAGATGTCATGATTAACAGTGTCAAAAGCAGCACTGAGTTCAAGGAGAATAAGGCTAGATGGAGAACCAGAATCAGAAGCCATTAAAAGATCATTAGTAACTTAACAAAGGGCAGATACAATGCTGTGGAATTGTCTGTAACCGTATTGGAATCGTTCAAAGAGTTTGTTTACAATGAACTGGTTGTTTAATTGACTTTCAACACTACCTTCTAGAATTATGCAAGAGACTGGATAGTCCAGGGCCATAATTGTGTTTTTAAGCACAGTGTAATTGCAGCTGTTTGTACCACTCCAGTTCTCAAGAACACATTTATTAAGTTGAGGACGACAAGGTGGAGAGCAGACAAACAGAATAGAAATAACACAGTAGAAATGGGATCAAATAAACAGGTGGTGGATTTCATATGCGACACTAATTTACTAAGGTATGCAGTGTCAAGTTGAGAGAGATTAGAAAGAGAAGAACCAGGAAAAACAGACAGTGAGATGCTGGATGTTGTCGAACTTAGAAGTAAAAAAGTCTAAGTAATTGCTGCAAAATTGGGATGAAGCAGGTAAAGTAGTAGGGCAGTTTGGTTTATGTAGTCTATTAAAGATTGAGAAGAGGTATCTAGGATTGTTATGGTTATTTTCAATGATGTAGACGTAGCTGACTCTATAGCTCCTTGTACTGTACAAGTAAATTCACATACTTGCCAAAAATGCATCACTTACTTGGGGGATCTATAAACTATAACAATGGTAGCAGACTAGGGAACAGAGACATTTAAAACAAGACACTCAAAAGAAGACTGTAGAGGTACAGTAACTGGCACTCACTGTAAACTCTCTTTATCACCATTAGAGTAAGACTAATGATGATACAATAATTTAAGAGATCATGAAAAATAAACCTTTAATAATAAGCTTTTTAATTTTGTTTTCAATAACAGTACCTAATATCACTATACTGTAAGGTTGAAGTTAGGGTTTACTTTCAGCATTCGGTTAGTAACCTGTGTTTTAGTAATACAGGTTAGTAACCCTCCCATCATCTTTGTAATGCCAATCCTGTAACCCTGTCTGTGGATGGTACTGTACTTGAACTTCAGTCTAAATTGAAAAACCTTGGGGTGATATTTGATTCAGGCTTAACATTCGACATGTACACATGTGTAGCATATTGTTAAAACATCTTTCTTTCACCTCAGAAATATTGCTAGACTATGCCCTATGTTACCACTAACTGTGGCTGAAAAACTGATAAACACATTTGTCTTCTCCCGAATTGACTACTGTAATGTTCTAATTGCTGGGGTATCTAAAACCACATTGAACAAACTCCAATATGTCCAAAATTCATCAGCCAGAATCCTGACCAGGTTTAGTGCAAGTGATCACATTACTCCTATCCTGGAGTCCTTGCACTGGCTTCCTGTCAAGTTTGGTATTGACTTCAAAATCCTCATGCTCACCTCTAAGGCTCTGCATGGCTTGGCACCTCCGTACCTGTCCGAGTTCTTATCGCCCTACTAATCTTGCAACCTTCGCTCCTCTAATTCTGGTCTCCTGTCCCCCAAGCCTGTCTACATTGTATGGGTGACAGGGCCTTCTCCTGTTATGCTGTTAGCTCTGGAACTCTCTGCGCAAGGATATCAGAGAGTCACCTTCTCTAAACTCCTTCAAATCCAGTCTCAAAACCTTCTTCTTTAGAAGAGCCTTTACTTTACCAGTTTCAGTCTTTACTCTTCTGCTCCTGCTGTATTTAGTACCACCATCTACTGTCTCCTCTGTGTATTTTCATTGTGTTTATCTTGTGTATTTTTTATTGTTGTTGTTGCTGTTGTCACCCTGTAAAGAGCTTTGAGAAGCCACCTTTAAAGGTGCTATAAAAAATAACGTTTATTATTATTATTTTAAAATACCACCACATTAATTACCATTGTTACAATTCTAATTATTTTCAGTTCCTAAACTTGATTAAGGTTTCCTTTTAATTGCTGAATTTCATGAGAACTTTAAGATCTCCAACTTTTGAGAAGAAAAAAAACCTTACAAAAGTTGCACCTTGTTATTTTAGGTCAGTTAAGGATTTAGCGAAGTAAAAACCCCAGGTGGAATTAAAGTCAGTAGCTGTGGGTCTCCCACGACCACAGTTGGGAACCCCTAGTATAGAATAGTTCCAATAGGCTAAGTAAACGTCTTAAAAATAATTATTATAAATATTTCTGACTTCTACAACTTCATGCAAAAGCATGCTAAAAAAGTATTTTCTCAATTACAGGAAGCAATTAAAACTGTAGATTATTAATGATCAATCGAAGGAATTTGTGCTGAATTTAATTTTTAAAAACCATGTATAATCTTTTTCAGATGTTGGATAGAGAAGATTTAGTACGCTTTTCTAAGGAGCCCAGTCCTCAGTATGTGTTCGGCCCTTATGACTTAGTAAGTACGTACTTTACACTAAGCACAGAAGATAGGGATTGGATAAAAATAATGTTGTATTATTACATGACTACTTATCTGTGCGTGCATTATAGATCTTAATGTACTTACCGTAATAAAAAAAAATACTTGTATGCATTAAAATCAGTTGTTCTTCGATTATTTTAAATGCTCCTTTGTTATTCTGTGTACACTAATTAGTGCTGATTTTTTTTTATCTTTTCAGTCAAAAGCAGGGACAGGAGATTTTTCCAGGAAACGAAAATGGATATTTAACAAAAAATGAAACAAAAAAACAACGGACATGAATAATTACTTTCTTGTAAATGATTAATTTTTCATTCATTAACATGTGTCTGCAGAATATGTAACTAGCTCTAGTTACAAATTCAGAAAGTTACAAAGCTCGGTATCTCCTCGGTTTACCTGATTGTAATTCTATATACTCCAATACATTTACAAATGGCATTGTGCACAAGTGCCTTAATAAAATGTTATTTGCCTTAAATACGTTCTTGCTTATCTTCTGTCAACATACACACCTATATTTCTTTAAAAATTAACATTACTATGCATGCAAGAATATTGTTAACGTATTATCAACACATATGCACTATATCGTGTAATTTATTAGTGGGGGGTTTGGGGGAAACTGAAAGCTTTCTAATGTAACATTTTTTAAAGAACCCTCGGGTAAAATGACATTCCTGTTTAAAATAGCAAAAAAAAAATCAGTACTATGAGTATAAAGCAAGATGCTTTGTGCACATTTCTAACAACATTTGCAATTAAAAAATATATGACAAAAACATTTTCACCACCCTCCAAATAACCTTTACTTATTCTATATTTGTTTTTGTTTCAACCCCTCCTCTCGTCACCGCCAATAGGCCACCTGACCTGTCCGTTAAAACTTTCTTTTCTCGCTCTGTGTGAACCCGCGCAATAAGATGCCTGACAGCCAATAAGAATCCTTCGCGCGGAATTTCAAAACTTTTTCAAATAAGGGGCGGTTACTCGCCAACTACTCTTAACCCACAACTGCTAGAAAATAGTCCCTCGGATTTTCATCAGATAATTATTAAAGTGAAGCCAAGTAGGAGGCGATTAGTACAAAATAATCTATTTTGTGCAGGTTTTGGTGGAGTAAATCTATGTTTATATTAAATGTCATGCTTAATCTTGCATTTGGACTTTTATTTTAGACCGCGCAGGGATACAGTTAGGGTAAACAAAGGTTGTGGAACTAGTGCGCCTACTGTAATGCGCGGCAAGATTTTATTCAAGGAACCTAGCGTGTAGAGAGGTGTTGTAGAACACATCGGGTTTTATTTTGGATTTTAATTTTTAAAAGCATTTTATTTTCCAACTTTTAATGGACAAGAAGACATCTTAAAACTCCTTTCAACATTTGACAGGTATGACGTTGATCCCTTTTAAGTACTTTTCACTGATATTGCTGGTTGCGATATATATTTCTAGAAATGTAGCTCGTTTAAACTGTAGTTGCCCGCCAATTTCGATTACTTTTTGTAAAAGGACTTAAAGTTGAAAAACTAGTTCGTTTGAGAATATGGATAAGCTTTTGTGAAATGTAGTGCATGTTTAAGTTTTAGATTGTTTGCTTTTTAATGTTTCCGTATGTAGAAAACTGGAGATCAAGTTCCGATATTATTCTGATAATATACTTAGAAGTGCCGGACTTATACCCAATAGTGATTGTTTTTAGGAAGCAAAATGGCAGTTGTCACCAAAAGCTTCATGAAACAAGCATATGTATCGGTTTGGTTAGGTGTCTAACGCCGAACTTGTCTGTGTTATGGGCGATATCTTTATCCAAATTCAATACTTTCTTGTAATCTAAACCGCGTATGTATTCTATGTGTTCATGGCACATCGGGAATAGTCTCTTAGTAGCTATCTGTTCTGTGTAAGGCAGCGCAGTGGTGGCCCATTAGATTGGCTGAACTGGTTTGATTGCTGTTGTTTTTATTTTACTATTCTATTGCATATTTGCTTTATCGAATCAGCTAGTTAAAACGACGAATAGATGCTTGAATGCCGTTCATGGCCTGATCTGTTAGAAGAGCCGATCTTCCGAATAAGAGATGTCAGTAAGGGAGAAAGCAGAGTATCGGTTCAGAATCGTGACTCGGAGCAGAGAGGGACGCTGCACAGAAACTCGGCTCTTTCCGTCCCGGCAGAGAGAGCCGAGAGATGGGCTGACTGTTACACGTGGTTTGCATCGGCGAACTACTACTACTGTACCTGGGCACTTTTTTTTTATAAGCTTAAAATGCTGAACTTTGATGTGTGGTGTGTGTCGTAACCTCGAGGAAAGTATTAAAGCAGAGCTGTTTATTTTCCCAGCTCTTTTTCGTGCTTTGTGGGCGAGAGTTGTGCAGGTGACGATGCCGCTGCATGGGAAGATAGTGGTTATCAAGAGGAGTGGGGCAGACGGGACCGAGTTTCCGCTCACTGCGTCCTCCTGCCTGTTTGGAAGGTGAGTTTTCTTTTCTGAAGGATCCCCCTACGTTACAGATGGCAAAAATGCGCCCCGAGTTACTGAAGGTGTATTAAAGCGAAACATGGGTAACTGCTATCTTGAGGTTGTTGTGTCTGATGCTCAGAAGGAGGAATACAGTTGGAAATCTTACTTGTGCTTAGCATAATGTGTAGAACTTTTATTTTAAAGCTATCTCCCATTGCCCATTTTAAAATCTTGCTCTGCTCCGGCTATATGTCCGTACAGGCAAAATGACTTTCATGTGTTTTACTGAGGACATTGAAAACCTTTTGGTGCTTTATCTTTTCAAATTAGGAAACCAGATTGTGATATTCGGATTCAGCTGCCTCAGGTCTCTAAAGAACATTGTAGAGTTGAAGTGAACGAAAATAAAGAAGTAAGTAGATGCATTTTTGAAGGTAATGTAATTTGAAGTTTTTGTAAAAGCTACTGAAATATCTGCCTGTTATGATTGAAATGTTTTTCTTTGTTTCAGGTCATTGTGATAAATCTGAGTACGGTTAATCCCACGCTTTTAAATGGCGAAGCAGTAAAACAGTCGGCACTTCTAAAGCATGGAGATCTGATCACAATTATTGATCGTTCCTTTAGGTAAGTGTCTTTTCTGAAACTGATGCAAAGTCTGAAATCAAACCCTTGTTTTTGTTACTGGTGGCTACAGATTTAATGGGGAAAAAATCCTAATGTGACTTTTAACATGTCACTTGTTTTTTTTTAAACGTTTCTAAGGTCATATCAGATGAGAAGAGACAAAAATACAGGAAATAGCATACAATTTACCTTTTGTTTGTAATATAAAAATGAAAGTGGTGTTTTGTAAATGTAGATCCTCAAGTTATCTGTCTGCAATATCCAACTGAGAAGAAAATACTTGTATCTGTTAAAAGTGGTATTATTTCTTTCTTGTTTTATGGTTAGAAATACTATAATAAACATTTGTAAAACTAAAAACTCCTGTAAGTCCTAATGTACTTAATAGTATCTTCAGTTTTCTTTTTTGCTGACACTACTTTTTTTTAAACTTCAGGTTTGAGTATCCACCAGAACAAACTCCTAAAAAGAGGAATCAGTCTGCAGTAGAAAAAAATGAAAAGCTTCAGGTATTTACTATTCTTGTTTTTAAATATATAATTTCTTGTTAGTGCAATTTTCTTAAGAGGCAATATATGTTGTTTCAGCTAAGATGGTGACCATCTTTTAGGAAGATGACAGTTTGGCTAGAAATATGTGCGTAGTATGCTTTAACATTTAAAATGTAGTTCACACTTAGTGTGTGGTGCCCTTTTAAAGCAATGTGACATAAAACAGTTATATGGCAATGAAAAAAACTTAGTGATACAGAGTTTGTGTTGCCCCAGTGATGCACACTGTTTGTTGTGTCTGCATAAAATATAAAAAGGAAAACATGAGGGACTAGTTGTATATTAGTATAGTCCTATTAATTGATATTAGTCCTTTTCCTGGTCTATAATGTGCCCTCTAAATATTGGGATATCCTAAAATTTAACATTTGTTTTTCAATTTGTTGCATGATAAATTTACAGGTGCTTCATGTTCAGCAGGTGAAAGATGCAGGTCGTTTGTCTTCTGGAAATAGAAGAACGTCAGCACAGTTAACTTCAGGTTTGAAAAATTAACTGAACAACTCCCCTATTACTGTATCTTTTTTTGGCTTTTACACACTTATTTTCTCGTCCAAAAAAAGCAGTCTGTGAAAATATCATTCAAAGAGTAAGATCTTGCTCAATAGCATAACTGTTGATTGCATTTCTTGGTTTTCTCTCAAATTTCAGATCTCTGGAATTTGTTTGACCTCCTTTGTCAGCAATGAAAAGCAAGCTTTTCAAAGTTTACAGCAGCCTGGTTCCTTGATGCAAACCAAATCATATTATTGATGCTGTTCCAGTGTAATTATTGAATTCAACTTTAGTTTTTAATACCAGTCCGCTTTTGCTTCTCCTCTAGAAATCTTGTTCATTGAAAGGTGGCAAAGTTTGCTCCATGCACTGTTAACCCATTTTGTACTGTTAAGAAACTGGTGAAAATCAGGAATTGACCGAGTCAATCAGAGAAATAATTATTCATAAGCCCCAGCTTGTACGTGATTTCTAACGATGTACCCGAGCAGCTGGTAACCAGAGGCATGTGAATTCTTTATTCTCTGGCACAGCTTTGTTAAGAGGAGTAATTCAGGCACACTTGGTTAAAACAAAGATTTATTACAATAAACTACACAAAACATACAACACACAGTTACATTATATACAGTTTTTATTGACCAGGCGTTTCAGAGGCCTAACATTCTGGTCACCCAGAAAACCCCAGGCTGCAACTAAGCACTAAACTCTTAATATGCCTGCAGGGGCCTCACAAGAGATGAGCTGCCTTCAAACTAAATACAATGCAACCTGCAGTTAAATCTTTCTCTGCACCCCAGATGCCACAAAATAAATGGGAGCCTATATCCCTATCCATAATATGCACACTAATCAGGAAAGACATTTCTAACAGGTATCTTTTACCCAGAAAACCCAAGTTCCCTAAAAGCAGAATCACACACTCTAATAAGGTTCAAATTCAAAGGTTTGGTTTGGATAATCAATTAGTAGGGGCTCTCGCCTGGTGCAAGCTTGCAAGTCCCAACTCCTCTGGACTCCTCTCTCTTCTCCCTGCTTCTCCTTGTTTCTTCCTCCACTCCCTCTCTTATTGTGATGTTATATTGTCTCTTTCTGTGCTGCTCCTTGCTACTTATTAATCCACAACTTACCTAGGTATACTAAGAGACACTTCTGAGTCACCTAAAGCTGTAACAATATCTTTTACTGCATTTACGTGGTTCTGTTAACTCATTTTAATTAGTGTCTTGCTTGGGTGATCTTCAATTTATTTTTATATAGCGCATTTCACAAGGTTGCCCCAAGGCACTTGACAAAGCTGTGTGAAAATACATGACATTAAATTACAGAAAAAGAAAAAGCCAGAAGACAACGGAGGAGAGGAAACAAAAACTCCTCTGTAAGGAGTCTAAAAACCTCTAGGGGTCCAAGGTCAACTGGCTTCCCAACCCCTCTGGGCATGCTAAGATTATACAATTCTAAAAAAGTACTAAATATGGAGTATTGGGTCTTCCATCATGTCCTTCTGTGAGCCAGTACTCCATGCAGATCTCTGTAGACCAGCAAATCCTCCTAAATGATAGCTGTATTTGCGAAGATCTTAATCAGACATTGGAACTTATACTGTTTGTCCAAGTTCATTGGTTTGTAGAACAAGATTTTACACTTGCCAACAGATGGTGACTGCTTTTACAGTAATGTATAATGTTCAGCATGTGAAACTTGCATGATGTGGAGGGGGATCTTAGCTACATTTCAGACACTATTACACCTTTGCAAACTGATTTTTCACTGTTTTTTGGACCAGCAAAGTAATTGCTTTGTTGACTGGGTAGTATAGCTTTTTTTTTCAACAAACCTTTACACATTGCTATTTAGGAACTAAAGACCCTTAGGTTTCTAAATACCATTTGATGCACTGAAGGGATGATGGTTCTTTGTTTATTTAAATGATGAAAGATTTCATTTTTGCATAATTGACATATTTTTAACCTCCAGTGATCGCCCAGTTGCCCAAAATATTTTAGTTTTCTTTTTTTTTAATCCAGGTGCTTTTGTTTCCTCCCACTTCCCAAGTAATGTGGTTTAAATTTAATTGGCTTCACTAATTTAACCCTCCTGAAGGAGTATGGGAAACTTCATACTTGGAACTGTTATAGACCGTTCTGGCTTTGGAGCTGTGGAGAAACAACTGCATCAGTTTGGAGTTGCTTCTCATTAGATTCTGCTCTCATAGTCTAGCAATTATTCACCTAGGAATCCTTGTATCTGTTGATTTGTGGCATTTTATTTGTCCGTCTTTATAAAGACCATCACATATCTCATTAAACTTTTAGATTAGGGTACTTTACCCATCTTTGTCATGAATTGTAATAGCAATGTCAAAATAGAATTAGAAATTCTTAGTGACTTGTGAATTTATCATTACTGTCTCAAATTGTATACATATTAAGCTATTCAAAGTGATTTATTGATTATATACAACAAGTTTTACTTGAGATGGCACTCGCCTGAGTATGAAAAATGCTAAAATCTTAAATGAGTTACACAGGACTGGATGTCAACTAGCTCGTGTGCACACTGATCCCCTAAAAATTGAGTGCTCCTTGAGTGTGGGCTGAGCTCTGGTTTAACTCTCTCACCAAATGGGGTATAAAAGCCAACTGAAGAGTTCATTTATTTTCAAAAACACATAGAAAGAAATACCCAATATATGTTAATATTGTTGTAGTTAGTCTTCCTAGTTTTATTTTCATTAGTTCATTTGTTTTATAAAAAAATCAAATGTTATTGGGATCTTTTTCTCTACGTAGATTTTTTCAAAATGTTCTACTGCAAGTGTACATGTATCTTTAGGTTTAGCTAGAAATGTTAGTCTTGATTTAAGAGTGTTGAAAAGCATTGTCGTCAATTGATGTTTTAACATGACATGAAGTGCTACCATCTGGTTGCCACTTACCAATCTGTGAATTAAAAACATTAAGGGTATTACATGTACGATTTAGAGTCCCGTAGGAAGTTAAGGCATGGAGTTAGAAGATGAATAATGGATTGAGACATTACCTAGGTTAAGAAAGGGCAAAATATACTATACCAGTAAACTAGCTTAGCCTAATTTCAAAAGTTGATTGAGTTGGATTTTAATTTTAATATAGTACATGGTTGTAGAGACCATGATGGTTAGCTTTCAGCTCCTGTGCTTTCCACATAGTTATCAGATTTTATTTTTATACACTGTTCTTAAAATGTCTGTAGTGTAATAGTGTTTTTTGTTTTCTTTTACAGATGCTTCTTTTGATTTAAAAGAGGACCAGGACACTGGATGTGAACCTTCTAAAGATCAGGAGAGTGAAAATGCTGATTTGGGAGCAAAGGAACACAACCCGACTGAAAATAAGACAAAAAATTCTCCATTTTCTGAGCTTTATGAAATGGTCAAGCAAAATATTTTACCCCGTAATAGGAGAAGTTCTAAGAAATCTGAAAGATCACCATGGAAGGTATCCGGATGTGCAGATCCAAAGATACCATTGTCAGGATGTGAATCAAAGGAAAGTATGCACACCAAAGTGATAGAAATGGATAATCCTGTAGGTAAATCTGAAATTAATGAGGAGTTAAATGCTAAATGTGCCCCGTTACATGAAAGTACTAACGAAAAGACCCCAGCTAAAAACACACAGCCATTTGTTGGTAGTGAAACACTGGCTGAAAGGGAAACAAATCCTGCAGATTCCAGTGGAATAAGTATTGTATCTGCAGAAAGTTTAAATGGAAGGACACCTAAATCTACTCGAAAGAGTAGAAAACTGACATCTGAAACATCAGATATTGTTGCCAGTATTGAGGCTTCACTAAAAAACAAAGATGAAACAGCTGTAGAGATGCAGAAGGGTTCTTTCATGCCTTTCACAGGGTCCTCCATTGATGAAAAAAGTCCAAGAAGAAGTCGCCATATCCAGACTCCTGCAAAGTTGGCTGACATAGCGAACAAACTAGAAGAGAAGACCATTTGTGTTTCTCAAAAGAAATTAAAACCAGGTACTCCTCAAAGGTGTCTTAATGCTGAAGAAGTGGTTAGACAAATTATTACTCCTGAAAATAAAATAAAAGAAGAGGTTGGTAATGTAGAAGAACCCAAAATGCCCAAAGGAAGAAAAAGTACACAAAATGAAACTGCACCAGCTGTATCTCTGCGTTCTGTATCCCCCAAAAATCAAAGGAGAAACAAGGCAGCAGAAGTACCAAACCAAAACAGCCCTGAAATCATCCAAAATGCACCACAATTAAGAGTATCGCCTAGAGGTTCAGCTCGCAAATCTCCAAGGAAGTCATCTGGAAAAATACAGCAACCCCAAGATACAATTGAAATTGAACCAGCAGCTCCATCTAGTGGGAAAAAGTTAGCGGTGATCACAGGTATGTCCATTTTGTTTCGCTTTTGATTTTTATCAAAAATAGTGTTCCATATCTTTCTGAAACTTAAGTAGACTTTATACTGTGGGGTTTTTAGAATAGTTGCATTTTTGATACATGTTTGTTTTTTCTGATAAAACTGTCAGATGTAAAAAGAAACACAGATGCGTTCATTGTAAAGTATGTTTTATGTACTTGAGATTTCATTGGAAAATTCCAACATGATTGTACTTCAGATATGAAGATATGAAGGTTTGGTACTTCTTACAACTTAGTTCTGATCCAGATAGTACATATAAAAAGAAAATGTCGCTCAGGAATACTATAATAAAACC
Source organism: Lepisosteus oculatus (assembly GCF_040954835.1). Classification (NCBI taxonomy): domain Eukaryota; kingdom Metazoa; phylum Chordata; class Actinopteri; order Semionotiformes; family Lepisosteidae; genus Lepisosteus; species Lepisosteus oculatus. The sequence goes on along the minus strand of NC_090699.1, from coordinate 26,170,863 downwards.
TTTGCAACTGCACTGCCGAGCCCAACTTAGCAGCAAAGGCCCTGTTGTCTTCAAACACCATGTCACTTACCATTGACATTACTAAATTATATCAGTATTTAGGAGAAAAGTATAAAAGGTTTTGTGAATGTTTTCTGTTTAGATAATCGGACATCTAGCAAGAAGCGCAAGAGTGGAGGATCCGAGGAGAAATCATTAGGGCCACCCCTGAAAAGAAAAAGGGTATCCTTTGGTGGCCACTTGAGTCCGGAACTTTTTGACAAACGCCTGCCTCCAAATTCCCCTTTGCGGAAAGGGGCCACACCACTGAGACGTGGACATTCCTTTGGCAGCAAACAACCTGCTTTGAGGAGGGCATCTACAGTTTGTGTTGTGAAACCTTTGATTAAGGTAGGTTTCTCTTTCTAGAATTCCTTTCCAAGATAACTTGTTGTTGTTCACCTATTTTTAACATAAAAGTGTTGACTTCACAGAAATGTTCTCAGATGTTGCAGAATTATTAATTGTTGTAGCTGCTTTTCTCTTCCATTCCTGTTTTCATCCTCAGTTTTTGGATGTTCAAAGAACATTCAACCATTGTGTAACACCCATCTTATTTTTGTGTAAGATAGTAAGCAGGTGAAATAGAGCTATAATACTGTACCAACTAGAATATTAAAAGATACTCAGTTTCAGAAATCTTGCATCATCACCAGGCTGTATAATTATTTCACTAAATTTTATTAACTTAATGTTTTTTACAGGAGTTAAATGAAGAAAAAATACGTTTGAAAAAACAGAGTCCAAGAAAATCTCAGAGTCCAAGAAAATCTCAGAGTCCAAGAAAATCTCAGAGTCCAAGAAAATCTCAGAGTCCAAGAAAATCTCAGAGTCCAAGAAAATCTCAGAGTCCAAGAAAATCTCAGAGTCCAAGAAAATCTCAGAGTCCAAGAAAATCTCAGAGTCCAAGAAAAAAGCCTACACCTGCTAAAAAGTCCACAGAATTAGATACTGGAACACCTTTGAAATCTGATTGCCTTTCTTCACCACAGACTGTTGCTCCTGAGTCTATCTCAACACGGCGCATGAAATCTGCCTCCCCTGCTCTGTCTGTTTCAAAGTCTCCTTCACCGGCCCAGTCTGTGGGTAGCCCACGTGGCAGGAAATCCCTCACAAATGCAGCAAGTTCAGCCTTCCCACCAAGTTCTTTGTCCAAGACTCCCTCGCCTAAGAGACGGTCTCGCTCTCCTGCTACTGAACAAATGTCTGCTGTTATTGCCAACATGTCTCATGGCCATGTATCTGGTGATATTCACTCACCCTCTTTTTCCAAGACCCCTTCTTCATCTAGAAAGGCAGCCAGCACACCTCATGAGAGAGCTGTCTCTAGCCCTGCCATGGCCAGCTCCCTTGACACCTCTTTATGCAGTTCAGGCACTCCTGCTGCTTCTACAGCATGGTCTCTCTCTCTTGCAGACTCTGTAGCCAGAACACCTCATGGTAGGAGATCTGGTAGTGGTGCTGTGAAGACACCCTCCCCAGCTAACTGTTCACTTGACACCACACAGAGCAAAAAGACTCTACGTAGTACTGGGAAAATGCATTCAGCAGCAAATGTCCATCATAGCACAGAATCTCTAACTGGTGCTTGCAAGACCAATCTTTCTGTAGAGTTGTCTGCAGGTTATGTCACAACACCAACCCCTCCTAGAAAGACTTCGACAGCTTCATCACCGAGCAAAAGTCCAACAGTAAGAGGCCGCTTCTCTGTTTCGCGCATCAGCACTCCTTCACCTGTTGCTGATCAGAAAGAGAATGTAGCTGAAAGCATTGTTTCTGAACAGCTGAGTAGCATAGTAACACCTAAAGTTGAACCAAGAAGGAAAAGTATGAGATCCACATCAAAGAAATCTTCCAGCTTCCGAAGAAAGAGTGCTGTGCTTGATGCTGTTCGCTCAAGACGAAGCGGAGCTTCTCAAGCTAATTTAAAAGGTAAAAATTTAAAGGATGAAATGTGAATGCAGTCTTAATTTGTCATGGATGTCAAGATGTATCTTTAACTAACTAACATTTTATTAGTGGCACTCACTGTACATTGATTGAAGTTCTTGGTTGATGTAACATACACCCAGAATAGTTTGCCAGTGAAATAGGAACAAAATTTAGTGAAATCTGGTGTAAAAGTGCAGACATTCAGGATATACAATCTTTTCTGTTCCCATTTTTCTGTGTTTTAGTTACGCATTCCTGGGCAGATATTGTAAAGCATGGTGCTGCTAAATGCCAGGTGGGCATTCCTGGTAAGAAACGCAGAGTGAAAGGCAGAACCATGAAGAAAGTTCCAGCACAGACACCAAAGGTAAAGTTACATGGTTATCTCAAACTTCAGTTGTGTGGATGTTTGTGAAAAATATTTAGTTTTCTTGATGGTTTAGTATCTGACAACTAGTGTCGCAGAGAAAGGCTGAATTAAAAAAAAAACTTGCTCAAATCTGTATAAAAATAATTAAATGCTCTGTATAAAAGACATTGAAAGAGATGCATACTGGGTTTACTTGTGTGTGTGATGCAATTACAATACATTTGTGGATGAACAGGACACAGAATACCTTTGCTGCAAATTTAGTGTAAACTGTCATTAAGATAAAAAGTAGTTGGTTGTGTGCATGACAAACTACAAACATCTAGAACAATGCCTCTGCTTTCTTTTGGGAAACAAATTGTGTTATGCTACTTTAGTAGGATAGTTCCTTAACCTTTTTCATTTAGAATAATTGGAGGAGCAAAGACTAGTCCAACTAGTGGCAGCAGTAAGGTGGTTGCTGGCACTTGTTAAAAGTGAAATGAAGGGCTGTCAATTTATTATACTGAATGCAGAGAGGGCACTTGCACAAGATGGCCACACAAGGTGGAAAATGGTATATTTGACTTTCATAGTCTTCCTTATTAAAAACAATAGATTCCCAACCAAACACATGTTGGATTTGTACATAGTTACATTAAAGGTGGGTAGCTGTGTCAGCATTCATAGGCTGCAAAGGAACAAGTAATAGGTTTAGGATATAGGAGCCCTGAAGAAGGCTCCACGGCCGAAACGTTGTTCTCTTTCTTCTTTTTTTCAGCATGGAATAAACCTATTACTTGTTAGTTACATTTAAGATTGTTGTAATTCCTATGTCTGTAGGAACATTTTTGCCATAATAAAAAATGCAGCCATTATCGCAGCCCTACATTCTTGTAAGAATTGTAGGTTCGCAAATGATTTTTGGCTGATTTTGTGTTCATAAATACCCAGTACCATCATGAGATTAACAAGTTTTTTTTGTACATTTATAAATTTTGGATTATAATTGCTTCAGTTTGAATAATGTTGGCTAAATGAACCATAACTTTAATGTTTCAATATTAATTTTTTTTTAATTTTTTTAGACTCCAGCTCAGAAGATACAACATTTTAGTACAGGACATGCAGATTCTCCGGTTACTATTGTCATTGGAAGAGCTCATACTAAAACTGTGCAGCAAGCTGGGTGTGTTCCAAAGCTGGTTCAGAACACTGCACTGATGAAAAAGACCATGGAAATGAATGAGAATTTAACAGGTTTGGTAACATTTTAAGAAACCCCAATTAGCACTCCAACTTCAGTGTTAACTGTTATTACATATTCCACATCGTAATTACCATTTATATCCCTTTAGAAAGAATTTTGGCATTATACATAAAAGTTATTTAAGCATTTTATGTGGGTTTTAGAATGTTCTTTTGGTACTAAAAAAAATACTTAATCTGAAGTTAAATTTAAATTTGATATGTATTCAGTTAAATTTAAGTTCATATGGAGTAATTTAAATTTCAAGATTAAGTGGAAAAGCAATTTACCCATGCAAGAATTACCTGGTTATTTTTAAAAATCCACTGAAGAGGCTTGTGATTTTTTTATCTTGAAGGCTTATGTTTGCATTTTGAAGGATGATAATAAATCATTAATTTAATTTAAGCATTGTAAAAAGCATCTGTACTGTTATTCTTAATAAGTTTGCAGTGGTATAAAATCAGATCTCTGGGATCAAAATTTAATTACTACAAAATGAATTTGTTTACAGGCATTGCAGAAATGTTCAGCACACCTGTGAATGACCTACCAAAGCAAACTGGGAAATCTGGTGCCTGTTCTTCACCTTTGAAAGAAGCATCTGTTATGACTACCCCTGAAGAGACAGGTATATCATTGTAGCCAGTAATGTATGAATTCAGGTTTGGCTAAGGAAGGCTGGGCTAGACTGTAGTTTTTTTTATGATTGGCGATTCTGTGAAGTTCGAGATTATTTTAAAGAAAATGTCAGTCATTATGGTAAAAAAAAAACCTCCAGAAATTGTTGTATATGCAAGAATGCTTAGTATTCACAACAAGTAATTTAAGTTTGGTATGACTAGTGGATGAGTGGTTATAAACCAAATTGATTCAGTGCCTGCCATCTTAATTTATACACCACCCAATGAAATGAAAACAAACAACATAATTGAATGAGTTGTGAAATTTGAAGCTTTGCTTAAGATTCTGAATTAGATGCTTCCATTATACTTCCAAAAAAGTAACATTTTTCTTGGATTTTTTTTAATGGGATATTGGAGGTGTAAATAAGCATGCCCTGCATGTTTTCTGGACATATGGGTACACTGCAATGCTATCAAGATGACCATATAATATTTTTAGATTTTAAGCAGCACATTATCCAATACGTCAGTCTGTGATGTTTGTGTTGCTGTTTTGCTTGGGGCAGACTAAAGGTTGAGGATTGTGCAGTAGACTTCTATTGGTATCCCTGGAACAATTCCCAGATCTTAGTGTGAGCTGAGAGTGGTCCTGCAGAAGAATTGGGTTTTACAGGACTTGCTGCTTGCAGAAGCCCGACATGCAGTGTGTAGGTGTAATATTTTTATCCGAGTATGACTGTTGTTCGTGCTGGTAATTATCAAATGCAAGGCCTCAGTTTATTTTAAAATGTCTTTTGCATATTACTCTCTATCAATGCAGGCATTTAGATATTTTTAGCTTGGATTTTATAGCCTGTTGAAGACCTGTTTGGCATAAAAAGACTGATGCGCGCCCCAAAGCAAAAGGGTGAGGCATGAATTTGGTATTGGCAGACTTGTAGAGTCCCCTAAGCAAAGGTTTCATTAGTTTGTGGTTGGTCACAGTAGTGGAAGTTTAAATGTTTATAATTCGTGCCATTCCTGTTACTAATCTGCACATTTACAATATTGTCAGTGTTTTTGTGGATTTATTAGTCTGTTCTTTTTACAGGTGAAATGGTTGTCTCCCCTTTAAGTCCTACTAGTACCATTAAGCGAGGAATGTACAACAAGGATGCTGTTTCTCGTCTTCTTCAACAAGAAAAGGATTGTAGTTTAGTTAGTATTGAGACTTATCATGAGAAGCTGTCCTTCTGTGATGCGTCTGTTCAGGATTTAGTGACAACTCCTAAGGAAAGGGTTGAGCATGTAGAAACGCTTCCTTTAGAAAGCGGTGAAAAAGCCACAAGACCAAAAAGGACTAGAACACCCAGCCAGAAGACAGAGCCGCTGATGCCTTTAACAGGAGTTAAGAGAATAATGAAAACTCCAAAAGAGAAGACAAAACAGGTTGAAGATCTAAGAGGTCTCAAGAGGCTACTGAAGACTCCCAGAATGCCAAAATCAGCTGTAGTTGAAGATCTTGTTGGAGTGAAGAGACTATTTAAGACACCCAGACAGAAGAGTGAACCAGTGGAGGACATAGCTGGAGAGCAAAGAATGATGAAAATGCCAAAAGTGAAGGGAGTCCCAGTGGATGATCTAGTTTGCCTGAAAAGATCGTTAGGTACTCCTAAGCAAAAGGGCGAGCCTGTTGAAGACATGGTTGCCGTAAAACGATTGTTGCGCACCCCTAAGCAAAAGGGCGAGCCTGTTGAAGACATGGTTGCCGTAAAACGATTGTTGCGCACCCCTAAGCTAAAGGGCGAGCCTGTTGAAGACATGGTCGGCGTAAAACGATTGTTGCGCACCCCTAAGCAAAAGGGCGAGCCTGTTGAAGACATGGTCGGCGTAAAACGATTGTTGCGTACCCCTAAGCAAAAGGGTGAGCCTGTTGAAGACATGGTCGGCGTAAAACGATTGTTGCGTACCCCTAAGCAAAAGGGCGAGCCTGTTGAGCATGATTTTGGTATCCGCAGACTTGTAAAGTCTCCTAAGCAAAGAAGTATCCCAGTTGAGGACTTCACAGGGCTACCAGAACTTATGCAAGAGCCATTGCAAAACACTGGCCGTGATGCAGACTTTGGTAGAACAGGGGAACCATCTAAAGCAAAGGCAAGTATATACAGGGTTTGAATAATTATGTAGTATTTGGGTCCATATGAGGCTGTTTTGCTATTCTTCAACTATGTTAACTATGTTTCAAAGTCATTACAGATTTTGAATTTGTCATGGCTTGAGTCCTGACATGGTTTCAAACCATATAAAATATTTAACTTTTCCATAATCTGGGCAGTTTTCTCATTACTGCTTAGTACATATTACTTAAATTTCTGAATTGCTTTTTTTCCCTTGGATTTATACTGTGATTATTTTCCACCCAGTATCTCTACCTTGTATTCTTTTACATAGGTCAACATTGGTCAGCAGTTGATGCAGTATCTACATTTTGGGAATTGCTTTCTTAAATGATGTAATCCGTGGTTGACAATATATTGCTGATGGTTTTACAAACGTAAAAAGCATACATTTGCTAATGACTTCTGACATTTCTGGTTGCTTTGAATAAATGAAAATAAGCTCTGAACTCATGCTGTTGTGTAAATATGTGTATTTAATGCAATAGAGATCTGTTTTTGTGTAAGAAATTGAAGGATGAATACTGTTTTAAGCTTCTGTTTATTTTCTACTGCTGGACATAATTTATCTTTATAAAAATTACTTTTTTGTCTTGTACTTTTTTTTTAGATATTGGAACAAGTCCTTTCTCCTAAAGAAGGCAAAACTTCAGGGAGACTTGCAAAGGGAGGTGTTGGTGAGTATTGAAGCTGTTTTTAAACTTTTTACTGGCCTTTCCTTCATTTTCACTGCAATTAATCAATTTCTCATTTATAAAAAGGGGTGGATGAAGAATATCAATATTGAATCTGATATTTCTGCTGAAAATCTTTCTTCAGTTCTTTCACTGCCAGACTACTTTGATACAGTGTCCCTAAAGATCTTTTATTTGACTGTTATGTATAGTAGATAGCATTGGTACTATTTTTAAAAGATGTCGCTCAATAGAAGCCGCTTTTCAAAAAATACCTGAATAAGTTGCGTACTGTCCATTTCCAAACTGTTTTGTGGTGGTCAATTATATCACAACATTGTGCCCAACCCCCATTTCTATTGTGTATACAGTATATACCCACGTTTGGGATGGTTACATCAGTGAAGTATGTTTTGAGTCAGGAGGACGTAACCATTTCTGAGTAAAAAACAACTTATAAGAAATGAAATGCAGAAAGACATCTTTCCATGGATTAATTTTCTTAACGTATCTACAGATGGTAACAGTATTCTCTTTAAAGTATTTCTGAAATTTGTCTAGAAGGGGGTGTACAAAGGCTCGTAACCTGAATGAGCTGTTTTAACTTGCAGGCTTCTGGCATAATTAGAAGTGTACTTTCGTCCACCCAAATTCTAATTGCCTCTTTCAATTCAGAGTCGTGGGGGTGCTAGAACCTATTCTAACAAGCAGCAGGTTAAAGACGGGGTTCACCTTGAATGCAAGTCCATCACAGGATAGACAGACAGACACAGACACCAGGGCCAGTTTTGCCAGAAGCCATAGGAGACCCACACAAACACGGGGAGAAAACACCCAGGTCTTGAATGTAACCCAGGGCCCCAGCACTATGAAGCAGAAATACTAACCACTGTGCAACCATGCTTCCAAAATTAACTTTGTCGAATATATGTGGTTTTGCAACAAACCACTTAAATTAGAATCTCCACATTTTCTGTTACTGTTTCATATATATTATTGAAGGAATTTAAGAAAACATGACTCTGCATCTTACATTAAGCTGTTTATTTTACAGAAACAAAAGAACCGCCTGCTAAAATTAACTGTGAGGAGCTTCAAGAGGATAGACACACTGAAATATCTGTGCCTTTGTCACCCAAAAAGCTTAGAAGGGGAAGGAAACCACGGCAAAATCTAGAAGCTCCTAATGAAAAGCTGGCAGGAAGTGATATCATGGAAAATAAGGCTGTATTATTTTCTCCTAAGACATCAAAAAGAGGAAGGAAAATAACTGTTGATCGGGCTGAAGTGTCAGTAGAAGATCCTTCTGGAAAAAACCCTTTTGTATCTAAAGAGAACAAAAATGCAGAAAAGGTTGATCAGCATGCTTCAGGTGCCCTTAGATCGGAAAGTGAAAATGTGATTGAAGTTGAACACACGGATGCAAGCAATTTAGAAGACATTCAGATGTCTCAGGTTCCTGGAAAGAGGCCCTGTCGTCGTAAAATCACAGGAAAAGCCGAAACCTCTGATAAGAAATCAAGAGGGAGGAAGCCGAAACAGAATGTCTGTCATCAAACCTCAGAAGAAGCTTCTCTTGAAAATCTTTCTGTAGATATTATGAAGACCTCTGAATTAAGAACATGTGAAATTACAAACTGTGCTGACAAAGCAACTACCACCTCCTCTGCTCCTGTTAAAATTTCTACAAGAGGTAGGAAGTCTAATAAAAGTACTGAACAGACTCAAAAAGTAGGGGCTACATCTCCCTCAGCAATAAGACGTGAAGGGACAAGTACTTCAGCTGTAGAGAAGGCTTCATCCCCTGTTCCGGTAAGAAAATCTCGAAGGGGGGGGAAGGCTAAACAAAATCTGGAGGACTTAGAAGAAATCAAACTGATGCATTCTGAGAAAAGCCTTGCTGAAACCTTGGTGACACCGCCAACACTGAAACGTTTAGGTTGTAATAACACTGTAGATGCTAATGAAATACTGGTAACTGCTTCCCCAGCTCCTGTAAAGAGAGGTAGAAGAGGAAGAAAGACTAAAGAGATTTTAAATCAAGATTTTAAATCCAGTGGAGTAGAGAACATATCTAAAACTGAAACCAGCACTTCAACTGAAAGTCTTTCTGAAAAGACTGAGGTTGAGATGACTGGTTCAACAAACAAGAAATCTGGAAGAGGGAGGAAGGCAGGTGGTTTTGTGCATGATAAAGATCAGACAAGGACAGTGATGCAGTCTAGCAAGGCTAAGAAGACATCAAATGATATAGACAAAACAGAAACTTCAGCCTCTGTGAAGAAACTTAAAACAGTTGCAGCACAGCCAACCCAAGAAAAGGCTGTTTCAGAAGTATCCTCTTCGGCCATTTCATCTTCCTCAGTGTGTGACTCGGTGGACTCTGCAGAATCTTCGGTTCCAAATATGCAAAATGCAAGAGGGAGAAAACGAAGGGCTACCACTCAAACAAACAAGGAAGCATTGCATAATATTGCTGAATCTACATCCCACAAAAATGGATCTGTCCAGGAAAACTTGATTTGTGACAACAAGTTGGAAAGTGAGGGGGAAAATAAATTCCAAAAAGATGAAATGAAAAGGATTTATCCAAAGAAAAATGTAAGTTGGAATTCTATCTTAACAGAAACTCCAAGTAAAGGAAAGTCTTGCAGAGGCAGGAAGCCAAACGCAAAATTATCTACCAAAATCCAACCTGGCGAGGTGGAGATAGCCAGTTTTTCCACTGATTCTTTCACCGCCTCAGAGTTAACTCCTGACCAGGCAGGTGGAAATCTAGACCAGAAACCTTCAGATAAAACATCTTCTGAAAGACAAGTAAGAGCATCACGAAGGCACATGGCTAAATCTGACATTACAAATGGAGATCTTGATTCTGTTAAAAAAAGAGGAATAAAAAGAAAACTGACAAGTGAACAGGTTGCTAAAGCAATCACAGAAGAGTCATTATCTGAAGCTTCAGATATGGGGGTCCCTCCAAAGAAGACCAGAAGTAGGATGACAAAGTCTAGTATTTCATCCATCCCTGTCCAAACTCAAGAGATCTGTGCTGTGCCTGAAAAAAAAGGAAGGGTGACAAAACTGTCAGCACAGGATAATGAAACAATGGCCAAAAAAAATGTTAAAGATCAGATTGTAGAAGAAAGGGAGGCTCAGCCCAAAGAAATAAAACTGAAACTTGCTGGAAAGCTAAAGACGCCGGTAGGAGTCGGAAACCCAGGTGATTTACCCAGGATAACCAGAGGGCGGCGTGCAGCTAAAGCAGATAATGCAGCAGTCAAAGAATGTAAAAGTAAGTATTGGCTCATGAGGAAATGTACTACAAGCCAGCTGCACATATTTAAATAAGTATAGGAGTTGAAAGGGTTGCAGCTAGTGATTTTGTTTGCCTTGAATTGCTTCTCCCAGTGATAATTGATAAAACTTTCAAGTTAATGCATGGAAAACTGTGCCTATAAAACCAATTGTATTTTATATTTAAACTGATGTACTTTCATCATTATTGATTCCTTAATATGTACTGAGATCAAAAAAGTTTCACTTAACACCTGCAACAAACTAATCAGAAAGATATTTTCATAGCAGATTCAGTATTTTATGGATATACATTGGTAACTTCATTATTCAGGTTAGCATTTACAAAACTACTGCACTGTATGAATTGTTTTGTATCTTTCACTATGCACTTTGATTTGGGGGACATGCTTCCAGATGTGGGGTGTGTTATAGTGTTTATGGCTGGGTGCTGTCAAAAGTGACATGCCAGTAAAGGATACGGCCATTGTTGTGAGCTGCAAGTGTACACTTTATTAGGTTGTAGATAGCTTGTTCAAGAAAGCATACGTTATTCCGTTTTCTTCCACAAATGTTCAAAGGGATTTGAATCTGAAAAGTAGACAGTCAACAGAAATCATTTCACATATCTCAAGAAAGAAGTCAGTTGCCATTACTGTACTTTATCGTGTGGACACCTGCTCAGATGATCAAACCCACTGACCTTCCTGTTGATTGGTCTTTTGTCCACAACAGTTCATGTTGTGCACATCTACATCACACCTCCATCAGAGCTTTATACAAATCCACTAATTCTTTGTTAAAAAGGACTTTTGTTAAAAAGGGACTTTTTGTAGTCTGCAACATGCTTATGGCACAAAACAATGCTCTCTTGACATGGAGGTAATGATGAGTTTTGTGCATACTTTCTTGGCTTACATAAGGTATAGAATTTAGTAGATTAAATCGCATATTGCCTTTATCTAATTAACTTGATAATTGGGTATATTTGTGTTAATGTAACAGTCATTTGGGTATATCCTGGTCAATCATGGATTAAAATGATGCCAGAACTGTTTAATATTTAAAATCAGTATGTTTTATTTTCCCTAAAACATACATATTTTCATTTTATCATTATAGCTACAATTCGTTTCAGATATGAAATTAACCCTGTCTTGATAGCTGTACTTTACATAAAATATTCACATATTCAGGTTTCAGCTTGTTGGAAATGGGAGTAGTTATTTAGGCCATATAAGACTACTGTGTGGAAATTTGGTTTGGAAATGCTTTTTTTACTTATATTCCTTTATCTCTTTTATTAGCAGATGTGGATGTTGCTGAAAGTACAATACGGGGAAGAAGAGCCGGGTTACAAAAAAAGGTGGAGAATGTAAAACAAGCTGAAGCCAAGACTGTCAGGCGTACAAGGAGAAAATAATTTAAGGACTTTTGTATATATTTCGGATTTAATTTTTTGCAGTTTTGTAAACTGTCTGCTTAATCATTCTTGAGCTGTAAATGCAATTTTCAATTTTAATAGATTTTTTTTTAATGTTGTCTCCTGTCTTTTCTTTGGGCTTTGTGCCAGGACAAGGTATTTTTGTATATTTGCAATGTTTTATGCAGTTGAGCATACAATATTTGCTTAAGTCTAGGGGTTTCCTACAGAACTTTATGAAATGCAGAAACTTATTTTGTTATGCTTAAGATGTCTAATGAAATTTAAGATTATGTATTTTAAACATTTTCAGAAATGTCATTTTCTACCATTATAAAATAAATTTTGTAGCTTTTTGTTAATTTCATACTGTTGCTTAATCTTGTTTAGGTCGCAAATGTCAGTAATAGTGCTCTCTAATTGTACAGACCAACGTTTGACTTGGATCATAATTTCAGATCATTCCCTGCAATGCCGTCAATAACTTCTTATCACATGTGAATACTATCAATATATTAAGCAATTCAGTGAAATGTATGGAACTTTTATTTAAAATAGTTCCTTAGAGAGTTGTACAAGAAGTGATTTACATTATTAATTTTTTGGATGGCTTTTGGGATCATTTTAGTAGTAGTTTGAAGTAGTTTTGTGCTTAGTCTGAACAGTTTTGTGGACATTGCATTCTTATTTTATCTGTATGAGCTTTGGAAACACTTTTAAAATTCAGAATTGTTAAAGACATTTTTCATTGGTTGTTTTGTATTTAAGCTAATGCACAGAATGACGAAAAACCATCCCATCATGAACCATATCCTACCTCCAGTAATCCATCATAAAGCAGTACAGTAGTAAAGTTGATAAATAAGTAACATTTTTAAACTTTGAAAATGAGCCATTTGGTGTTTCATCTAGCTAAGTTTGTTTCCATAACAAAATACCAATGTGTTCATTTGTGTTCTTTCACACATTAACTTGTTAGTGCTTGATGTGGCTTTAAGTAAAGTTTGCTTCATTTGAAGTTAGTTACCACTGATGACCTAGTCATAAAAAGATTTTAATCAAATTAAATTTGCCAAGACCATTTATCTGCTACAAAAGGTTGTGATCTTCAGCATTTTGTAGTGTGAAAGCTAGATGTATTTTAGGTCACCTGGGAATTCTTGACCAAGTTGTGAAAGTGTCACAAACTTTCATTTTTGTTCAGTATAGCATATTCTTAAAACAATACATAAAAATAATTTCACAAATACAGAACAGATGGATATTCACACAATACTTGTATGTAGTCACCCGAGCAGGCTGGTCTTCAAAAATAAAGTGGATAAAATGATCTGCCATTCTTCAATGTCATGTTTTTAACAGCAGCGTTATGTATTGCCCTTTGTGTTAAATTCACAATTTATCAAAATACAAAACTTCAGACATACATGAAATATAGACCTATACATATGTTTTCATTTACAGATGAGTTTTGATATTGCACAATTTGCTCTTAGGTGCTTGTCCAGGAAGATAATATGCTTACTTTGAATCCAGCTCCATTCAATCTAGTTTGTCACCTTCTGAAGGCAAGATACATGTAGTGTATAAACATTTGAAACATTTAAATAACACTTGGGTTCGTGTAAAATAATGGTGGATGATTACATTATACATTTTTTATATTAACTAAATAATGTTATATCTTTGGAAGGGTATGCTCTCTTAAGTATCTTTAAAAGATCATTTCAAGCTTGGCACTATGTTTTTGTTGGTTTTGTATTAAAATGTGTCTGTACCTTATTGTAATGTTATTTCACCCCTTTTTTTATCCTATACTTTGAAGTCAAGAAAGTAAAAGATCTTATATGTAGGCCTCTTATTTAATTGAAACTTGCAAAAAAAAATCAAAGCATTTTGTCTTAAATGTTGAAGGTGAGTATAAATTTGGTATCTTATTTCAACATTACTATATTTTGTTGCACAGAAAGATAGTTTTATGTGGTTTAAGCCTATTAAATTGTTCTTAAAAGGATTGTAGAAGTGCAGAGAAAGGTGACCAGTAATAGTAAAGTTGTTAATCAGTCTTATTTTTTTCATATTAGTAATTGCTTTTTTGATGATCTTTGGGTTGACGTTGATAAGCTGTTCTTCATAATGTTCTAATTAGACAATATGTAAACTTTGGCATTCAGTACTCTCCTAGTGGCTTTTTCAAATGATGTTTGTAAAATTTGTAATTTCATATTAGAGATTAAAAATTAAAAACTGCAGGAGACTAACATTAAAATGAGAATTCATTTCAGGCAAAGCCCTATAGACAAAATTCACCCTAATAGAATTGTGCATTAGGGGCTGTGAATCATGATCTATATTCACACAGGGGAAGACTTGTCAAAACCAGTATTGTTAGTCTGGAGTTGTATGCACACTACTAAGCCCATCAGAGAAGTCACTTTAGGGAGAATGTGAACATTATCAAAGAACAGTAAATTAGCAAGAAATTAAAGCATATACTCTTGCATTTCCAAAACAAAAGATTCCTTCATTAAAAACCTTTCATCAGTGGTTTAATATTCATAGCTGTAATTTACATAACGAAATCAGTTTTCACTGATGAGAGACGACTAAAGTTTTTTTTCTAATTTCTGTTTGAATGTGTGCTCTATTTTTGATTAAAAATTCTTTCCACCAGTTGCACATAGCTGAATGTATTTGGTAAGTTATCTTATTTCTGTGCATAATAAGGCTAACGAGTGTGAGTAGTTATCTGCAAAGGAGCTTGGGTCATAGAGAGGGGTGAGAATTTTCAGTGTACAATTAAAAACCAAATGCTTCTAGCTTTCATTCATTATGCAGAGACAAATTTATTAATTTAATTTAATTTTATTAATGGTAAGAATTTTATTGTCCTGAAGGTGTATATATATACCTTTCTTACCAAAGAAATTTTGTTTTCACATATTCTTTCTAAAGCTCTGTGTTGATATGTAAAACAATGAATAGGGATACAGCTGCTAAATGGATTAATTTAACATTTTTGGATTAAGTAACTAAATGACACCTTGAGCATGCTGTAGTCATTTAACTAGTATTAAAGACTAGTAAGGACAAATCACTTACGGGATATGTAAACCACTTTTATACTGTGGTTAATTAATATGGACAATGTAGAATCATCAGTTAAAGGTGCCAGGCTTAATCGTGGAGAAAGGTTTCACAGAATATTAATGGCAGCTTACATTAACAGCACCTGAGGTGTGTGCAAAGTTACATTTTACTAACTTCCTCACATTGATTATTATAAAATTCTTATTTTTGTTAAAGAATCTTATGTTGAATGTCTATTATTGTAGTGTCCATAATGATGACAAAAAATATAACATTTGATGCATTAAAATAAAACATTAAAAGTTTGCTAAATATTGTTTTGAACTTCATGTGTGGACTTCAGAGGAGACAAAATGCTTTATATTGGTTATGTTAATGAGTATACAAGGTTTTGTCAGTAAGAGTGGAATTTAATTATTCTAAACCTACCTGTTGAACAGATACAGTATGAGTGTGCCCCAGTTAATTTTAACACAAACCTCATGGCCATTCCTCCCTTATATAACCTGGCTTGTATTCCTAGTTTGGCTCTCAACACCTCTTATAAACCTAAAGTCCCCCAAAAGCTATCAGCTTATAATATCCTTCTTATAACTGTACTGAGCTGTTTCCAGGAATATTGCCCACAACTGGCATTTTCTTCATTAAGGACTTGGTTAATTGCATGGCTTAAACACAAAACAGCTTGTATCTTTATGTTTCCAAATTTAATTTAACCTTAGTTTCTCCTTTGGAGACCCCTGGTGTATCTTCACTTTGTTTACCACAAATTAAACTTTAGCTGATTGTTTACAAGACGCAGTGCCCCAGCGCATTTCTATAGTATTTTTTTAATAATTGCAGAGCAGGGATTCATATGCATGTGGCCCTCATCTGCATTAAAATTATACAATTAACTTTTGATTAACCAGCTCGTTCGTTTTTTTTTCTTTCCTTGCACTGGAGTGTATTGGATACTCTGCATTTCAATAAATACCTTTAAATTGGGAGCAGACCTTTCATTAAAAACCTTCGACTCGGGCTAAACAACAACATTGGCAGATAATCAGGGTCAAGACAATAGGAGAGGCTGCCAGGCTAGAATGTCATCTTTAAATATAACAGCAAAGATAAAAGCGTCCAGATTGTGCCTTATCAAAACACAAAAAAATCAAAGCTCTTGTGTCCGTGGCAAAATGCCAAGTGCTGGTGTCTTGGGTATCCATTGTTCAGGTTTTCGAGAGCAGTTAGATTTACAGAGAGGAAAAGAAGGGAAAAAAAATCCTACTAGAATGTTGCATCACGTAGTGCACTTATCTTGAAGTCTGACTATAATTATCAGGAACAATGTACTTAGAATGACTTTTTGTGGTATTTATGCATCCTAGACACCAGGAAAGGGAGATAATAGCATTAGGAAAAAAGGACTAATCTCTGAAGGCTCTGTCCATGACTGGAGCTTTCGATTCAATTTTCCCTGGTACTCTGGAGTGCCAAACAAGTGGAAAAAAAGAAAGGCTATACTTCCATTATTTAGTGTAATAATAGATCCCAACACGTTTTCTCCCAGAAAGATAAACTTCTTTGTGGGAACAAACAATGGCATCGGTATTAAACACTTCAAATAAATAAATATAAAGTTTGACATGTTTGTCTCCATTTATCAGTTACAGGGGACTAAAATATTGCATATAATTTATTCTGTAAACATGATCTACAGTATGCTGATTTAAAATGAGTATGTAATGGACAGGCTTCTTGCCTCTTAAGTATTTGATATTTTCTTAATTGTATTACTTTTGGCAATTATAATATACTCTTCTTGTGGTGTGATATCTGTAACTAAACCATTAATTTATCAGTGGTTATGTACAGTTCACTTTTGTATGGATAGTTTTTGAATGGAACCAATAGGTCAAAAACTGACAACTCAGTATGATACGTGTTCATGTAAAATGTCATTGTAAGACTACAAGTATAATAACCTAATGCCTAACCATTGCAAAACATTTATAGTACGCAAAGCAGAGGAACTGTTTTTGTTTTAAACATTTTAGTTAAATAACTGATTATATTAAATGATCCTTAATTCTACAATAATATTTAAAATATGGAACAGTAGATTAAATTTGGAGTCAGTATTATTGTCTCAAATACATAAGACATATAGTTGGAATTATTAATAATCATTTTGACTTGTTAGAATTACTGTAGTTTGTTAGAAACATGAAAGGAGAACTTATTACATCACACTGTTTATGACAAAAACAAATTAAGACAGTCATCATGATTTTAGAAAGCATTCAACAAAACAAACTGCTCTTCAGAATGTGTTATAACATTGTGCAATCACTGTATGCTCCAAAAATATCCATAGTGTCTCACTGCCAAGCTCAAAAAGTCAGTCTTCTCATGATGCTTTTTGAATCATGCTCAATCTGTCACCCAACACATTCCATCTTTTCCAAGAGGGGTGGCAGATTGTATACTACACCATATGTATCAACACTTACATTGGACATGACTATGCTGCTCCCCAAAGTTAAAGTAGATTGTGTGTATTGTGAGGCTTGCTGGCTGTTTGCAGACCACCACACATCCTTTCACGATAATAAAATGGGTCAAATAATTTGGAGAATGGGATCATTTTAATAGAGCTACTGTACACGAATTGTCTAAATGTACCTCTTCTGTTTATGAACAACAGAAACTTATAAAGTAAATTTCTAGAGACACATTTTGGATCATCTCATTAATATAACTTTTATTTTAGCTATGGGCTGTTTGCCTTTCAAGTGAAACTGGGATATTTTAGGACAAGCTGTTAATGGAAACGATTCTGTCTGTAGCTGAACTGCTAACAAACTAGAGATTTCTGAAAGAACATATCTTCTGACCCAGTTTATGAGCATGTTTGTTAGTGGTGGGGATCTATAATTAAAACCTGTTCTAGTGCAAGTGAAAATTCACAGCAACTGGTTTAGCAAGACACTACAATAAAAAGAAACTGTCAAATTCAAAGCTCAACCACTTTCCATATACTGTTTTAAACCAATCAATAGAATATATTGCATGTAACTGACAGGCATATTGAAGCTAGCACATAAGGATATTTTGTCTGGCTTGTCAGGTCATTTTCTTAGTCTGTCAAGCTGGTCAAGCAGTTTCTCACTTCTTCATGTGATCTGCTGTGTAGCAGGGCTGCTGGTACAGAACAGCAGTTGTGCCTCACCCTTTCATCCTTGGGGTGAATGGTGCTATACAATTGGAAACAACTCAGTCATATTTAATGTATATTTAGACCGACTCTTAAATTCTAATTTATATTTCACAGACGCAAATCTTATTAAGCAAGTGCTACTAAAGAAACAACTAATAAGTCTAAAACTGTTAAAGCCTCTCCAAAGATTTTAGATGTATTTTATTTTGACTCAGACAGCCTTCCATCGTTTCCATCCATGTTTTTACACTAAAGTTGTAATGCATTCATGGATGCTACATACCACAGTAAGATTGGTCCAAGTGCTAACGGTACATATAAAGATATTTGAATATAGTTTATAAGTTTGAACCAAGAAGACTGATCTTTCTGCTTGACACTACTAGATAAATGTAAGAAATATAAAAGTGACCCATTAAACCAATTTTCCTGATGTGTGAAGACAATGAAGATCCTTCTAAAAAGCTGCTGGAGTGATTGCCACTTTCCAGCATGATCAAGTTCCACTGCGTCAGCCACGAGTTCCCCAATACCCGATCTGAACTGATGGTTAAGTTGATGACAGTTTATTTATCAAATTACTGCTACAATTCCTGGACCAGAAAGAGAACAAAGACCTATTTCTGCACATCTCTGACATGTCCGCCTGTCAGAGCCGGAAGTCATGCCATGAGTTCGGAAGACCGCCATTTGCAGGTGCCTCCTAGACGGCATCGCTGTGTGGAAGAGCAGGAAATGCCCTGGCTGACTAAATCCCACTCAACCCAGGTGCTCTCAGCTAATTCCAGTATGTGCTACCTCTTGGGTGTCCTGGAAACATTTGGCAAACAACATAGTCCAGACAACTGCAACATCTGGGCCACAGTATTTAACCTGCAAGCCAAGCAAGAACCTTTAACAGTTGAGCCACTAGGAGGGCGTTGCATAGGACAACATTTGTCCAGATAGGAGAGCAGAATCTGAGGTGGTTATTTTATTCCAGGTTCTCCACATCTCCAAGTGTGATGGTATTCTTTAGTTTATCTTTTGAATGTGGGAATGACATTACCCTCTTTTCCACTTCATGGAAAAGACATACTCATTAAATATAGGTATTTGTTTGGTTTACATGGTTCAACTCATTTATTAATTAAATTCTCAATAAAATAAAGTGTTTTTTTTAAACTAATGAGCCTTTACTAATAAGAAAAGATAAGCTACCAACAGGATGTTTCAGTAATTTTGTTAACGAGGCCTTTCGTTTGTACAACAAATTTCCATCTTAAACAAAGTAGGAGATGCATGAATATTGAGGACAGTGTAACCTATTTTTCATACATTTTTCAAACTCTTATTACCTATATTGGTTTAGCTTACCACTGTTTTTTGCTAACCCTGCAGGCACAGGACTTTACAAGACCAGGGATGTGTAATACTGAAAAGGAAAATGTTGGAATCCCCCTGAGTCTACATAAATTTGCTACATCATTCCTGATGTTGAAATCCTAATTATATTTCTTTATTAAAAACCAACGACAATAAGAAAACATGAATGCAGCATATTTTCATTTCTGTTTAATGAATTATGAAAAAGTGCTTTAGTGACCTGTCTCCTGAGAGTGTCACCTGGTTAAACAACTTATTTGAAAAATGCATGTTGTAAAAGTGGATTTCATATAATCATGAACTGTAAAGTGTAGATGGTCTTTTGTGTATGTTGATCACTTAAGAGACCATTTGCAGTCAACAGCTTCTCTAAACAAATTCCTGCATTCCAAGTATTCAAGGATAGGCCGTTACTTTGTGACATTTGAAATCAGAGATTTAATAAATCAAATTTGATCTTCAAAATTTAATTTTTGAAGCCATAGTGTGGATTGTGAGGTTTCATTTTTACATTTTTACCTCAAGATTCAGGGGCAAGTGCTCTTTTTTTGTTGTATTGTGTAGTCTGTCAAGATGCAAGGTCTTCTGGCATCAAAACAGGATCAAAGCACCTCAGACTCGTGTTTCCTGTCAAGGAAACTGAAGATGATTTTCAGAATACTGTATAGGAAATGCAAATTGTTGGCAATTCTTTGTTTGGGTGAGATGACTAATTTATATCCACACACTTGAAAACTCCTTAAACTATGGATATATGCTGTACAGCATACAGTTGATTTAGTTTTTCTTTTCACACACACATCAACACATGCAATGCCATGTAGTTACACTAGCATAGCTGAGAGTTGCATTTAATTTCAAAAAGCTCTCCTTGTCAGAAGCTTGCCTGAAAAGATTTACAATGTCTTTATGCAAGAGGGTTTCATTGCTTTAGAAAAAAAAAACACAAGCTGTAGAAAAAAAGTGAGAATTGTCAGTTCTGAAGACACTGCTTGTTCCACTGGGTAAAGCTGAGAAAGCAATTGGCAAACGATCTTTAGAAAAAAAAGGACAGAACCAGCAGCAGAATGAAGATAAAAAGGGCTGCATGCTTTTTTCTCGCTGATGGCTGGCAACAAGAAATCAGCTGGAGAAGAAGAGGAATATCTGATAGGTCATCTGTTGTATAATGAAAGAACCGGAGACAGCAGACAAGTTGGAAAGGCAAGGTGATTTAAATTCTCAAGGGGAGGGGAGGGGAAGGAGGGGGAGCTCTTCGAGGTTCTTGAAAAAAACATGAGGTTGATCTATAGTTTATAAACTGACCAAAATAATTAGCATTCAAATGAGATTTGAAGACTTTTTTTGGTTTGACAGTGAAAGAGAAGTCAGTTATACTTTAGAGGTAGTTTAATAACCGGGGGAATAGAACTCTACTCTTTGACAGGTGGTCTACTTAGATTGCTAATAGCAGGATTAAAGCAGTATATTTTTTCCTGTAGAAGCTCTGTTTTTATTATTAAAATTATTATTAAGAATGTGATTGTGCTGACAGACTTACAATTGACACAAAAGTTAAGCATATCAAAATCCCATTTAAAGTGTACTTAAAAACCTTTTAGTCATACACTGAATTGAAAGTATAATCGAATTGCCTGAATAATGGAAGTTTTTATTTCCAGATACATTTGGTATTTCTATGTCTCGGTGTCAGGTCCTAGGTTTTTCAATTTTTTACTAAACGGTTTCCATGCATTAGATATAATATGTCATGAAAATGTAAGCACTAGAAAAGCTTATTAGGGCCATCAATAGGTTTATGAATATTCTGCATAATAATAAAAAAGGACTTAACATGAATATGTATTATATGATGTTATTCAAGGCTCTATTTCTTATTGCTGGAAAGTGGAAGACAGTGGTTGTCTTGGGCTGAAATCCAAGGGATACTGGGAATGAATTGTTAGAGAACAAGAGGCAGGGGTCT
The DNA here is from genome assembly GCF_040954835.1 of Lepisosteus oculatus. NCBI lineage: Eukaryota > Metazoa > Chordata > Actinopteri > Semionotiformes > Lepisosteidae > Lepisosteus > Lepisosteus oculatus. The sequence continues at coordinate 26,149,501 of NC_090699.1, read as the reverse complement.
GGGAGGAAGATATGGAGGGATTTAGCGACATAAGTTGAGGAGTGCAAGCAGACAGGAGGAATTGGGGACTACAAGATTAGTAGTGTCAGCCTGGAAGGCTTGTAGCTACACTCATCAAGTTTATCTCATTCAGCATGGCAGGCAGCAACAAAGAGGATGGCATTAATGCTCAGGGCCATGAGGTAGAACCTGTAGAGCACACGTCTGAGGATAGAGATCTCCTTTGGCTTCTGTTCTTTAACTCCACACACACAGTGTCACACACAAAGGGTACATGCTGTCAATGCAGGCATGTCTACAGGGAAGACTCAAGGCACGGCTTGTAGAACTTTGATGTAAGCCCATAATCACAACATTACAGACTCAATCATAAAGTTAAGAAACACGAAGCAAAACTTCTCAGCTAACCACAACAACACCAGCAACAACAACAGAAGAACAAGCTTATATTGGAGGATAAGAACTTCAAAAAGCAACTTGAAAAACATGGGCAAGCCGTAAAAGAAAATGATTTGTCTATGTACAAGCTTTAACCATGTTATTTTTAAGTATGATTATGAATATATCAGTTTCTCAAGTTACACATTTATGGCCAATTCTTAACCTAGAAAGGTGAGCATTATATATGCAATTATAGCAGAACTAAGCGAAACAAAATGTAGATGTTTGTAATATTTCTTAACAAAATAGATATGGTATTGGATGCTTGAAATCACATTTAACACAAATGAGACAAATGATACAAATCACAAATGACAAAAATACAAGAAAACTAATTTTCCTGCATTGAAACATTTTTTTTGTGAGAATAAAATATTTTTAGCACATACTGTATAATATGCATATTATATACTGTAACTGTAATATGTATTCATAATTTGGAAGAATTGGTTTAATCTATGAATTCTATGTACATAATAGGTAGATACTGAATTAATTAAGAAAAAATATTAATATATGTAATTTAAACTGCTGATAATTGAGGACAGCTGTAATTTGGATTTACAGTAATACAAGGTAGATAAATAGTGCTGCAGTAAAAAGTGGAACTATATAGTTGCTACAGCTACAGAGTCACAGAAGATAATTAAAACAGTCTTGGCTTTATTTGTATTTGTGTGGTCTTGACCTTGACTGGGGTTTTCAAGCATTGCTGTACTTGAGTGCCAAAGGTCTTCTCATTTTTTTTTCAACTCAACTTTTAAATATTTATTAAATGAATGACACAACTTAATTTCATAATTAATATCCTTGGAAGCTGACAATATAGTAACAAATTACAAAATCGGCACATTATTGCCCTGAAGCCACTGAGCGGATATTTGGTATCATGGTTTCATTCTATACGGCATGAACTGAGAACCTGAGGCACTTCTCTACACAGATGTTTATGGTAATATAGAACACACTTCCAGTCCATGTTGCTGAAGCTGATATTCTGGCTTCCTTCAAGAAACAGCTGGATGAGACCAAACGGGCCAGATGGCCTCTCATTTCTAACATTTCTTATGTTCTTACGCACACTGTTATCTCTGTATGAACAACAATGATACACAAAAGATTAGAATTAAAAGTTCATGGTATATTTGAATGAAAATGCATTCCATTTGTACCATTCACAGTAAACATTCAAATACATGTAGCCTTCATTTATTGCCTTATCGATCTAGGGTTTGGTCTTAACATTAATGTCCAGTAGAATCACAATGCATCTCTTGTTCAGGGCAGTTAATATTCACATGCATAAAAAATCATAACCATGATTTAAAATATGACGATGCCTTGTGCTAACTACTGTAGTTATTACTGCAGTCCTATTAAAGTGTTAGTGTATGTTATTTTAATCAATGTATTGCAGATATTGAACATCCTGAATGTTGTGAGAGACTCCAATTCAATCCTGGATACTTAAATTTCTTTGTACGTTTTTTTCTTCAATAGGAATTAAGTCTGAACTACTTTGTTGAGCCTGACTCACTAAGTTTCCTACATGCTTTCCGAGGAATAGCAATGTTCAGTGTCTCTTCATGAGTTTCAGTCCTCAGTGGTGACTGGAAGTCCCTAGCTAGTTTTCATCTTAAGTGCAGAGCTGTGTTTATATAATAGAATAACAACACATGCCACCCCATCCTTTAGAATTTATCCATTGGGAAAATGCAATGATTGAATGTAATCACATTTGACATAAAAGTTTTTTAGAAACTGTGATCCCATGGGGTGTAACAAAATTCAGGTACAATTGTCATGCTTGCAGTTCATTACTACATACTCTACTACATACTCTGCAGGATTAAGTACTATTTCAAACTAAATGAAATTAAGTTTTTAATACAACCAAGTGATCTCGTTAGCTATTTTAAGCAATATTTCTATTTGTTACTAAAATGCATACAATGAAAGCAGAACACTACCATATTTATAGAGAATGTGTATCCATACTGAAATATAGTTTTCCTCTTGTACCATGTCTGCAGACCTCATACAGTAGAGTATATCTGTATACTATATACATCTAGTGTATATAAGTGGTATATTTGTTTAAAAATAATAAGGAAATGTAATTAACTTTTAAAACTATTTTTGATTCCAAATCAGATGTGTTATTGTCTTTAACATAAAATAAAAATAAGTTAATTCTAACACCTTTGATAACAGAGCAGATAATTTTCAGTTTAAAGATAATAATTGATATATGAGAACAATTTGCGTTTGCTCATCAAATTTCCAGATTGTCCTTTCAACGTAAGCTTCACTGGTTCCTATGCCTTCTGTTTGTTGTATGATTTACTTGACACAAGCATGATAAATAATGGATTCCTGACTGTAGTAATAGATTCAATGAAATGAGGTAGTGACCCCGTTCTCTCATTTTGATGCACAGATGTCAGAAACACAAAACCCATGCATTAGGACAGCAAACTGTTATTCTTATGTCTGTAAAACTGGAGGTTCCTGAAAATAAAATAGTAAAAATCTCTCATATATTAAATTCTTTTTCTAGTTTAAAATCTTGAAATGGCATGTGCACACTGTCACTGAACAGCTCTGTGTCTGAAGCTGAACATCTATGAATAGCAACTTGACACATTTTCTTTTTCAGACCTTAACAAAATTCAGGCAGCAAAGTGGAAAAGGTACTACTGAGGCAGGGTCTCAGACAAATATTGCTCTTACTTGTTTTTTATTAAAAAACATTCCTATAGAAAGACCTTGTAGATATGGATTACCTCATCATATCAACACTACAAATCAGGGACGCATCACATACGAATAACAAAGCATTAGATTAAACACATTCAAATACTGTTGCATTACTAATACAGTTCAATGTGGTCACTATTTTACTATGTTCTCTGTCAGTCACATATAACATCTTTGTTCAGGAAATTTTAGGCACTAGACTAATTAGGTTGGACACATGAAACCATGCAGAGCCATCACAGCTTTGTACATCCAGATTGTTTAAAACACTGAAAGTGAACAGGCTAAACAATTTCTCCCCAGCAATGTGCTGTGTTTGCTTATAATCTCTAAACATGTCGTGACACGAAGGACATTTTTATTTATTCATCTTTTTTAAAATGTGCAACAAACGCGTTGGCATGTCTGGACATACAGTATACACCATGGAATGTGGTTGTACATTTAATACAAGGTTTACTGACAAGTATCTCATGACATGTTGAGGAACAACTGTACAAGTTATCTCTGTTTAATGAGGACTTGTGCTTGTACAGCTATTTAAGTAAACGGTTGTGCAGCACATTACTTAAAAAAGATGTTTGGAGCGGAAAAACAAAAGGAAACAACCTTTGTCTAGTAAAAATATTGTTGTCATTAACTTCTTTTGTTTTAACACCATGAAATCTGAACTGTATATAGCTTTAAATTCTTAAGAATTTATTTGAAACAACAATAAAAAGAATTTCTGTGTCAAGTACTGTAAGTTGTGAAATGAAAACAAACACATTGCATGTTCATATACAACAGTCTTTAAAATAGTTTTGGCCGACAATATCTTGTACAGGTGTTTGTCCTTTGTTTTGACACTCCAAGAACGTAGAGATATTTATAATTATTTAGGAATATTGTCAAATTGTTCATTACATATTTTTTCAGCATTTGTTTTTTTATTTTTGCTTCTAGGAGACTACAAACTAAGCTTGTAGTCTTTTCTTTTACAGAACACCGAGGCCTTTAGATTTGCTTAGATCTAAGATGGCTACTCAGAAACATACATTACAGTATCTTTAGCATTTGAATCTGACACAGGATAGGAATTTTATTGCTGTCAAATGCACACATTTAATCCCTGTTTAATTTTAAGACCAAAATGTTGAACATCGTACAAGGCCAAAGGGGTTGAAACACTTCGTTTATAAGAAGTTCTGCTTTAAAAATCAATACATCACCAAAGAATACCCTAATGCAATCCTGAAGCCCGACTGATACTTCGCTTAATAGAAATCAGCTGCTCTTTCAACAGCAGGCAAAATCATGTAAAACTGAATCAGAGCACCTCGGGGGAGAAGGGGGTCTCAGGCAGAGGCTTAGGTGATGAAGATATATTGTTCTGGGTGTCATTTGCATCGCGCATTAGCCTAAGCAAATCGCTCGGCTAGTGTTAGAAAAACTATCAAAAAAATCGTATTACCACAGTATGACTGATGGCAATAGCAGCAGTCTAAGAACTGCATGTTCACCAGGCCCATGTCAGACCCTAAATGGCTTGCTGTTTCGACCTTCTTAAGTAGCCAAATCTTTATTGAGTGTTGGACCACTGGGACATTTTAGCCTTTGAGAAGGTTGTTCTAGTTACTATTGCTTTAGTGGATAAAACCCACAAGGACGCTCTTTTAACTTGTTTAGACTTTAACTGTTCTGTTTTATTTGATTTGGGCTCACTAGGGAGGTGGCTAATTTAAACATGTCTGGAGTGGCTTTCATTCTGGACTTTTTAACTTGAAGAATGCAGGCAGGTGATCTTTAAGCTTTCCCTATACCCTTGTAAATACAGACATTTTAGATTTGACTTGAAGTTGCCTTTTCTCCTTCAGTAAATGTGACTACTTGTATTTTTATAGACATTCACATGCACAAGCATTTTCTGAACTACACTCATCATTAAGAAATTGAAATCCTAGCAAAATTAACATACGTATATAGTCCATCATGATGTAAAAACATACTATTCTTCTTAAATAACATTTCTATTTTTTCTCAAACTTATGCAATCATATATAATCTAGTAATTTATTACATAATGTGCCTATTTAAATAAACAGTAGTAGATCCTTTCAGGATTTTGTAATACCTAAGAGAACAATTAAATAGAGGTGCTTTTATTACCATATCATTGTAATATACTGCTGCAATGATTTACAACACATTACCAAATTCCTTAATACTAAGTTACAATAAATATTACAGACCTCGTTAATGGGCGTATTATAGTACAGTATTAAATGTCTGTGAACTGTGGTTAACTGTTAAAACTTTTGTCTGATGAGGACCAGAATGAAAAGTGATGAAAAGATAGTTATGAGAAAGGTATGTAATGTATTCTGCAGGTCCCTATTATGGAACAAAAAATCCCTTTAACGTTCTGAACAGACACATGCTTATTTTCATTTTCTGAAGGGAGCTCAGTATGAAGGTCGCTAGCTGCTGTGTCTTTGACAATGACATCATCTGAGTAGTTTTCACAAACCCTTGTTTTACCACTTTGTAAGTCTGTGTAAGCATATGCTGTCAAAAACGATTGTTTCTATATATGGACTAGAGTTAGTCAAGCCTATCCCCTGCACATTCTATCCATAAAAGCAGAAAAGACAGGGTAAATGATGATCATACCTTATTGTTTTGCTGCTGTTCATGCACCCCGCTCATGGAAGCATTCTTCTTTATTAACAATAGTTTGCTAGGATGTTAAAGTTTGAGAAGAGAAAACTAAACACTAAAGGTTTGTAATAAAAAATGATTATATGCATGAAATACATAATCAAAGAAAAAATAAGAGAATGTTCAAGGTTTGTGCTTCACAAAATAAGACATGAGCACAAGTCCATGGGAGGGAGGGAAAGAGGGCGCAAAATTAAACCGAATGATCTATATGCGAAGATTTTGTTAAATATGCCCAAGATAAATAATAAAACACTTTACCAGTAAGCTAAACATCGAGACGCAAAACCTAACAAATATATATTTGTGCCGCTTACGTAAGCTAGCAGGGTTTACCTTACTGTGAAAGCTGCAAATATCCAAGTCCTTACGTTTTAAGTAATTGATTTTAAACTAAAGCATTCTCCTTATCTTTATCGTCACAGCTTCAACCGGCACATTCCTATAAACAGCATTTTAAAAGCAACATTGCTAGCCTAAAACTGACCAGGAAACAAATTGCTACTTTATACAGGCTTAGAAAACACCATTGTTGCCAGAAGAAGTACTCGGAAGAGTGTTCCGACTTTTCGAACCACCGGTGAGAACAAACAAAAGCTTGTTTACATTCGGACAATTCTTATTCTTAAGGGCAAATAAAACGGTAGTCATGAAATTATTAATCACATTTTTAAAAACACTGACACTGGTTGAAGTAATACCCAAACAGTACATAAATTAATACAACTAAACCTGCTTTATAATAGTAGTATTGGGTATAAGAAAAGGGGGCAGAACCGCAGATCACTCAAAAACTGCTCTTGGAAAGAGTGGATAAAAAATTTGGAAGGTATTTGGAATGTTTTAATGCAGAACTGCGTGGAATGAAGTGTGTCTGACTTGCTATGCTCTCCGATGCCCACATGGTGGTACTCTTAAGCTTTAAAACAGAAAAATTCAATTCAAAAGAAAAACATTCGCCAAAATGAGTAAAGGGATAAAACAGTTTCATGAGGTGTTATAAAGACGGACCTCAGTTAAAAACATTAATAATCTGAAACAACACTTTAACTTGGTTTTATAGTATCAATGTTTATTAGGGGTCTTACATTTTCTACCAGTATATATATATACACAGATAAATCAGACAGTTTAGTGCACCAAAATCTGCGTTTAACATTTTTTCAAATTATATGAAAAGGTGCAGGTTTTTCTACAGTATGTGAATAACATTTCTTTATTGGAAGAGCTATTTCACAACACTTTGAGTGCAATTTCTTTTCAATGACCCAGACGTGATATTACTTTTGCAATAAATACACCAAATGTTAAATGTCTTTTTATTTTTTAAACCTTATTTAAAATTAGTTTTATTTTTTAAAGCTTATTTAATTGGAAACTACAATAAGGGAAAGATAAAAACAATTAATGACTTTACAATTTGTTGGACTTTTAAACAAGTTTTAGAAACATAATACACGAGATTATAAGGAAATTTTACTTTTGTTTTTTTAGATGTTAATTGGAATAAATTGTTCTTAGGTTTCTTATATGCTCATTATTTAGCACATAACACTAATATTGTTTGTTATTTATCTAATATTTTAAAATAACCAAAAATCTGTGAATTAGGATAACCAATAAGAAGTAACATCAAATTTAATTAATCACAGTTGAAGTAGCTGTTCATACTCTTCTTTATTGCCAGTAATTAATCTTATTATACCTAATATGAATGTCTTAATGTTTTGAATACTGTTACACCTGTACAGTAATAGAACACACATCTTATATCTTATAACCTTTTTTTAGGTTCAGGACTTCTTATGAAATTGTGCTTGGTCCCACAAACAATTGAATATATAACAAAAACTGTAGTCTAAGAGTCAAAGAAAATCAGAAATTATTTTAATTAAATGACCAGGCTTAAAATGCCTTAAAAATCCTGTCTCTGGGTTAAGGTTATTTATTGATGTTCTATTTTCACTGTAATCATTTTTAGTGTGTTTATTAGTGAACCTGATAAAGTGTTCTTTTCATTTTAAAAAATGTTGAAAAAATACTCTGTCTGTTGTGGAAGATATGGAATCTCTACCCAGGACTTTAAATGTTAAAGACATTCAAAGCAATTTTGTGATCCCACTGTAAACTTGACTGCATTCACTTTTAGGGGTCAAAACTGACCCCTTTTAATGTTGCATCAAAGAGACTACAATATGTATGACAATGACAGGCTCCAGAACTCCCAAACCACTGCTCTTTACTTACTAATACCACAGGCAAAGGAGTCTCAACAGTCACGCTTATGAAAACAAACAAGGCAATGAAGTGCACTCAGTGTTGTTGAATACAAATAAAATTCTGCTTACTAATTGCCCATATACAGTATTCTTTGTTTCTTATTTTGTTGAATTTTGCTGCAGTGAGGGTTCAAAAGGTGAAGCACACGCTACTTCAAACATGCTCTTTTAAACATGTTTTAACATGTCAGATGTCAAACTTGGAAGAGTTCTAATAAAGACTTCTTAATTGCCATATGGATGTACAGGTCCTTTGTTTTTATCTATGAGTTCTTTGCAGTAGCAACTATCGATAAATGGAAAAGTGTCTTCTGACAATGAGAATCACATACAAGCACAAGGAAGAATGTCATTTTGTATTTCTGGTAAATGCGATCTGTAACATTTGTGTGTTTTATGCTGCTGTTTTGACCTGAATCTTCGTAAGTATTCTATATTATAAATAGTTTACCTCATGGAAGCATATGGTAGATAAACTAGCATATGCAGCATATGTTGTAAACAAATCTTCAAAGAAAATGGCCTATAAAAATGAGCTGTCACATCTTATGATTCAGGTTGTCAGAAGACGCTTTTTCCATCACCAGTAATTGGTTCTTTGGTACTGCAATAAGTATACTGAAAATGAAAGAATAGACAGAAAGTGTCATTTTACAATTAAGAAGTTTTTACCAATTTTCTTATACAGTAGTTTTAATTTATATTTGATGAGTTAAAGTTAGTTTAAATGGGAGAATAACTGAATATCCCTTTCAGGTAGCTAGTGTCTCACTTTTGCAAAACACCGGTGATCTATTAGGTGGTTTTACATGCAATTTTTACAGTTTTGCTCTCCCTTTTTTTGTAATTAAAGTGGCATGTGAAGTGTGGAGGTGACTGGAAATGACATACAAAAATGTTACTATGTGGTTTAAAAGTGAAAAGCATGTTTAATCTTGACTTGCACTTCAAACAGGTGTACATTTAGCATGGAGTGAAAAGTGAGTACAGTATATTGTCTCCCTGGAGCTGAGGTGACTACCATTATTGAAGGAGTAAAGATGGCACTTAATAAAAATGGTAGTAGACACAATTGTTGTTTTTCACATTGGGATAGACATCATTGGCATAAAAAGCATGCTTTTCCATATGAAAGTTTCAAATACCTTTGAAACCAACTGAAGGATATGATCAGTGGTTTTGTCAGAAATCTTGCTTGCAGCTGGAAATATGAATTATGGGACATATTAATCCATAAATACAATGTGTCCTGCTGAGGACATGATGTGCTGAAGAAGGCTTCAGCTTTCTTGGCCACTAGAAAGCTTTCTATGGAAAAGGCTATCTGTACAGAAATGATGGATTATTTCTGAATGCGTTGGTCACCAGTTGGCTTTAGGCAATGGTCTACAGAGAACTTCAGAATCATTTAAATATGAATGCGAGGTGGCAGAATCCATAGAAATTCTGCAAGGGACATAGCCAGTATAAAAGTCAAAAGGAGATCTAAAGGGCTAAACAAATCATCAAAGAACTAGGTAATTAAATGTTTTTACCTAAATGCACTGAATTAGGTGATGGTAACATACTGTATACAACATACTGTAAGTGGATGCACAGTGTTCCAGAGACACAGGAAAGTCTCTGGGAAGTGTAGCTCTATATATCAAAAAGAGCATTCAGGGATAGGAAGGTTATCTACAATTGACTAATCAAGGGCTTCAGAATTTATATGGGTCAGACTTATAAAAACATTCTAAAGACACTGTGTTATTAGTATGCAACAGACCACCTTTAGCCGTAAATTATAATGCAGTGTTATATATTGAAATTAGGGAGTGGTTATCATCGGAAGCTTTAATTTCCTCACATCAATTGAGAAAAATCAATTGGAATGTCATCAAATAAAACTAAAATGGTACATGGAGTGTTTTCTTAGTTTATCCGATCAGAACCTAACAGAGAGAACAATCAGCATAGAGGAGGAAAAACGTCTGTGATCCATTACGGAGCTGTGATTATATATTATATAAATATTGTATGTTCTGAAGTCTTTTTTGAAAATTTACAGGTAAAGTTAAAAGTTTTACAATTTCAGGAAAACAGACAAAGAAGTAATAAGACAGAAGAAAAATAGAATGAGACAGGATAAAATCAGTAGACAAGTAGCTCACACCTGAAGAAGGCTCAATAGCTGAAAAGCTGTCTCGCATTTCTGTTTTGGAAATTAAGTTTGACTAGTTTCATTGCAGTTAACAAATCTATTATAATAAATTATACTGTTAAGCTAATGTTAAGCTATATAAATTATAATTAGAACCAAAGTAGAGGGGCATCTGTATGGCAGTGAGATTTTATGTGATATTCATTCTGAAAGAGGTGGATTTGGCTCATTTAACTATATATCATAACAGTGTTTCTTTGCATTTTTGTCATTTTTCTGTTTGAAAATGAGTTGTCAACATAAGCACGTACATGGATATAAACTAGAATGAGTGATGATCCTAATACTTGTCCAGGTGGTATGCCACTTATTACATCACCACAATTAGATGATTTACCTGTTATTTGTACTCTCTGTTTTATATTAACCAACATCTTTAATCCAAATATATACAGTACTTTACTCTGAATGCCTTATCACACAGTTTGAAAAATTACCATTTATGAGTAGTTTATCAAAAGCCATATGAAAATCCAAACATATTGTTTTATATACCCTGTTTGTATCCATTACTGATGCTGTTTATTAAAAAAAACTCTTAACAGGTTAAATCAAGTAACATTATGTACCTATCGTGCAATGCAATTACAAGGCTGCAATTACAATATTGTGCACAATTGTGGTTGTTATACTACTATATTGTTGCTCTAGATTCTGTCCAGAGACGTGTTTACAGGATGCCAGAATGCCCCATCCCCAATGCAGGAATGCAGGAGAAATGCCCAATCTGACAGGCTAAAAGAACTCAGTTTTTAAAACATGACAAAAACACGGGGGAGGTGTTTGTGTATGTACTGTACTTCTCTGTTGAGAGTTTAATGCAGTGACAGGTCTTTGCTAGGGTGAAGCCTTGCAGGTGATACAGTATTTTCCTCCTCTGTTGAGATAAATATAAATACTGTATATAAATCCTATATGATCTTTATAGTTGCATGATTGGTGCATATAAATGTGTTACAAATCAGGTAAAGTCTTTTTTTGTAGACATACAAATAGATGGTTCAGAAGGATGGACCTTTAAAAGGGGGGCAATTGGATGTCAATAGAGGATAGCAGAAAATAAAAAAGAAAATAAGTCAGTCATTCTCTTTAAGAGAAGGCAAGAGACAACCATTTATCTCCTCTTCAACAAGCATAACCATGCGTTACAGGTATCTTGTACTGAAAGTAAGTGTTGAAACTGAACCCCAACAATGTTCATGTGCAAGTGGAAATGCAAATCATCAAATACTATTTCCTTCACATAGAATGTAATGCAATATCTCATTTAGTTACCCTACATTAGTTATTGCAAAAGGCAAAACAGTTTATCATGCTTTCCTTTCTGGTCAGACTCTTCCAGCCATCTATCCATCTCTTTTCCAATCCAGGGTTGTGGGAGCCTATCCCAGCCAGCAACAGGCATAAGGCATGCTACACCCTGGAAGGGACAACAGTCCTTCACAGGGCTGACACAGCTAAGGCCAATTTTCCTAGAAGCCAATTAACCTACCAGTTTGTTTTGGACTGTGGGAGGAAACCCACACAAACACAGGACGAACATACTGACTCCACACAGATTGCACCTTAGGTCAAACCCACGGCCCCAGTGCTGTGAGGTAGTAATATTAACCATTGTGCCACCATTCCACCCTGGTCAGACTCTTGCTTTCCACTAATACTTCTAACGCCTATAGTTGTCAAAAAGGGGGCATTTAGGATTGTGACCCTAGTACAAGATTTGTAAAACCATCTGCAAGCCAAGGTATCTGACAATATCTTGCACAAATGCAATTTTCTCCACTGGACTGAAAGGAAATTATTGCTCTGTATTTCAAAGGTTTCTAGATCTTCCTGTCATCTATCTAAAGAGATCGTTGTTTAAATGTTGGTGTTACAGTTGTCTGCAGGTGAGTGGAGCTTGATCACCAGCACAAAGCCCCAGGTTTACAGTATATCAGATAATAGTAGCTCTCTGTTTATAATGCTCAATATTGTATGTGTCTGAGAAAATACAGGATTAATATACAGTACATCCTCCAAGCATGAGACTATCATTTTGGAAATCAAGACATGCACTTTGAATAGTGAGTCATGAAATCCATTCCAGATAGGAAACATAGATTCAATTTTACAGGATGCTATTTTCTGCTTATTTTGACATTTCCTTTATTTTGAAAGATAACTTGTTTAGAATCTTCTGCTGAGATACAACCACAGTTCAATTCAAAGGAAAAAGATCAAAGAACGATGAATTAAAAAAGGGAAAGAACAAGCAAACATGAAATACAGATGAATACACCTCGGTTTTGATTAAGATTCCTATAAATATACCAGTCAGAAGCAGTTTGGGGCTATGAAATATTTTGTTATAGGAGTGGCATTTTCATTAGCTGCTAGATTGAAGCTACTCCCAGTGGCTTCACCTTGACTCTTCCTTAATTTTGCATTTCTGTATTTGCATATCTTAATTATTATGCTTTATGTAAAAGTTCAGAAGTAGGTTCATGTCATTTAAATTCATAAATCTTTAAATATACTTTAGAGGCGTCTTAATAATGAGTGTATCATTTCTGTGAAGAACCACTCTAAATTTCTAGGATCCAAAAAGGAAAAATAAAGAAAAAGGAAAGTGAAACCTGGGAATACCAGTTTGGCATATGTGTGATGGCATGAAAAAAGGGGGTATTTTAAATCTGAAAAGGAAACCAATTTTGGGAGTCAATTTGGAGGTTTGAACTGGCTGCTCCCCATAGGGTGCAGAAACTGTGATTGTTCTCTTTCTTCTTGGGCAGTCAAGGGGGGAGCTCTGTTTTATATAATGTGGAAGATGGCTGGTAAGAACCGAGCTCCCATTTATCTGATCACCTGGCTGAGAGTCATACGGCTTAAGCAATAATAAAATTAATTACTTTGCACTGTGAAACATGGGAACATATTTTTAAACCCCATGGTGGCTGCCTCAGGGTTGTTTTGTGCCCCTGCGGGTTTTCTTCCCCCCCGGCGTGACTTGGCTGTTCTGATCTGGTTCATCTGCAGGCTTGGGCCAGAATGTGACCTCAGAGTAGGAGCCAGTATTCAAGCACACCTGAGTTCCAGTAATAAAAAGTGTAAAGAAAATACTCTGCCCCTCCAGTTAATACATCAGAAATGTCATTTTATTGATTTTACAACCATAAATTGCATTAACTGAGAATTTCATTTTAAACATTCGCATTAACCTTTAACAAAAGTTTCAAAAAGAAAAAGAAATATATGTGTGGCTATAGAATAAAGTACTAGTAATCTTCATATTTTCAAAGCACTCCATGAGATTAACAGTTTTTTTCTGCTTTCTTTATTTGAACTTACAGTCCATTAAATACAGAAACTTTATGTTTAAGTCAGAGACATGCTGTGTATGTATTTTTTAAATATCAGCAGTGTGGGATATATTGCAGATACACAGAAATGTCAATTACAAACCAGAATGTACAGTCCAGATTTTTAAAAGTAATTTGTTGTTTTTAGACTACATATTCTTCCATGAACATAAGAGTTATTCATCATTAAACATTACATAAAAACCTATAATAACTGACTGGTGTCTGTAATGTTTTTAATTTAAAATAAAAACTTTATACTAATGTACTGTTTGGATATAGTCAGGTATCGACAGCAACAATTGGCCAACCCTTCCAGTCACGTTCACAGTTGCTCCTTTTTCGTTCGAAAGAGTCATCTCTTTGTGGGAAGCCACCCTTGCGGCAAGACGCACGGACACTTCACTTCCTCAGCTCCACCTCTTTGGGGAATTAGGGACAAAGTAATCGGACATACAGTATAAAAACACAACTACTGTACACAGTTATGTCTGCTCCTCTGGCGAAAGGTGGAGGTTTAGCTGAGGGACATTCATCCTGATTCCATGATCTCCCCAGTTAGAGCCTTGCCAGCAGGAGACACAGTACATTTTTTTTTTATCAGTTCATTAGGAAGATGGTATCGGCAGGGGCCGTGCTTAGTGGGGCCACCTTCGGCTTTGAGGAAGACCTCAGAAACAGTTGGGCCTGACTGCACAAGTTCGCCATAATCATCCCTGTTAGGGAGCCGTGGGGACACTTCTCCCCACGTCCAGTAGATCTACATGCCTTTGCCTCCCTCCTTCCCTGCTACTACCCCCTACCCCTTTCCTCTGTCCATGTTGGCTACTTTTGATCAGGCTGACTCGGCCTAGTTAAAGCAAGCAGCAGGGCCTGGCAGTAGTTAGTGGCAGTGCATGGCAGTGGGAAAGGCAGGTTACCTCTGCACATTACAATCCAATCCTGATCTACAACAAGACTTCAAGGGAAGACATGCTACTGATTCTCCAGTTTAATTAGAAGCAAAAAAGGATAATATTCTGGTAAAGAACAAAGACTCTCTGTAGAGGGGGCTGCTGGGGGGGAGGGGGTGTATGTGAAGGTAGTGGTGAGGGGGTGAAAATATGCAGAGCATATGAGACAAGATAAATAGGATTATTAAAAGTATTCATGGTGAAATGTTATATTTTGCAACTAATTACCAATTTGTTTTATCTCCAGACCAGCTGGGCGTTTTTTTTACATGCAAGACCTGCCTTCCTAGTGATCTTAAGATGTCAAACCAGCATTTACATCTTTTATTTCCAGAATTAAACAAGTTGGAAGTAGTACAGGCAGTTCCTCTGCTGAGAAGAAAGGCAAGTTTGCTGATTTCTTTCCAAATTGATGTTGCACTGCTAATGAACAGCTTTGGTTGGAGAATGATGAGCTTTTCCATTTCAGTAGAAACATACAAAATAATAATAAGACTCCTTTCTATTTATCTATTTATTTAATCAAAACAACAATGCTTTCAAGAGTATTGTTGATTACTTTTGAAAGATAGGGAATTTATTACATATTAATGTGTTTTATTTGCCTACATCTAAACGTTCTGTCATTATTTTACTTCTCTTACAGCATTTTACAGTGTCCTCTATCTCAATGTATGTAGGTCTTAGATTCCTTCTTAAGTTATGACTGACCTTCACAGGATTTCAGATGGACTAGTACATCAAGTCTTCATTCCGCTTTATAAATAAATATTTTGGAATTTGCTTTGAACCTGTGCCTTTTCCAAAATGTAGATTAACTTTTAGCTTTAATTCAAAAATGATTAAACTCAGCCTAAAATCACTGTGAAACCATGACATAAAATGATGCCTGAATTATAAGGCAGTAATTCAGAAGCTGGTACTGAAAGGCTTGTGTTAGGTGGTATAAAAGGATGCAAAGGTTCCTTTCATTTCTCTTGTACATACTGTAACATCTCTGAAATTCTGAAAATCACAGGAAAATGAGTTTCCTAGATTACTTTAAACATATACCTGTATTGGAAACAACTAGTTTGCAAATACTGTTAAATGAATTAAATACATTCTAATTTTAAAATGTATAAACATTTCTGGGGGGTGATTTGATTTGTACAAAGTAACTGAAGTAATCTAATTTGAAACAATACAAAGAGACATATTTAATTGTAGGGATCCAACCAAGGGATTAAAACTGAGAACAGGAGGCACTGTTCTCAAAGGGTCATAAGAGTACAGAACTGTACCATGTCATCATAGATGGTACCCCGATATCCTGTGGTCTTTAAGCTTCTAGATATCAGTTGAGCAAATATTTTCAACTGCTTTCTATTCTCTATAAGTTTTCCTATGTTCTTATAAAAAATGCTTCACAAAGTAAAACATTCGTGTTTATTTTGCCAAAAAGCAAAAAACATACCAATATCTGAATTATATTATTGGTAACCACCAACCTTTGTTAATCTTGTACTCAGAACATGGCAGCAGCTGCAAAGAACATATGTGTGCAACTTGTACCTCTCCTCTGAAGTCTGTTTTTTTCATTAAACTGCAGCCGCATGGAGGTTTGAAGGGATGGCCTGGTTTTTAATCTGTGGATTACTGCAATATGATCTGAAAGGTGTGAAATACTCTTAAATATTGCCTTATAATGGGTGCTTATCCAATTCCTAAATACAAGAGATTAAAAGCAATTATCTGCATAATCCTGTCAGTTATGGCCTCAATGGAAAGAACTAGCAAGGTAGAGTAAGGCATAGCTAATACAAACTAAGCTCTAAAAAAGCCAGGTATTGAAGTGGGCTTGGTGAAGGAGT
Organism: Lepisosteus oculatus; assembly: GCF_040954835.1. Lineage (NCBI taxonomy): Eukaryota > Metazoa > Chordata > Actinopteri > Semionotiformes > Lepisosteidae > Lepisosteus > Lepisosteus oculatus. The sequence goes on along the minus strand of NC_090699.1, from coordinate 26,132,971 downwards.
CATGTCGATCTACTCACAACAACTGAACTTGACCCATCTTTAAAAAAAAAAACAACAATCTGACCCAGATCTTAACAGGTCACCCATTTTTACATGAAAGTGTGAGCCTAATGGTTGATTTTAAGGATCATCTTAAGTCTGAGGCTTTCTCTAGTGAGTGTGTGCTGCTGATACCATTTCAGATAAGTACAAACACATTTTAAACCTTGTCCCTAGAGAAATGAAAGCTATTCACTTTAATGTATATGTAGCAGAACACTATATTAGACTCATACAAGAACTAGGGAAATGACACAAAAAGGACTCATGTGGTCCCATGTAACTATTTACATATTTATTTTCATCTTCAGATTCTAAATGCAATTTCTAAAGTAAGAAATCATAAGTCTTAATAAAATAATACTACATCTTGAGAATCTGTTTGATTCATATGACAAAGAACAATTGGTCTTGATGGAAAGAATAGAATTCTTGAACAATAATTAGGTTAATCGGGTTATTGTAAATTCAGTTCATTATGTTGTTCTATGACAGTAATTTGTACTTTTCTTATCTGTACAGTAAAAGTTTTCAAAATTATTTACATTATTCAGAGTAATGATAATTAAAAGTGCTGATCTTATTTTTTTTTCTTGTATTGAGGGAAAAATAAAATTACATCTTCAACAAATTAAAAAAATATACAAAACTGAGAAAGATGGAGTCGTATTTGGAAACTAAAGACCATATTTAATTTTAGTATTTCTTAACTGCATTAATTATGCCAGGTAAACCTCTGTTCTTTCATTGATTTGAGATTTGTGTTTTTTTCTGAATTTATTAGTGAATGATTTTTGATTTGTCTAAATGTTTTATTTTTTCATATGCCACTGCTAATCCTTGAATATGTTAATACCATGTGATCAGTCTTGTTTCTTCTGATATGCCCAATGCTTTCAGAGAATGACAAGGAATACATTTTAATGGAACAATAAATATATCAAAATATGACCAATGACTCTGTTGCACTGCAAAATGTACATCATATATATTGGGTACAGTAAGTATAGTAAGTTTTCAAAGTGTTTTCATTTAACATTTTGTAAATTAATCCAAAATAAAAGTAGAATTACATCCTTCCAGTGGATACAGTAAAACCATATCAACAGCATTGCGGGTAAAATCCAGCAGGCTCTTCTGACAGTGAAGTTTATAAAGAATATTGTTGTGGTTGTTGTGCAAAATAGTGTTTTTCCCCTGAGTAAGAAAAACTTCATCTTGCTATAGTAATGCTGTGATATTCTGTTTATTCTTTGTACATTTTATTTTACTCCAAAGCAAACCTCCAGAGATGTATTATCTGAGTGCTGGAACAGGTGCACACTAATTTACTCCTATTGCTAAGAGAGCCCAGAGGCCCCAACAGTGAAAAAAGCAACAGCATCTACAGAACCAGGAAAGAACATTCAATCCTAATCGGGCCAAACTACAATATTGTTTAAAACCCCATCGCAGAGAAGAGCAGACACCTCAGAGAGGCCAATCGCCCCTCCTTTGGCGATTTTTAGGCCCTAACTTTTGCGTTATACAGTATTTCATTTGAAGACCACTAGTACCATCCAAATTCAAATTCTACAAGACATTTTTAATCAAGCACAATCCTCAAACACTAATTTTCTGGGAAACTATAACAATAACAAAAGATGTCTCCAGTTCATCTCTAAAAAAATAAAATGAAGACATTATGTAAGTTAAAGTAAGTACTGTAGCTGCGTCAGCATGCATAAGCTGCAAATGAACAAGTAAAGGTTTATTTCATGCTGAAAAATGAAGAAACACGCCTGAAGAAGGCTCCAAAGCCAAAAAGTATTTTCTTCTTCTTTCGACATGGAATAAATCTTTACTTGTACCTTATGATTTAAGTTATCCTATTTTCCTTGCTACAGTATATACTGTAGCTATTCATTTTCACTCTGTCATGGTTGATGTTTTTCATGATAACCGAGGTTTTTATTTTTCCAAAGATTGTTCCATCTGAATATTAAGTATACACAAGAATAGCAGACATCAGTAATGCCACTATTCTCATTTATCTTAAAAAAACATGTAATTGTCTTAATTAACTTGATTAATTTTTATTAATTTATCCAAAGTGACTTACGGTTGAACCCATTTATACTGCAGGCCATTTTATTAAAGCAGTATGACTGAGGTACAATACCTTGTTCAAGGATACGACAGGGGTACTGTACAGTTATAGGTACACAGCACTAGGCACTAACCAGCACTGCTGCCTATTAAAAGCAAAAGAAAAACAAAATCCTACTAAAGATTTCCTTTGTTATACTGTACATATAATCATCCATTTGAAGGTGAATGAGCATAACATCTCCCTTTTCTGTAGGTCAAATTCAGAACAAAATATATTCTAGGCAGAAATGTCTGATACTCTTTCTACTTTAAAAGAGCTTGCATTTTTATTTAGTCTTAGTCATAACCAGGGTTGCCTGACAACCTTGTTATTTGTGCACAAATTAGCTGCTGGACCCTAACTTTCCTTCTCCACCAAGGTTTGTAAAGTGCCTCAGTAACATTGCCAGCTGGAATTCAACGCCTTTGAATTAACATGTTGAACCAGGGCTCCTAAATATCTTCTTCCCATAGCAATGGCTGTCAGCTCTTCTGCTCAGAGTGGATTTGGCCTAAGAGTGCTGGTCAATCAAGTACTTTATCCTCTAGAGGAAGGGGAACGAAATCACTTGAAAATGACTGGAAAAAATCTTAGCTCCATAAGGACTTTTTGAAAAGGTGGGCTCAAGGTCAGCAAAGTGCTAAATGCTGTTCCTGGCTCTCTTGTCAATCCCATGGTGTTTCAGTTCTTAGTCCCAACTTGATTAGACCAAATAGACTTGACTACTTTTAAGATAACTCACACTGGGCCCGAGCGAGCCTGTTAGACTCATAAAAATATACACTTACGGCATGGCAAGAGCACATTTCACTACTTTGCTTCTTCAAGAAGAAAGATGTCCAATATCTGATCAGGACTCAGACTTGTGCCAGTTGTGTTTAAATGCTAAGTATTGTAAAATGAGTCTGAGCGGAAAATCCCTTTCCCAGAGGCATATGAAGCACTGCGTTACATCTTAGTGCAAACGAAATCAGGGTACAGTAAATGTCTGAACATACCTACATTTAAGTGATGTATTGCTATTTTTACAATTTAAGGATTTTACATTTCAAAATCATCTAGAGAATACTTTTCTCTTCTCCGGTTTTACAATGCTGCAAGGTTTTGCAAAACTCTTAGCATTTTGTCATTTTTTTTAAATGGGCAACAATGTTATTTATTCTTACACACTCCATACCATCACTGTACTGTATATGTCACAAAACAAAAGTTCAATTATCTATGGTTCTTTATCTGGCAGCCAGTAAATTCACTATGTACTGGCAGTGTTCTTTTTTAAATGACTCTTAAAGTTTTATTTTATAGCCTCAGAGGTTTTCATGTTCAGATTCTAAAATTTTTTAAACGTTTAAAAACAGTTATGACATATAATATTTTTGTTATGCTCAAATATTTTTTGTCTTTCTGCAGCATGGTTAGGGTTAAGGTGCTGTGCTCTAACGAGTTTGGTTTGAAACTCAGAGTCCAGTAGATACTCATCTGTTTGACTTGATGAAGGAAGCTGCACAACGTTGGGATTTCAGTTTTGACAATGAATATTACGTTATAGTGCAAAAATGACTCAGGAATGCACCAGTGTAATTCTGTTTTTGGATATCCACAACCTTGTGAACCACTTCTGAAGGACATTTGGTGGATAATTCACAAGTCTCTTGAGTGTGAATGTACAGTATGTGTGAGCTGAGAAAGAACAAAGACTAAACAGCTTTTCCTTGTGAGACCTATATTTTAAGCTTAGGTGGTTTGCAATCAGTATTTACACTGATGCCAACTTAAAACCCAGACACATGTACAAATCAAATGAGTAATTTTGGGTTTGAATAAAAGGCTTGTACATATCCACTTGGATCACTGAATGACAGTGTGATGCAGTGATGTCATAACAGAAGGCTGTGGTTTATACAGTATGTTTCTCTGTTCCTCTTATTTGTCTAGAGATAGGGAATGCTCTGCACCCAAGTCAATTCAGGAATTCTTTCCTTGACCTCTTGCCCATTGCTGTTTATGTCTGTCCTTTCAGACCAATCTAAGTAATGCAGGAAGCTATTTTAGTACATGCTAGTATTTTACAAATCTAATGAAAAAATAAAAAATGTGTTATATGGACAGCAGTAGACTGGCACCTCATCCAGGGTCTGTCCTGCCATGTGCCCATTGCTTGCTGGGAAAGGCTCCGACTTCCCCGCCACCCTGTATTGAATAAAGATGTTAGAAAATGGATGGATAGATGGTGTTTGTTCTCATCTAAAAATGGTTCCATTTTCCCACTAAGGCAAAGGATCTTCATCTGTTTCAAAATGAAAAACAGACACTGTGTTGGATGGCTCAGTTTTGAACTGGGATGATTTTTGGATCGCTCCTATAACAGATTTTATGGTGACCAAGTTCTCTGACGTGCTTGCAATAATATAACTTTTTTTTTAATGGAGCTTTACTAAAAAATAATAGGGAGCTGGGTCAAAGTCTTCTGGTTTGCCACTTTCCTCCCTAGTCCCTCTATGCTTCATAAACTACAAATACAAGATGGGAAGCACTGAGCTAGAAGGTTATCTATGAAAAAGATCTATGTATTTATGCTGACACACAATTTTCCTCCTCTAGATAATATGGGTAAGCAATAAAAAGTAAACAGAATGTTAGAATATAAACAGTAGTTAAAAGTATGGAATAAAATCAAGAGATTCATTTTCAAATTGTACAAAGCATTAGAGACCTCTAGTAAGACATTGTTTAGAATATTGTATATAATTTTGGTCACCATGTTACAAAATAGGCATTGCTGATCTGGAATCAGCAGAGAAGGGCCACCAATACATTCTGGAACCTTAAGGAATTTCCTTTTCTACCTTTGCAGACTAAATAAGACAAATCTTTTTAGTTTTTAACAGAGTAGACTACGAGGGGATCTCATTCAAGAATTCAAGACAATTTTATATACCATGAACGTCAACAGAATCAACAGTGAAACACAAGCCAGATAAAACAAGCCTCAGCAGGCCAGGGCCAAAACAGAATCTCAAAGTTTATTCAGTGATGTAGGCAGTACTGTGGGGGGTGTCTAAAATGTCCGACATTTTGTATGTTACAAGGGAGCAGATTTAAAACTGTACACAAAGTTTTGTGGGTGTTTGGAACAAACTGCCTGGCCATATTGTCAAAGCAAAAAGCCTAGATTTGTAAGAAAAAGCTGATTGAGTTCCTTGCATCAATTACCTAATGAAAACCAAGCATGCAAGATAGACGTAACCACCCTCAAATGAATATTCTTATGTACTAAATTTCACGGGAAGCTATAACAATTTACAGAGGACAGGAGTTATATGCTGATACAGTTTACTTTTAGTTATATCATTGAAGCCTATTGTGTGAGCCAAATGTCCATTTTTGTTTATAAAACTTTCTTTTTTATATTACCAATCTTGCAGCAGATCCATGTAGTGAAGGGTCGAATGATCCCTCAGCCTACCATGCCAGGGCCAAAACAATATCTCACAGTTTATTTGGTGATATAGTCAGTACTTTGTGGGTTGTCTGAAGTCTCCGACATTTTGTTTGTTAAAATGTATCTGAAAAAGCAATGAAAATAAACTTTGATATGCTTACAGTAACAGATTTTTCTGTTCCTGTGGTCTTGTTCATGCCAGATCAACACGAACCAAAAATAATTTTTATTATTTTATTCAAACTGAGCTGGGATGAAAGAAATGAAAGCTGGCTCATGCAGCTTGCAATTTTAATTTCAAAACAGTCAAATGTTCTTCAGAGCGCTGACAATTGCAGAGGGCCAAGCTAGTGTTCACTCCTATTATTACTGCTTTATAAAAGTTTCAGTTTTGTATTGTTGCATGTGTTTTACAATACTCATTAAAGCTAGAAGGCTTGCATTGATGTAGCAGTGTCTTTTAAGGTTTTCTCTGGGTGATACAATGCAATACATAAGCTGGTGGAACATTCATTTCACCATTTAAATATATTTGAAGGCAAAACTACTTTTATCATTAAAACAAGGAAAGAAAGCAACATTATTTTCTGTGATTACTTCTGAAAATCATGCTATATCTTACTTTAGATATATAGAGTATCATTGATGAAATTAACACATCTTTTGTAATTTAATGCAAAATCATATTCAGTAATGCTGATCTTAATCATTTGCAGCTTGCATTTCCTATGTACATACTAAGGGATGGCAAATTGGTAATAACATTTTTTCAGACATATTTTTAATCCGTCTGTCTATCTTTTATAAAAAGTGTAATGTTTCCTTTGATCTTCACTAGCTGTCCTACAATACCCCTCAGCATTTTTGTTCCCTGCTCTGTGTGGTCCAGATTTCTTTGAACTCAATATTTCATTAAAAAGCTCTCTGGTGTATAGGACGCACTATGCTAAAAATCTATACATCTAAATAAAACAATTAAAACCTAATTGTAGCCCACATGTCTTGTTTCAAGCATTATAAATGTCACATCTTTTTTTTTCTTTTTGCAATTCATGTTAAATTGTAAAAGTGGTATCTCAGGGTAACAGTAATCAGATTATTCATTTTAATTCAGATAGCAAATAAAGAATATATACTACAAAATGTAATTAGAATAACCATATTAAAGTGACATGACCCTCACCAGAAAGAGTGGACTGACAATGCATAGATGTATATCAATTAGAGTGGCACAGTAGTGCTGTACTGTAGTTAGAATTGCTATCTCACAGCTCTGGGGCCCTGGGTTCAATTTCTGGGGTGCTATCTGCATGGTGGTTGAATATTCTCCCTGTGTTCATGTGAGTTTCCTCTGGGTGCTCCAGTTTCCTCCTACAGTCAAAAGACATTATGGTAGGTTAATTGGCTTCTAGAAAAATTGGGCCTGGTGTGAGTAGGTGTGTGTTTGTCCCTTCCAAGGTATATCCTGCCTTGCGCCTGTTGATTGCCGGGATGGGCTACAGCTCCCTGCAAGCCTGTATTGGATTAAGTGGTTTAGAAAATGGATGGATATGAGTTAAAGGGTCCCTTACACAGTAGACAAGACAAGCAACCCCAATAACATAAAAATTGAATTGCCAATCCTGTTGCAAACCCTACTATCACAGCACAGTATGAGAAACTTGTGTGTAACTTGTGCACCATCCTGTTCCAGGTCCTGATCATTGTTTATTTATACACACCAATGTGCGGTTTGAAAAAAAGATTGAAGAGGTATTCTCTAAATCTGGAACTGCCAAAGATATAACAACCTCCTACATGCGTACATTGCAGCACTCTAGTACATAACTGTTCCATTACACAGCTGGAATCAAGAATATTAACGAGATATAATCACTTGGTTTATAAGTTGTGACTAAAGACAAACATCTCATGCACTAAATGAGGAATCTTGTAAGTATTTCATATTCATTTTTGTAAGACGTTTTCAATTACACTTTTCATGTGAGAGAAACTAGGAAGATTTTTTTTCTGTAATAGATTGCCAAAAAGCAGTCTGCAGACTCTAGTAATTTCCTGTTTTGGGTTTTATTGGGCAGAAATCAACTCATAACTTAAACAAGGTTTCACACGACTTCCATCAGGAAACTGGAAGAGCAGTGAGCCACAAGGTTCAGTGAAGGAAAATGTTTATTAATGATTAGTCTTTTAAGAATGACTATGAGTGATGTATCACAGATGGTACCAGGATTCTTAAGTAGGCTGCATCATTAACAAGACAGTCCTGCTTTGTTAAAGGAGAATTTCGTTTACTCTTTCCCACTTGTTTGCCCTGCTGTTATGCAGCAAAGAGTTAGAAACCCCAAAAAATCTTACTAAGATACAAAACACTTTGTAGCACTCAAGTATTCCATATCACACCTGACATTTTTCATCACATTTTGATAATCTAACTTTTTATTTTTCTTATTGAAATGAATAATAAGAAAAGTCAAGTAAGAATTCAGAGAATACATAAATACACAGGTGATCAATCAGACAACCCACACCTTTCTCAAAGTGAAAAAGTGAAAGAAGAACACTGGACTGGAGTCAGATCTACTGTAGATAACTTCCCAATCCAAGAAGCAGTTTTCTGCTCAGGCATATGTACTGTAGAAATCTATGAATCCAGGAATGGCAGAGAACAAGAATGAATAATACTGTTCTCTTCACCAGATTCATCGTACATAGAGTTTCCAAAGTTATTTATAAATGGTACACTTATTTTTAAATTAATAAGTATTGAATTTTAATCTCTACCTTTTTTGTTTCAAGCTGTTGTTTCTAAGAATATATATTTAGTGGTGAGTAAATATATACAGAATACCATCAAAACCTCTTGCTCCTCCATAAATAGTACATCAGAAATAATCTCTATGGAGCATGCAATAACCAAACTGTAATGCTCCATGTTCTGTTCCTGCTTAATACAGCTCTACCCAAACAGGTATCATGAACCTCCGCCATGAAAAACAGAAAGTGCCCTGGAGGACTGCTATAAAAAGGATCTCTTGTGAAGTTAAAGTGATTACCAGGAAAGGAGTTGAAACTGTAAAAATTTAAAGCAGTACAACCTACTTGCACTGTGTTTCAAGTCAATGGGATGAGCAAATAGACTACAATCAGTATCCATTTAGACACAGACAGAAATACAAATCTCTACACACTTTGAACACACAAATGTATATTTTAGGTCTTCTCTCAGACAGGTTGCACTGCTCTTTGTACATTTGCTCTATTTCCATATCAGTACTAACAATACAAAATTTAACAATACTAAACAATACACTACCATTGTGTTCTAAGCTGTTTGGAATTATCCTGTATTGCAATATTTCTACCTCAAGCCACAGTTTTTTTTACTTCCATTTTACAGGAATGTTGATAGCACTTTAGCCTATGCTTTTATGTTTTCAGACAAGTTTGACTTGTGTCTGCAATGTGATATGTTTCCACTGCAGAGATTTGTAGACTGGTCCTGATATCTACAGCTTTGTACTCCACCTGAGCTCTGGATCACTTAATCGGACCAATTATTTGCTTAACTGGTACAAATTAACATGCTTTCTAGATCTCCACTGATTGACGACAGAACCGGTGGGACTGTGGCTCTACAGGAGATTGCAAACCTTTGTTCTAATGACACAATACATGTGTCCACTAGTGGAGTCACCACTAGAGGGAGGACATGAGGCCCTTTGGGTTCATTTTATTCCCTGAGCAAAAGGGAACTCGGTGCAGGGAACAGTACAAGTGTGGAACTTAGAGCTGATGTGCATGCCCACATGTATAGGGCAATAGCGGAACAGTTAAATTTTCTACAGCAATTCTGAATGTATGTTAACATGAAAAGGAAGAAAACAAAAACAAATCCTGAATATGAAGTGGCTATCCACCAGATATGATGAAAAAGGCTTACAAGAGCAAGGCTGAAGGATTGAATTTTGGCTTATTCTTCACATTGTTTAATTACAACACCTCTACCTTTCCAGGTTTGGTCTCTGCTCCATTTCTGAGTCCAGAGTTTCTATGCTGTGGGTAAGAGTGATGAAATTTCCAGTGGATCTGAATTAGAAGTCAATATAGTCATTACAAATTCCAGGAGAGTGAGAGGGATATGTGTGTCCAATAATAAAGCCCAATAATCATCAGTTGTGTGCACAGAATTTTTTTTGAGACAGATGGAGAATGAAAGCCAAACGGCATCTCATTCAACCCCCTTACCACAAGCCCAGTTTCTAATCGCATTCCAGAAACATAACTTGCAGAAAGTTTGTGCTAGCCTGGTGGATTTTCATTTCAGATGTTGTCAACTCAAGGGCATTTGGACCAATCAATATCTGTCTGTCTTCTGGCACACACAAAGTTGGCTATTAGAAAAGAGCTTCTTATAGCAGGCTCAGCCAATACCATTAGCCCTAGCCTAAGGGCAGTTCTATCCATGAGACAGGGTAGGCACCTGCCCCCCCTCCCCTCCCCCACCATTAAGCAGATCTCAGGGGATGTCATTTGGACATATCGGGCAAAGAGCACTTCTTTATTCTTTCTCTTTTCTACACCCAGACTCCACCAAAAATCAATAAATCTGTTCTTTGCTTATTTTCAGAACTTTGCTTCAATATAAGCAAGGACTTACCTTCCAGCTACAAACTCATGCAACACCAGGTCAGTTTTTTTTCTTTTTTTTCCTGATTTCTCCAAAGCTCCAATTTAAAAGCAAATAAATTGGGAAACTATCTGCTCTTCATTTTGTTCTGTAGAGATTAAAAGACTCCTCTTAAAAGAGAAGAATGCTTACATCACTAGCATATACAGCGGCTCTTGTCTGTCTCTCTCTCTCTGTTTTTTAACAAGCAACATCTTAACGATTTAACGTTCACAGTGTTGAATAGAATCTGTCAGCTTCTAACAAAAAAGGCATGCGTGGATATATGATGATGAACAAAATGATCTTGTTAGATCCCACTGGTTTTTTAATTCACAGTTTTCTTCCCCATAATCCTTTACAACTTTGTCAATTTTCTTTTGTACTCAAAATGCACCTCTTGATGAAACATGAAACATATTACAGTATATCATGTGTATCCAAACATGTTAACTGTACTGTGGGCATACAATACATACAGTTCAAACATATTAATCTTAGTTATTGCTGCATGTCTATTAGAGCATTCCAATAAACATAATTGAAAGTGACAAATATTTCATATAAGCTGTTATCTAGGTTGTGTGGAGCATTCATAATACCTTCATAGGTTGAAGTTAGGTTGTATAGAAAGGTTTTGACATTAAATCCTTCACTGACTACTTCAAATTTTGTAGGGAAAGAAGTCTTTGCTACCTAATGTCTTTGATCCTCACAATGTTTCACGGTTCTATTAATGTGTCCCATAGCACAACAGATACACGGTATCATATGTTCAGCAGGGCTTGGAAATACAGACTAGGCAATTGCTAAAGTGTGCTGATTATAGGGGAGAGAAAATAAATAAACGTGTGTATACTCAGCCAATCTGATTAGTGGAGTGATTTTGAATTCTGAGTATATATGGTTCTAGTTTCAGAATTTTGCAAGGTGAAGGATCCTTGAAGTTAAAGGGACCCTTATACAATAACTCAGAAGAATAATAGCAGAAGGTGTAGTAGTAACGTTCCCTGTAGTAGCCTGTATTGATCGGTTCTAATGAGCACCAGTGGAGCTGTAGCTAATGGTGTTGTGTCTGGTGTTGACGGCAAATGTGGGAGAAGATTATCAACCCAAGGGGTTTCATAGTGGTTGGGCTGCCCTGAGCCCTCGGGGCAATGATGCACTTGAGAGGTCACTGTATCAAATGAAGGGAGCCAGTTTTGCCTTTTTCTACTTAAAGATTTTTTTTCACTCTTTCTTTTTCTTTTCACTTACACAGACACCAATCAAGCCATTCACAGTTAAGTTTATATACAGTATATATTTTTCTCTAGTCTACCTATGAGTCAATACCCAGTATCTATATTTGTCAGTAGATTCTGTGCTTCAGTTGCAGTGAAGACCTGTTACAGTTGGCTTTCTTTGTCTGCGTATTTGTGCTTTCCATATAACACGCTCTTTTTCTCTGTATGGATGAAATAGAAAAAATAGGATTATTTTTGGTTCGCCATAAATTATCTTTCCTGCTTATTTATTTCTGCAGTTTGTTTAACTCCATTTGGTCATTCTTAACTGCTTTGTTTATGTCTCTTCAAGACAGTAGGCACTACTGTATTACAAGTTTGAAATTAAACAAACCAGGGTTAATGTTTGATTTGGTTTGTTCGAGTAAAATCCAAATGCTGGTACTATAATCATAGTTTATTCAGTTTAGCTTAGTCAGTAAAGCTAAATTTATTTTAATTTACTTTAGGAAATACAACTGTAATGATATTGAGAAAAACAAAAATAAAATAGAGTCTCTTTATCTGTGGTGCTCTTTCTTTTTTCCAAATAGGAGTAACATTGTTTCTTAGCAGTACTACTGACCTTCTGATTTAATTCAAAGAATTGCTATATTGCTAATTTTTTGTTTTCTACAGTAGTTTAGTGTGTTTGATCTGTTATTGTCTGGACAGTAAAGGACTTGATTTTGGCCTTTCCTTAGGAATATCCCTAATAATTTTGCATCTCATGTTGTTGTTACCTAATCATAAGGACAGCTTTTTGCATGAGGGATGAATTCTGAATGCTTTGGTATTTGTTGAATAAGAAATGTTGATGATAAAATCACCAACAACATAATTCAAAGTAATTTCATAAGGACCAACAGCTCGGTCCATAACATGCAAGGTACTTTATGTCCGAATCCAATGGCAAGTGTTTGACTGTTAATACTCAAACAGCAACGTTTGAATGCTGTGTTTACTCAGAATCTTTGTCTGAATCAGCTCACTACTTCCAAAGGAGACACTGTCCTTTTGATGGTGAAAGTGATGGATCCAGGGGGAATTTGGATAGGACAGCTGGGTCGAAACCTCTGCTCCTCTTCAACAAGTGTCTTGGGAGGCTTGATAACCCAGGAGGTAGATAAGGCCTTGGCATATCCTCCCATATGAGAGGCAGCTTAAAGTTGAGGTTAATTAATATGTAATTATACATCAGTTACATTTTAACTGTGAAGTGACCCGTGAAAAACAACATCAATTAAACTAAAGTCAATGGCAGAAAACCATTGCTGACTGCAGGGTTAGTCAAGTTTAACAGCTGCTTTTTAAAATATTTACAGGGTGTTCATTACAAAGCTATGGACCTCAAGATGGTTTAATGTGGTTGAATGCAATATTAGCATTTGTGTAAATAACTGAATTATAAAGTTTCTTCTGCACATGTTTTCCTTGCATGACTGAATGACGTTTGTTGCAGCCACTTGTGATTTCTAATTGATTTCTTTTCATGTGGTTGAGTCTTTTACTAGGGCATTCTAGTGTTAAACAAGTTACAACACCTGTCCTCCAGAAGGACTGGGCAACAGAACCAAATGTGCCCTCCCTTGTAAAAATGAAATGTAAAAATGAAAGGGTGCTATACCAACAGCTATATTTTGAAATAAATAAAAAAAACAATGCTTCCAGGAACTGTGTGAGACTTAGAAAGCGCTCTCATGCTCTAATGTTTGTAGAAATACCAAAACAGCCAAAAGGAAATGTGAATGAATTCCTATTATAAATTTGTGTATCAGTAGATCTGACTTTCTACTCTTCTTCTTTTCCAGCTCAGTGAAGACACCTGAAGTAGACGGGGCAAACCCTGCTCTCACAGTGGAGCTGAGAGATGTTTTTGATTTACTGGGTTAAGGCAGCAAGTGTCCGGTGAGTCTGTTGGGATGCCTGCCTCCTGACCTCATGCAATTAGTAAGGTCACCTGATCCCTGAAGGAGACAGCTCCTGGCCCTGCAACCTCATACCTCATACCTTCCCTGCACACAGAGGCACAGCCCAGCTGAGGGTTCAGCTCTCCACTGCGTCTCACCTAGCGATTGGCTTCCCACTTTTCATTGTAAATCAAAATCCTAAAAAATAGAATCATATAAACTACACTAACATTTTGTAAGCTGCTCGGAAACGAGACTCTAGACTCTATTTTTAATTAACTGATATCACAATACATGTGTGCTTTATCATGTAGACCTTAAACAAGCTTTCCAGTAGGTCTATTTTTAGAACTTCAAAGACATTGTCTTTTGATTTCCTTTCCTAATACATTGGCCTGACTGTATTGTAGGAACTGTTAATTAGCTTGATTTTGTATATTGTAAAAGTTAACATTAGGCTCGGGTACCAGCAATTAGTTTTTACTACTGCAATGCTGTATAAAACAATTAATTGATATTCTGAATCATGAATGAAAATAGTTGCTTGTTAACGTAATGAGCTGAACGCTGTAATTATTATACCAGTAGCTATAAAATATTTGCATCAAGCTTAGCTCCATTGATTGAGGGAGCTTACCTAAACTAATTTGAAGCTTTGTGTAGCAAAAGCCATATTGAAGATTTTAACCAACTGTAAGGTTTTGCTGTGGCTACACTAAAGTGATGATGTTCATTTATTATCGGTCACCTCATTTCACAGTTGCATCATTCTACAGCTGTCATTTGTAGGGGTGAGATCACAGATCTGTGGCAAAATTTAATTTAGCCCTCCTGTCCCACTGGTCTAGCTACTTTCATACAATGAGTGCAAGTGTTAGCATGTTGGGCACTAATGGATGTAACAGCACATCACGCATTTGCCAATAGCTCTGCAAAGTAATGGCATTGTTGCCCTGGTTCCCCTCCGTTTTTACGATGTGTAACAATTAAGGGTGTTTGAGACGAGCAGGAGCAGCCCTGAGCAAAGATTGTGGCTTCACAGACTCACCAGCTGTGGAGCCCTTAAAGTGGACTAAACAGTTAATGTCACAGAAATGCAGATGGATTGCACCCATGTTATGCCATTCTGGAAGGACGAGACCTCGGAAACTTTGGAAAATAGTACAAGTTCACTTGAGTGCATTGATTTAGCTTTGTAACAGCCATGATGAGTAATATAAAGCTGAGAAAAACTATTGACTGAAGCATTGTAGGACTTCCTGCTTAATGTCACCACACAATCTTGCAAGTGTTTGTATTTTGGTGACATATTAAACATCAGAATTCAACTGTTTTTCTATCTCCTGTACTATCTACACTCTACCCATGAACTTCTGTGAGTTTATACAACATCATACTTGTGTTTAAAAACAATAACATTAATATTCATTATCAAGATGTTATGTCAAAATATAAATTGGTCATTGTTATTCCAGACATTTATAAATAACAAGTACACAAAACATTCTGTCACTTTTAAGTGACACAGTAGGAACCTAGGGAAATTGAACCAAAATTTAAAATGTAGAGCAATGACAGGACAGAGAAGAAAAATAAGAGTAAGTTTTTTTTTCTTTGGTGATGTTCCTGATAAAAGTAAAGATTGAAGTCCAAGGCTGGTAAGTGGAGTGTTTTCAGAGACAGAAACAAAATTATTTTCACAAAGTGAAGTTCAAGCTAAAATACAGAAACCTATCCACTATTGTACAGATTAACTTATCACCTAGTTAAATGGGCTGTCAGAGGGAGATGGCAGTGCTTGGCAGGGCGAATTCAAATGCATGTAAATTTCCCTCGTGGCTGACTAGCAAGTATGGTGGAGCTGTCAAATGATGACATGCGAAAATGCATTAACATGGTTAAAAATACATTTCAAGAGGATATCTCATGTTTTAATAACAGTTGCAGGGGCAAATAACATGAACTGAGCCTGAAAGGTTGGCCTTAGAATATTTTCATTATCGAAGATAAGAAAATAAAAATGCACAAAATAAAGAATGGCATTTAATTGTTTCTGGTAAAGTTGTCCTGTTTTCTTGGGTGCCCCTTTAGCAATTAACAATTAGCACACAAAATCCTGGTGGGATTCCCCTGTGCCAGCAGACAAACTCCACTTTAGAGAGGCAGTGTTCTGATAACCTGGCCTGTCAAGTTCATTTGATCTCACAACAAAGTGATTAAAAACATCAAAAGGACCAATTACACTATTCACTTAGTTGCAACGTACATGAAATCAGACAGTCTAAGGCAGTCCATCTTGCACAGGGAAAGAAAGGCCTGTTTATCTGCCTCTATATTTGCCACTGGTTAGTTTTAGAGACAATAAAGTTATGATCTAGACTCAAATACACATATTTAAGACAGAATTTAATGACAATTGAACCATAATTTAAAATGTGGTTTACTACACTTGATTTTAATTTTACAATATGAGCACACTTTTAAAACCTTGTTATGTGATAACAGTCATAAGATTGTTAAAAAGGGAGATTTTAGGCTCACTTTTCAGAACTAGCCGTGCTGTCACTGCATTAAATTATTTACAAATAAACATTTCCCCACATACACATTACTTACATTTTAATTTTAAGGTTTTATATTTAAGAGTAGGCTGCTGCTAGTATCCCATTTGGATCAAAGTTAGTGGACAAAAGATGAATGGGCAGCATTTAAAACAGACCGCTGGTTCTGAAGGAGTGCCCTCAAATTGTAGAATAGATAAAAAAGTATCTCAATTGCTCTAAATCACATCACATTTTTGACAAGTCCTTTGTTTTCCTTTGCCACAAAAATGGGTAAAATGAAGAAAATCACCTGGCTAAGAGACCTAGCAACAGTGGCACAAATAACTCTAAAGCTGCTTTGTGTATGTAGAACAGCGTTCAAACTTATTAAACACAAGTAAGAGATTGGGGAGAGTCAAGTAAGAAGCCAGGAGTCAAAGACATTCTGCCTTAGGCAGGTGGATAAAAGTGCTTTGAAGTCAAAGTGATGGCCTATCTGAGATCTGAGTTCACTGCAACCTATCTATTGCTCAGTCTCCATTCAGTGCCCCATCATATCCCTTCTCTGTGGGGAGCAAGGTGGTTTCTATAGAGCAAACAGAAGCAAATCTATTTCTTGCATGTTCTGACCCTTTCTTTCAATTCTTGATCACAGGTAGTTTGACTTCCATATGTAAAACACTTGGGTCCCTTGTTTATGTTGTGTATCAGTGTTGGGTATTTCCTACGTAAATCATCAGGGGCATGCTTTGCTTTCATCCTGGACCTTCTTGAGGAGGTTGAGAGTGGGCATGGGGAGTTTTCCTTTTGGAGCTGGGTTGTGGGGTGTCTTGGTTGAAGTGACAGAATTTGTGAGGGCTGCTGCTGTGGCTGCCATATTAAAAAGTTCCCATCATTGATTTACTCAGCAGGGTGTTCAATTAAACTGATTTAGGAAAAGTTAATAGATGACATTTTGATACTCCAAGAATGCTCTTACAAATAACAATAGGAGCCCAAACAACGCCTGATTAAAATGTATAATGAGACCCGGGAACTTAATCGTCAAGTTGCTTCCATCAACCTGTCAAAAGCTTGACAATTAAAACGGCTTCTTCTAAAACTTTAATGAGATACAATAAGGAGTGAGAGTTGGTGGGGGAACGAAAAGAAGCAAGAGTCTCATCCTTCTTGTAAGAGGCTACAAGAGAACAATCCATTATTTTTCCAACAAAAAAGCTCTCTATGCAAATTAAATCATAATACATTTTTAAATAAGACAATGAGTTATATTTAATTTATTACTTCTTATGCCCTTAGAATAAATATTTAATGTCTTTTTTAAACTGAGGAATGAAGTGTTTGGGACCTGAGAGCAGGTGCTGAGTTTTAGGCTTTCTTCCTTTACAACTTTGTGTTTGAAGTGAAAATCTCAAGCTTTCTAAGTGAAAAGTTAAGCAAAATAGCATCTGGCGGAGATCAGACAATATACCACGGAGTGTGCTGTCTTCTCTTGTGGAAGAAAAGATTCTCCTTGCAAGGGCTCTGGAAGGTGCTCTCATTTAAATAATTTCTTCCTTTCCGTGAAACTGCAGTCAATAAGTTTGTTTTAATTATGAAATTGAATCAATGTCTCTTACATTCTGTCAGCTGTGAATGACAGAAGCTTTGGATTCTTCTGAGTTGTAAGAAAACTTTTTTTTTCCTCGATAACTTGAAAAAATAAAGAAAAGAAAGATTGGGAAATTCCTTGATTATGAAGGTTTCTAAGCATGTTGTCGAATTTGTCCGACGTTTTATCCAGAGAGAACAGGTTCCTCCAAGAATATAATGATGTTTCTCTTTGAGGAATGGTCCTCGGTCCGTTTCTTCAATATTGTACTTCATGATTCACAACACTATGTCCATGCTAGTATCTCCAGTATGTAAATATCAATCAATGCCATATATTTCTTCTAGTAATATGTGCTTATTCACTGTAATTATGTAATAAACATACTTTCTCTATTTATAAACAAGCATCTAGCATCACAGGGAACTAATCTTAAGGGTAGGTGTGACCAGCCAACCACTGATCCTGGAGAGTGATAACTTCCGGGCACTTTTGTTTTTGCAGTCAAAGCGAAGGCAAATTGATTGTACATGTACTGCAGATCAGAGATCTGAAATTAAAATACTTTTAGGAAGGAAGTGATGATTAAGGTCTGGTGGTTTGGGCTTTCCAGGACCATCCGTGTCATAACTTTCTATGAACATTGGGATGGGCAAGGTATATATTTAACCTCCCTATCTTTAATTTAATATAAAACTTTTAATATAAGATTTATTTTGAAAACTGTTAAAATCCAATACTAATTTATTAAAGGTAGTCAGGCCACATGTCTTAATCTAATCCATTCCAGACAATGACCCTAGTTAATGTCAAAACGTTGAAAATCAAGAAGGGAGATAATTTTTAAATACATTGTTATTGCTACTAAATGTCATAATATAAAGGCAAAGCTTTGAGAGAGAAAGATTATTTAAACATTAAATGACACAAGTAGGTTAATAACGCTTTGTGACTAGGAATGACTTCAATTCCCAAGAAAATCCTGCTTTAACTTAATTTTGTAGTCATAGATGTATCATATAGGGGTATATGGAGCCTGGTAATGTTAGTAAAAAGCTGAAAACTGTTTTTTCACTTGTAGTTTAGTTTTTTTTTCACATTGATTTGTATATTTCTTGTATATAACTTGAACCCGTTCAATAAAATGTGTTTGGGCTATCACTACTGAAGAAACTAATTGGCTGATAAATATCACAAAGAGTTTTCATGTTCTTAAAATGTGTTCAGAGAAGTGCAAAAAATAATCGAATGTCACTTATGTCTTCTAAAGTACTTTGAAAAAAAAATGGCAAGATCAGTGGCAGGAAGTGAAGAGCAGGTATAACGGTGTGTAGAAGTAAAAGGGATTTTTTAAAATTCACTTCAATGCAGGATTTTGCTGACACCATTGATTTTGTAAGAAGATTAAGGTGCTGTATGGTTTTTTATTTTTAAATGAAAAAACAAGAAAGTACATCATTTATGGTTTTTAAGCAGATTTTTGTAATGGCATAGTTGATAATAGTATTAAATGGCTGTTGTAAAATATTTCTTGTTGACATTGCCATCTTGTTTTAATTGTCATAATTGCCTACTGTAGCGATGACACAAAGGCAGTGGCCTACGATGCAGTCAGTGCAACCTGACACTGTCTGAGATGGAGGAACGTGATAGACTGCATTATTTGAAAAGGGGTATACACTACCCAGGCTAGAAAGTTTGAAAACCCTTAAATTACAACAGGAACTTGACAAAGATTAAAAGGTAAAAATAAAGATTCCCTTGTGCTTCCTCGGAAAAACCCATTTAACTAATCCCAGCAGTTCTTATTCCCTTTGTCTCCCAATTTTAAACTACATTAGGCACCTGTGTATAGTATACAGCTCCCAAACACAGTGGCTGGACGTGCAGGATAAACGGCAGGTTAGTGGCAGGTCAAAGAAATAGATTTGATGGTGATGGACAGAAGGCGAGTAGACCTTGGACTGTGGAGTAAATGGGCAGAAACTGATTGCTGGAGTGCATGACTGACTGGCTGACTGATTGACTCCAGGCCTTGATGCCTGCTTTCCTCTTTGCTGCCTGTGAGGTTTTGTCAAGGCTTTGCCACTCAAAGTGACTGAACCTTGAGAAACTGTAGAAAGAGAAATACCAGTCAAGCTATCAGGTTAGGCCTACCAGAACACAGATGGGACAGTCTGTAGTAGTAAACAAACTATAAAAATCTCATTGCTCATGTCTTTTCTGTGCAATTGATCACCATACACTGTATATATACTGTATATACACTTACTGACTATGCACAAGATGTATTGTTTTGCCCTCCACTATTATGATGTTTTCATTATTCTTAGATATACATAGCCTGACTTGGGTTTTGTATTACATTTACTATATGATACAGTGATAAGTTTAAATGTACAGTATTTTCAACGTCTCTGTGACAAGTTCTTGAATGACATAACTTTGAAATACTGGGTAGGACGTAAATGGCAAAGCTTAACATTAAATGTGCTATTTGTTGTATAAATGAATAGGCCACTTGATGAAAACAATTTTAAGCCAGGCTTGTTTTATTATGTTATTACAGATGGTAATTTTAAAAGCAATTAATTTTAAAATAGGGTTTGTTCATAAGCAGAGAAAACTATAATGTTCATAATGAGAAAAATGAAAAGTACATTTTTTTCTAAAAGCATTTTTCCTCATTTTTTATTATTATTAATTTCCTGGTTTTATCCATCTAGAAGTCCAATCCAATAACCTCTTATTTTATGCTTGGATTTGAAATATAGCCCTTCCTTGAATAAAGTATGTTTTGCTGTGAAATACTATAAGAGTACTGATTTCTTCCACAGATGTGCAATATTATTAATGATTTTTTTTTCCTAAAACAACTGCACAGAATTTAATAAAAAGAAGAATAATAGGCACTTATGAAAAGTTAAGCACAATCAGGCACCATGCTTAGCTCTGGCTGGTTGAAGGGCAGACTTTTAAAAAATGAGTGGTGTCTAGCCAGGCAGTTGGCTTTCTACATGTCTTAGTACTACGGAGGCACAGTCATAAAACACAGCGACAACACACCTGTGATGCTATCTGTGCTTATTTTCCAGTTGGTAACCTTTGATTGTTTACAATTGTTAGTTGGCTTGACATGTGGCCTTGCCTGTTTAAAGCACTTACTGTTGCTTTCTTTTAGGCGTTCTGCTTCTCCTCCTTGCCTCTTTTTGTTTAGAGACATGCCTCCCGGAGAAATATATCAAAAGGCCTGTAGAGTTCAGAGACTCCAGGCCATGGTGTTTTGGCGAGTGCTGATTTTGTCTGGAAGTCAGGCTCTCCAGCAGGCATCAGCAGTGGCAAGCAGCAGTGAAGGAAGCTGCCCTAGGCGCTGTGTTTTCACAGTCTCTTGCTCTACAGTCCTGGCTCATTCCTTGGCTTCACAGCACTTCCTTTCTAATGTCTACACACCAGCAAACAAAACAGATGGGGCGGTGGAAAATGAATAATTAGCCTCTGCACCACTGAGTTCAAGCTAATACTCTAAACCAGGTATGACATCAAATCATCTCCAGTGGGACGACAAATGTCATGATGGGAGATGAGAATTTTTCAGATGCCTCTTGTCAGAAGTAAACAAGAGAAAGGTTTTAACTCTTCCACTAGTCTGCGGCAAGTCCCAGAGGTTGTGTTTGTTGGCTACAGAATAGAAATCTCCTCTTTTTCCTCTACAGCAGCAATGGCTGCCACCAGAAGGCCTAGCAGTCCCTTAAGGCCTAGCGTTTTCCATCTGAAGCCTGAAGACATTTTTATTCACCTCCCCCCAATCCCCACCCCCTCCTTTCCCCATCTTTCCATTTTTACAAGAACCGACATATAGTGTAAGATTATTTTGGAGTCTATTATTAAGGGAATATACACATGCTCTATAAAAGGATTTTTTCTATGATATGGAAATGCAGTTTCTCTCTTTACTGACCTGTGCAGCTTCTCAGTTACTCCAGTAGAACCTGTCCCCAAGGGCCTACTGTAGTTGTCCAACCTGAAGTCCTAAGACAAAATGTCTCATAAAAGAATAGAAAATGGAGCCTATTTGTGTCTATTACACAGAAAACTACCAATAACCTAGCCTCCTCTATAGTAGTAGTTGTCACTGGTACTGCCGTAATCCCTCTGGGCTGCTGAGGCTTTCCACCCGGGGCTGGATATGATTATTATGTTCTCTCTCCTGTTCTGTCTTCCCCTGTCTGCCATACAGAACAATATTTCAAGTCATGAAGGTTAATTTTAGATCCTGTTACAATTCTCTTCTCTTCTTCCAAATTAGACCGGGATTTGACTGTAACACTTATAAATGAACATTTCTAGAAGAAAAAGATGTTTGTTCCTCCACTGAAAGAGACCTTTCTTCTTTCTATATGGTGTTTTACACACACATTTCTTAAACATAAAAATATAGCTAACAGCTAAACATAATAACAGCTTGTTTAATTTCCTAGCTAATTTTAAACATGAAACCATAAGTGTTTCCTAATTATTTGATATTATTATAGATTGATACAACAGAGGTGTACTTTTAAGTGCCGTTAACACTTGACAGAAAATGCATTTTTTCTTCATTCTCATACAGTGCAGTGCTATTGTAGTACCACACATCACAGAATCAAACCTGAACGAGCATTGTACAGATGTGCAACAATACAGATGACTGCCGTGTAACACCTGTCACAACTTAAAATTTATTACATACAACTGACCCATATGGAAAATGCATTCATAATTATACATGAATTACTATTACTAAATATGTATGTAATAAAAACTGAAAGCTTCCTTATGGTTGTTTTTAAATATGCCATTTGAGATCTGTATCAAGCCTTTTCAAAATGTAGTCGAATGCTAGAAAGTACATAGAGATTACAATAAATTCAGTTCAGTACATTTCAGTAAATTTATTAGATAGAAAAAGATAACTAACCAGCGTTCTTTATGAGGATAAGAGCATCAATCTGCATGACCATAGAATTTATGTGTAACTGTGACTGAGACACAACATGAAATAACCTCTCAAGTTCAGTATTAGATTATTTATATAGAAAACATATTGCATCTATTCTTCACCTACCTGCCTTAAACTGGTTCTTTCTAAATTACTGTATAATGCCTTACTTAGTGTGTAATGTGCTTACATTACAACTAGCTTAAATACCAGTATATCACAATGCTTGAAAAATATACTGTATTTTTTTGTGAGTCATGATTATAGTTAATATAGTAGAGATATAACATAACTCAAAATCATTCTATATACCTTTAAAACAAGCTTGAGTTTTAAGTTATTACTACTGTGTATGTCAAGACAAAATGATGAGACTCTTTAAAAAAAGACAGCAAGTAGTTGGCAGAGAATTGTGAAAGCAGTTATGTACTGGCCACAGATACCTCCCTGGTCTTGAAGTTTTTATTGTTTGCAATCCCTGCAGTGCGACTATAAAACTTTTATAACTGTGTTAGGACTGTTTTCCATATTGTCTTCCAGGGCATGGTCCCATTGCTGTGCCATGCTCCTGTCCAAAACATTGGATACAGGACAGATTGATGTGCTGTCACTTAACATTAAAATTACTTAGCTGGCTTAGTTATGTTCAAAGTGAGATAGCCTATATACTGAATAAAATACTGAAAAAAAGAAATTGTGAACTATTCATTTATAAAATAAATAAATGATCAAATTAGCAAACAATGTTAAGTTTTCATTAATTAAAAACCAGGATGGATTCTTAATAAATGACATATAATTAATAATCAATAAATCTGGACATGGTGACAGTTTCCATTTCTATATATTCTACTTTATGTTGTTTTCTAAAAAAACATGAGCAGGAGATGTATACAAACCAATTTAATTTGTTCTAATTCAGGAAGCTCTTTTTCTTCAGCTGCAGGGTCTCCTGTTTTAGGCTGTCAAAAGGTTTTCTAAAACATTTTAAATCAGGAACTGTCGTGTGTTTTTATTGAAGGAGAAGCTGCCACAAAATACGCATCTCATTGTGATTCACAATATCAGTTTCTGAGTCTGGACATTTTACACTCAGCATCCTGTGACTCACTCCATAAATGCTTTATATAATACAATTGTATTGAACTGCCCTTTTGATAAATCGAAAGGTCTGACCACATTCAAATCAAACATTTATTATTATAATATAACAATATCTAACTCCCTTTACTACTTGCTTGCCACCACTGCTGTAAAAAATTCAATACTCTCATGTAGTCCTAGAAGTAAAATTGATAACAAAACACATGCTCATTCAGCCTCATAGTTTAGAAATTTAGTTTTCTACTCACGTGAATGATACTGTCTCCTTTTAGTCTGTGAAAAGAGAGATAACAGACATTTTGTGTTAAAACCTCAACTCACTTGTTATGAACCATGCAAGTAATTATTGCAAAATCATGACTGTTTGCTTCAGGTACCATAGCCTTGCTGCATCTGCTCACAGAGAATGACTACAAATGAGATGTCACATCTCAAAGGGCAATCTGCTATGAATACTCAAAATAAATTATATAAATTAATTTATTTAAAATTATTTTACAAAAGCAGCCACAACCGTAACAACATTCTGTGTTTTTCATGCACTGAAAAACTTCTCTTCATAGAGTTTCTTGGAGCATATGATTATACAAGTTACTGTTATTGAAAAACTTTAAGTGAATACAGGAACAAATAGAGTTAACAGCTGGAACAGCAAAACTATTTTTCAACAGGGACCAGTCAACTTGTAATGGCAGAACTATACACCAAAAAGTGTATTTAAAAAAACAGCTACTCTTATAAAAAAGTAATTTGGTTTATGTGGATCAGCATTTTATTGTCTGTATATCTGGTCTTTAAAGAAACAGATCTACAAGAAAACATCATATCAGTTTACCAAATTAGAAAACTCTTGGGTTCTGGATTTACTTGTTTTCTTCGTGTTTGAATGGACTAATCTACATAGTTTGGTTTCCTCTCACCTTCTCAAGTCATGTAGTCTAGATTAATTGGTGTCTCTAGATTGCTGCATGCATACTGTACATGTGTGTCCTGTGATGAACTGATGTCCCCTCCAGGGTGTAGTCTAATCATGTTCACCATGCACTCAGGATAAGCTCTGGGCTCCCGGAACCCTTACCAGGACCTGCTTCATGATAATTGAAGGATAGACCAAATCATTAGAGGTATTATTACTAGTAATGGAGGTGTTGATGAGGTAACAGGTGAAAGCAGGTGAAAGCAAGTTCATCTATACATGTATGCTAGACGTTATAGAGACGTTATAGAGATGTGTACAGTACTGTATGTTCACAAGCAGGCAATACAGTATATCCTGCTCAATATGTATGATTTTTGTTTTATCAGTGAGTACAGCTTTGCTACATGCATAGTTCAGTTGAAATTCAGAAAAGAAAACAGATTAATGTTTTATTAACACTCTAAAATAAATGCATTAATTTCTTAAATGACCTAGAAAGAAAAAAAAACTGTGAAATTTTAACCCAGTAACCAGAGCATGTTATCTGAATTATAAATTTTGTATCCTTCGTTTATTTATCCTAGTTTAATTAGTATCGTGAGTATTCAGGGTATATTCATTAGGCATTCTGCTTTGTTTAGCAATTAAGCAGGAATTTGTGTCTGTTTTAAAAGGTTCCCTTTATTCTGCATGATGTTGCAATTCTTGCAAATTCTTACGATCCTCTAAGATGTGAAAAATCTGCAGACTGCCTTTTCTGTTTACTATGTAGGTTTCTTTCCCTAGCTTGAATCATGCCATTTTTTCCTTACTACTGTAACACACATGGTTGTGAGCAGAATCTGCTGACCAGTGTCTTCCTTATGTCAGGCCAGATCCTCTTTTCCCTAGATAAAGCCAGTTGGCATGTGCAGTGCTCCCATACACTTGATCCCACAAGGTGGTTCTTGGCTCTGACCTCCAGGGCTGCTTTGTCTGCAGACCAGCAGAACCAAAGTTAGGGTCCATGATAGGCTTGGAATATATTTTTTCACCTCTTTTTTCACCTGGCTTTTATTAGCCAGGTGAACTACTTAGTCTCCTATTTTGGGAGTTCCTTGTGGCAGTGTATGAGCAACGATGTACAGTAGCTGTGTGTAAAGTCTCACACTGTAAATGACGACTTCCTTTTTTTGTAGTCCTGTCATCCCACTCACTTACTTGAGTACTACTAATAATCTAACACCTACACAACCGAGGCCTACCGGTATAAGACTGTTAGGCAAAAATGACCTAAATATTATGCTCACTTAAGAGCTTTGTTTTCAACTCCTTAGTGCCTAGGGGGGAAAAGGGAAGAAATAAAATGAAGAGAAGTGAAAAGAAAGCTTCTATCTGCCTCAGGTGAGAAACATGAGCTTCCCGATTCTTTCTCCAAGGTAGAGAATGGGTTACTGGAGGGTATATGTTTCTGCTATGTACAGCCAGAAGATGAATAAACGGAGGCATGACTGCCACTGAACCTGAGCCCCAAACACCTGGTGATGCATTGAAAGAAGAAACAACAACAATGTCTGACTGCTGTATTACCCAGAGCTACAGTCATAAATGGAGAATTATGTAGCAAATCATGTATTCATTTGTGTTACTTATTAAAAAGGGACCATACTGCATATCTGATAAGACGAGTAAAGCCTCAAAGGCTGACGGGTTCCCAGCATCCTCCACTGTTCTTTTTCTAGATTTTTTTTTGGAAAGCCGCTGACTCATTCCCTGAGCAATCAGTGTTATGTTCCATTACAAATTTGATGGTTAATAGGCCTGCATCCATTATCATTAGTGCATCTCAGCACGCAGGTACATGATGGGTCCTGCCAGCACGTTTGCACCAGCTCAGTGAGCCAGGGGCCATGCTCCACTGCAGATGAGGATGAGGAACACCTGCTCCAGGGTTTTGAGGCAGACCAGCGCCATCCTTCACATCTCATGCAACACTTGTTCTGTCAGAATGCAGGCCTGGTCCCAGCCAAACGCCCCTGACTACAGATCAACCTCCCCCATCATCCATCCCTTCCATTCCCTCTCCCCCTTCTCTCGCACTCCAGTGAAAGGCACAAAGAGCTAGGAGACAAAGCTAAACTTCTTGCCGACTGCAGATAAATCAATGTGAAAGGCCTGAGCTATGAAAAAGACAACTTTATTTTGCTTATTGTCTTTGTCGTGGGGTGCAAAGGATTCTTGTCTTTTTTTTCCCCATAGTCAAAGATGATACTGTCTATCTTTAGTGTTAAAAGATGGAGATGGGGTCAAGAAGTGCTACATTTTGATTAGACTGTACTGTACTTGTGTAACCCTGAGAAACCTTTGTCAAGTTTACCACTGTACTACAAAGCATTTGAAGACTTTTTTGTGGCATGTTAAATTTATGTTAACGATTTTAGAGGGATTTTGCCAGTATATACCTGGAAAAAGTGACTTGGTTTAATGTTCAAGTTGACTTAGTAATTGGGATTGAAATCCTATCAGGAATAATGAGTTATATAATCAAATTACAAAAGAACTAAAAATATAATTTTTAGTTAATTTAGTTAATATAAAAAATCTAAAACCCACAAAACATACTTTTGCAGCATGGAAGCACATAATTGCAGAAAATACGAGGGGAGCATCATAAAAAAAAACCTGTGAAAGAACCATGATTTTTTAAAAATTTAAACCAACATCTTTTATTCATCTCTACTAAGAACTTCAACATTTAAATTTCCTTCCAGAAGCTTGTTAAATGCCCTCTTTTCCCATCATAAACGCTCAGTGTGTTTTATATTAAAGCTTAAAAATTTACATACCTTGGTCATTTGCACTTTTCTGAGGGTTATTGTTTGAAGTTTGGCTCATACCTGGCAAATTTCTAAATATGACCTGATGGACTGTGGCACTCTTCCTATTGTGCCAAGGGTTTAGGAATAAAATATTTTGCTCAGAGCAGGACCATTCCTGGACAGCGTCAACCTTTGCAGTTGCACATGAGGCACATTTCTGACAGAGCACAGCTGCCTTTTCCCCTCTTGAGCATCCTCCTTGAAAGTTAATTTTCTACTCAGAACAAACGGAATAATAATAAAAAAGTTCCTTGGTTTTTATAGCATTTTGAAGCGCATAGGAAGGCACCCACACAAAATGCACCCTCTCACTTGGCAGCAATAGAGTAGTGTTTTCAGAAGCTATGGAATATTTAGATAAGTTCATTTAACCAGATTTGCCGAGCTACCACAAAAATATATTGTTCATAATTAAAGGTCAGTAACATTCGTTGACTTGTCAAAAAACAGTGACAGTGACATAGGTGTTGTTACCAAAGGATTGTATGATCTCAACAGAGTGATCTGAAATCAGGTACTGAACTCTTCAGACTTTTGTTCTCTGGAAAATACATTTATTATATCCACAGCTGTAAAAATAAAATTACTATTTTTATAGAACCTGTTTACTCTCCAGAAGTTATATTCTCCCATTTGTACCGAAAAAAGCCTGAGGAATGCAGGTTTTACATGTAATGTAACAACCTAAATGCCCACAGAGGTGATGCGGATCAATTAAGTCAATGATTTGTGAATTAACGTCAAATTAAATGAAACCTATGAAACTCATTGGTTCTTAAGGAGAAGTAGTATCACTGTTGCATTGTGTTCATTTTCTTCCTGATGACACATTTCATTCTGGACTCCCATTTTTAATGACCTACAGTATATGTTTCTCATACATTTTGAAGAATAATCTTTGTTAGAGCCACATGGAGCTCTTCTGAAAAAAAAAAAGGATTATTGATAAACAAATTATGTAACACAATAGTCTTGAATTCAACTATGTTGTTCAAAAGTCATATTATTTGCTTTGGAAATGGAAAAGTCACTAAATGCACATGTACTGTAGATAGAATGGTATCAGATATATTAAAATAAATTAAGAACTTACTCAGTTTTTGATACTTAAAAATGTAAACAAAGGAAACAGCTAAAGGAAAAGTGCCTAGCCATTTTGTTAACAAACACCATTAATGCATTAAAACATTTCTGGTGAATTTCAAATAGTTCTCTTACATAAATACCATTGTGGGCCTTCCTGTTTATCTCAAAAATGGGCTTCTGCCAGATTTGCGCTCTCTTAGCTTCCTAAAGTGGCAAACTTCCTAATTAGGTTATATAGCCTGCAGTCATATCTTCAAGAATCTTTTCTGCTCTTTTCTGTGTTCAGTTGAACACCAATTAGCACTGGAAGCTTCATGAGCATCACATAATGAGAACACTCAGTCCTGGCGGAAAGAAAATTCCAGGACTTTGCAAGAAGGAGCTTATTTTCTTCATCTTTCTGTTCAAGCCAGCTGGCTCTGAAAATTTATAGAATGAAAAAAAAGAAAAGTAAGGGTTTTAGAAGAATAAGCTGTCCATCTAGAAATATCTATAATCACTGCAAGATATTAAGTTAAACAGACAATATGTTTACAAGTGTTTTCAATTTGAATGGTGTAGGCATTATGCCTGACACTGGGAACATTCTTTTTATGATTCAACATGACTAAACTCACATTTGTAGGATTACTGTTTAGTGGACGTACAGTATTTATTTCTTTTGGTTTTAACATTATTTGGCATGTTCCATTGAAAACATCCTGGTAAAATCCACAAGTCTGCATTTCGTTGTGGGAGTTCAGGGTTATTTGAAACAGAATGATCTGTTTAAAATATCCATACCTCAATGACATGGCTTAATGAAGCCTGACTATGATGTCCTCCAGCCTCCCTTGAAAAAATTTGAATTTCCAGTTGTCCCTGTGCACTTTGATTACTTTTGCAGGGCTTCTTAGCTGCTTTTCAAATGTGTATGTAAGATGTATAAAGAAGAGAAAAACAGTCCGTAGAAATTTAAAAAAAATGTGGTTATAATCCATTTTCGTGAGCAGTTTCCAATACTCCATTATATAAACATTTACCATTGGTTTAGGGCTATGCATTAAATATTCATGTTTCTGGGTGATCCAGAGAGGTTAAAATTTGGACATTTTACCAACTAAAATAAACATGAGTGGGTCATCTTTGGGGAAGGATGGATTGCAAATTTCTACCTTTTGCCTGCCATTTGGATACATCACGGTTAAGTCATTTCTCCCTCAATTCAATAATGCAACACTGATTTCCACAGTTGTTCTGTAAGTGGAAGAAATTTTTAAAAAACTCTGACCCTCTGTGGGAGCATGATCATCTTTTATCCTTGTACAGATTTATTAAGCCAACTTTAAACAGGCCTGGCTGATATGTGAAACTGTCTGGAAATTAACTTAGCTTGGCATTCACATCAACAGCTAACACACTTTGACTGTTTTACAGCAGTGTATGAAAATTAGTATTAAAAATGTGATACTCAGGCTCCTTTCCAGGGACTACAATCTGCTTCCAATAAATCCTGATCGCTGATTGCAAGTGAAACTACCTTCCGGTTTTGCCTTCAGCTAATAGTAGCTCACATACCAGTGTGACACAGCTATTATTAATATTAAAGTTTGTCTGAGCCCATCTTGCACTTGGACACATTGTTATAATTACAACAACACGTCTGCTACAGATCATCATTATCATTATCATCACCAACTGTTCTGTCTATAGACAGGACAGAAGCAAAACCTCTTTCTCTAGTTTTCTCTTTCTTAATTTGTCCATAAGTTTTTCCTCTTTGGACTTCATATGGTCATTTTATCTTCTTGGTCTTTTTTATAGGAGTTTTCCCTTGATTGCTGCTTCCATCAAACTGTTCCCATCAGTCATGTGACCAGTCCAGACTTTCTCACATTTTATGATTAAGGAGATGAATTCTTGTTTCTCTGGCACTTGACATAGATTCTCTTCATTTGATTTCTCTTCCTCCAGCTTACTTTCATCACTCTTTACCAAATCAACATTTCAAAAGTTTCCAGTTACTTTATGTCTTTCTTTCTCATTGACCATGTCTCAGATGTTTCTGTTGCCAATGAGCTCCAGACATTTTTATCCTTCTTTCAGCTGTTTATCAAAGTGATTTGTGAGGAGGCCTTTTTCTTCTTTGTGAAGGCAGCTTTGACCATTCTGATGCTGATTTCCTTAGGGCATCGGACATCTGATGTTAAGTTAAGGTCACTGCCTCCAGCAGTTTACACTACTATATTTACAATGCAATACTATATTTCAAAACTGTTGAATTCTTTGCCATCGATTCTTGACAAGCTTATTATTTTTTTTTCATTTTTATTCACTTTTCAAATTCCATTGCTGTTTCACATACAGTAGTTTAGGATCTAAACCTGTTGTCCTTTGTGTTTGCCAGTACTGCTTTGTGATCATAGTCTACCTCCTCCAGTCATTAATTCCTCCCAATCTTCCTTTCTCACTGCTTTTATATATTCATAGAATAGTGTGGGTGATTTTATGCATCTTATACCTTTTCTGGTAACTGTTTTCTCTGATTGCCCTTTTGCTGTTTTCTATAGAGTATATAGTTATGTTGCTGTATATCCCATGCATGGTGTTGAGTCAGTTTTCTCTCCTACCAACCCACTCCAATTATTTTGAGTACTCTGAGTAAGGTGTTACAGGTGACTGTGTTTCTTGAAGTCAATGAATTAGCTGAATACTCCGTGATGAAGTCTCAAGCTCCTTTCACATATCGTTTGCATTACCCCAATGGCTTCTCATGTTCCACATCCTGTCTGAAATCCAAATTGGTCTTCTGCTTCAGATAAGAAACTTTATAATTTGATCCAGACAGGTCAAAATTTCAGTAGATGTGAACACTGAAAACTTATATTTTCTTCACCTTGTGAAGTAATCTGATGGATCACATAAGCCACATCTGACAGAACCCTACACAGTACTTTTCTGCAGGACAGTGTTGCTCTTGTTCAATGTCCAATAACCTTTTATACATTTTAATATTAATTCACTACTTTGGATTTCTTCAGGACATTTAATTTCCATATAACAACAATCTAACAGGTAAACATAAAAGCATATCATGATTCTTTTCTAATTAATATGCCTTTAGTAGTAAAGTGTTTAGTCTACAAATGCTTTAAGTTTGATTTTTCAATCCTAAATGTTCATTGTCATTTTCTTATATGATCTGGAGAAAAACACCTGTGTTGTATTTCATTGGTTACTATACTTTAATCAACAGAAATTGTTGATCTGGTGAGCAGTTGTGAAGCTGTGTTTTAATGCTTTCCTATTTTATTTGTCCTTAATAAGGGGAGTCATTATCTATTTTTCTGCCATTTATCGAAAGGTACACATCTACTTCCAAGGTTTATATCAGTCAGAATTGGCTAAATGGAAATACAGAGTTGAAGAGTTGGCAAAAAAAAAATGATCTTCATACCCTCGGGGGTGCCCCAGGGACTCCCCCTCTTTAAATCCAAAGAAAAGCATCAATATCAGCATCTGGGGCTTCTTTTCACCCCTTCCTCCTCCCTACAAACACAGCCAAGACAGCATCAAGACAAGAAACAGGGGAAGGGCTTCTAACTTCAGTTATTTATCTGTAGTAATTTAGAGCTTTGTAAGATTTCATCTACAGCATACAGAATTTTGCGAAATTATGTTCAGCTTCTGTTGAAATAAATTATTACACGTTGTAGTATTAGCACGCATAATAGCTGATGTAGCAACGACACTTTCAAAAGATCATCTAAATAAAGTATCATGGATGATTTTAGAGCCATTTTACATAGTTTAAATCATTTTAAATATGAGACGCTCAAAGTGCATCTTATTTGAAAAGGTAAAATGCTAGAAATACAAACAAAGGTAAATGAAAAAAATAATTGAAGAATTTGATAGTGCTTTTTGACAAATTAAAATGAATTAAAAATAAGCTATAAATACTCTGAGCACAATACAAAATATTGTCAGATATTTAAAGACTGGGCACAATGCCCTATTCCCTTATAAAAAGCACAATAAGGAAAAATGACAAAAAGCTGAAAAAAATCACTTCGGGCTTCCTAACAAAGCATTTACAGATCTTTTTTATGCTCGAGTGTGATGTAAAAAACATGCAAGGTTTCTTACAATGAGAGTGTCTATGGATAACATCACCACTTTGTTACATTTTAATAGTTTTACAAAACCCGATTTGTGGTGCTCCAAAACCTCAGAGGCAAGCTTTGCGAATTTGCCTTACAAAAATCTGATAGCTTGCAACACAAATGAGGGTTAAAAACAACCACAGCAGCCCCTCTCCTTTCTTGCCCTTTTTGCTCTAATCTCCTGTCAAAATTCACACGTCTGGAGACAGTTGACACGGGCTTTTCTACTTCCTCAGGAAGAAGGGCAGGAACAATGGGAAGACCTTCGGATGGCGCCTGTGGGTTGTGTTCCTGATCTTGACTGAGGGCAGCCAGGGTCAGTGGCCTGCGCCACAGGGGCTGACCTCCAGGGGGAGAGAGAACCACAGCAGCCCTTCTGCTGATATGCAGCCTGATTAGGGGCCTACCCTGGGAGACTGTGCCCAGAGGAAGCCCCGAGCCACCTTACTTCTCCACTCTCCATATTGAATTGCCACATCTGGGGAAGAAGAGGAAGACTGATCTGTGTGGGGCACGGAAGAAACTCAGAGTGTAAGGTCAAAAACAAACAAAATGAATCTCCTGGGATTTGGAATGCCAGCGTCCAGTATTACTTTCTGTCTGGGAAATTTCTACACATTTTTTTAAAGACAAAGATATGACTTTCTGTCAGTTTTAAGAAAGTGAGTAGTTTAACACTTTACAAGATGTCCACAATAGTTAAACTACATCTAAGTACTGATCTATGTTTAACATACAAACGCATATGTATGAATATGTGTTCACACTGGAGGTAAAAATTCGGTGCATTTCAATAAAATGTACAGGTGTTCCCATAAACATAACTGCTCTTGCTCTCTCTCCCCCTACTGTATATGTGTATGTACAGCATATATGATCCTGAAATCTCCGAGGCTTTGGTTTGTTTGCAATATGCTTTTCAACAGTGCGACCAGAAGGCTCCCCTCAGAGCCCCAGGGGGAGCTGTAATCCAGCCGGAGTGGATCATGCGGATTGAAGCTGACAGTTGTTAGCAGCGCACCTGAGCAATCCTACATTCCCTTTGTGATCATCTGGCCCTATGGATTAGGATTCGTGGCAGGGTTATGGAAGCATAGTCCTGGGACTGTTTTCGGGACTTGTGCTGAAAACCACCAAATGTGAAATATACTGTGTGTTTTCTTTTGTTTTCTGTCACATGGTGAAGCGTGAGTAAAAATATGCAAATTACAGGTTGAGGAAACTTCATTCGGTCAGCAGTTTCGGAAGTTAGGACTATCACGGTCACTTTGTCTTTAACAGAAAAAGCTGCTCAGTTCTCTTGGGCTCTGGGGGTATTTCTGAGAATTGTTCATATTCAGGTTTTTTATTCCATACTCGTATTTCAGATGTGCATTGTACATACTTTGGAGCGAGAATCTTGGCTTGCTTTATACTAGATTAAAACATACACTAGAGATCAATTTTAATACTTTGACACTGATATTTTTAAAAGAGCTAGTGCCAGTAAAAGTCTTTGGCTATTGCAGTGTTTTCCTAAAATAAACCTTGTACTAATGCAAGTCCCAGAATCTATCATCAGCTGACTGTTACTAAGAACAGTTGCTGGTCAAAGTTTAATATGAAAAAGACCCCAGGTTTTAACCAGTTATACCTCTCATTCATATTCAGAAAGTTCAGTAACTGTATTTTCTAAAATTAATTGGTGAGCACTTGTTTCCCTCATCTGTCTGTAATGAATTCTCCTAAACATCTGAAAGCACTTCTAAAGATGTCAGAGTTTAGTGCTCACTTAGCGTCAGGCCTGTTGTTAATGTGGTCTGACTCTTACACATTATCCTTGCGTCTACATTTCGACTCTGTAATTTAAAGCATAAAATTGTGTCATATCTTTTTTATTAGACAATTATACAACTGCTGCATCTTGGAGAATCCTACATGGGCCTGCAGTAATCAGGCTTGGCTTGTGAAATATCTCTTTTATGTTTTTTTATCATTTAAATTTTTTTAGGTTCCTTACAATTGCACTGTGAAATGGAGGCAGATGCCTTCTTAAAATCATATTATTGTCAAGGGCCTGCTCCTCTCAGCAGCACCTGTTCTGTGGCAATCTGCTTGTTTACAGTCTTAATCTGAAGGTGATAATTTATAGGAACGTATCTTTTGTTCCCAATCTACACAGAGTAGTTGTGCTTTTTTCCGTTTACAGCGCGGTATAAGCAGGAAACAGTTGCGGCTGTTGTTGGTGGCATTGCTAAAGGTGCGCACGCATGTGTTTTGAGAGTAAAAGAAGTGGGGGATGTGCAGGAGGGTAGGGGTTGGTCATGAGTTCACCTGTGATTTTTGCTTGACAGCTTCACCACGCACATCAGGCCCTGCCAAATGCTATGCCATTAATTTATGATTTAAAGTAATTAACTTTTGCTGATTAAAGTAATTATTTCAAGTGCATTGCACTCAGGCCCAAATGATGTGCAGTGCTGCTCTCCGCTGTACGAGCGAACAGCATGCCAAGTGCTTTAAAGCTGCATCAGGGATCTCATGGCAGCTTCTGCCAGTCTAACAAATCTGCCATCGTTTATGGCTGACTTGTACTAACTGCTCATTTTAATGCCCACTTCTGGCATCACCCTGTAGCTGCTCCACTTACCTCCTTGTAGTAAACAACACAGGGCTTCAGAAAAAAAAAAGTTCTTGTAAGGCTGTGGACAGCTGCAAAACTCTTTCAGACCTCATCCGGCCAGTTTTCATGAAATTTACGAAGGCGAACACATTTAATGCAAGAATGTGCACAATCGTCCAGCATGCACATACAAATTCAAAACTCAGCAGGCTGGAGTGCTGAATGTTTTCTTAATCTGCACAGAGAGGTGCAGATTGGGGATCATTTCCATTCCTAAAGGAGAACTGACCTTCACAGCTTCAGGGGTTTTAGGAAAACATAGCAAAAGGGCTTCTAGAAAAAGATTAAAAATAAAAAAGAAGTCATTGCACCATAAACAAAAACTGTTTTGGGAGATACAGTATGTTAACATATCCATCTTGTTTAAGGGGGGCAATATGATTCTAAAAGATGAAAATGAGGGTGATGATGATGGTTATTCTTTGTATTATTATTACATTTTGCATTCTTAAGACATAAACCTACCAGTTATAGCTCAGATGGTCAGTTGATAATTTTTGAAAGCCTATTTTAATTTGCTGAGGTAAGGCATTAGCCCAAGACTCTTTCATTAAAAGGACATTTCTTCAAATTGCTGAAAAAATATTTTTGTTTCTGTTATTCCACCCTCCTGTTTTCACAGCTCACTTCTGTTTCCAAACATGCTTGGCATTCTTTTTTCAATGGTTTAGATGTGGTTGATAGTACTTTACAAACGTTTCAATGGATCAGTGTTCTGCAGTAACAGAATGAGGTTCCAGGATAATTGGAGATACAGGTGCCAAGTTACCATGTGATATCTTACTGGCACAGGGACATACCACCTCAGGGACTGTGGTGGGTGTGTGTGCATCAGGTGCAATTGAATTGGCTCATTTGACACAGGCAGCATGTGCTCTGGACATGTTATAACCCTAACAGCATGATTCCAGTGTTTAATGAAGAAAAACTGGAGTTGGACACTTACAATTTCACTCAGCCTTATAGTTGTCCTACCAAAGGAGTCATTTACACATTCTTTTACTCTCTTTGCAAATGGTTTGTGAAATGATTTATATTTTATTCAGATTTTTAAATTAATAAAAATTAAAAACAACAATAATTTTACAATTATTTTAATTGTACAAAGATTATTTTGGTAATGATCTTAAATGGTTTTTAAATTGTCTAATTATACAAAGTGCTCAAACAAATAAAGTGTCTTGAATCAATACCGAGGTCCTGAGTTAGAGCTTCCTGAGTTAGGGAGTTTGGGGATCAAACGTTCTTATGGAGGAAGCTGTTTCCTTTATTGCTTAATTCTCTTGGCTACCTCGGTCCAGATCGTGGCAGGAGATTTTTTACTGCCAAAAACAGCAGAGAAGCAATTTCCTTTTCTTGTCATTAAACTAACCTGCCACATGTAAATACAAAACACAAACGTAAGAAAAATAAATAAAAGGATTCTAGACAATCCCAAACATAGGTTGCTCACCGACGGCTTTATTAGCCTATAGCCTGGATGCATTTTTCTGAATGTGTTTTTCACAAAAAGAATGGAAATAGAAGGGTGCTGGCAGCAGAACAACAATGGCCTAGCAGGCCGAGGTGACATAGCAGGCCCTGGAGAGCTTGCTGGGTTTAAATGGCTCCATTTTGTGGAAGGAAATTTTGTAATAACTGAAAATAATAAATAATGAGCCCATTTTGTGCTTGACTGTGGCCTGCAGTCTACAAGAGATATTAGAAGCAATTTGCAGTCAACGTGCAGGTCTGTTCCATCTAAAATATTATCAATGAGCTTGTCAGCCTGAGCCCTAACCTCCTTTTGTTATTTTCAGCTGCACTCTCCTCAGGTGCTTCTCTCTGTACCCTCGGCCCCCAAAGACTAGCAACAGGATGTCATACACCTGTTTTGCTTAAGGCTGGGACTTGGAGCCCCACGCGCCAGAGTGCCGGCATTGGCTCGCTAGCCTGCCTTGCTCAACGTATATGTCAGGATGTCAGATGATAGTTGTTGTATCTGCAGCTGTTGCATAAGAACAGTGCCAGGGGCGCGCGTTTCCTGCGGTGAGCTTTAATTTGCTCTCCCCTTCCCTGAAGAGCTCCCATCTCCTCACCTTGCTGATTCTGCTGCAGATGTAACAGGGCACAGTCCACGTGCAGCTGAGACTCAGCCGAGTGTGTACGTGTGTCAGGAGGAGCAAGGGGGAGGGGGTTTCTAGGACAAAACTTTCACTCCTGAGAGAGGCGCATACTCAAAGTGTTCGTGGGCTGATCGGGAGACGAGGGCAACCATTTAACCTTGCAACATCCAACATGTGCGTTTTGGGAAGCGATGGGTAGGAGAGTTGGAAAGAAAATTGTCACTGCTGACAGAAAAGAAGAATTCTATTCTCGTCGCATATTTAGACTTTTTAAGAGGCACTTGTTTTATAATATCAAACTTGTGCTGTTTTTTTAAAAAAAACATTTCATGAGTGCTTCCTAAGCATATTAATTTAGGTCAAAATAGCAGTACTCTTTCATGAAAAAACTTGACCTGTCAGTTGTGATCTTTACTTGGTTTTATAAAAATGGCCTGCTTTGCCATGAGAAATGTATTTAAAATCTTTCTGCATTTATTTATTACACAAAAAAAATAAAGCTATGTCCTTAGGAAAAAAAACGAATGCAATGGCAAGAATTTTGGCAGATGCTGGAACAGAGCTTCTTGTTCTCTGATCTCTTCAGTTTCCATTACATTGTTCCACTTTGGAATCATTATATTTGGTATTTTCCAGTGCGAAGGAGTCTTTTTGCTCTGTGGTCTGCAATTCTTCTGGCCTGTACAACTAAATTCAGTGAAATCTTCATTTGTTTAAGTCTGACTTGTGAATTTCTGGCCTGGAGAGATGGAAAAATCCTTCTCTGTGTGTTGACTCTGATATGAGGGCCCACTGCACTTTCTGCAGTCTAGCCAAAAGCCTGGTGTTTCATTTCTATTAAATCTTACAAAATCCAAAAATGTGAAGCTCTTAACATAACATGAGAACGCAAGAAAAGATAGTGACCATACATTATAGGCTGAAATAAACACTGAAGAAGGAGACCAATTTAGCTATAGTGTGTAATATACAGTAAGTGTACAATCAATCAATATTTTACAGAGAGACCTTTTGTGATACACACAGACTTTCTGAAGAGCCATGGTTTCAACAGCTGCATTTAAATCTGGAAGAACAATGATAGAAGGTGCCAGCGTTGCCACAAAGTAGCAGATCATTGATATTCTCCCTAATGCAGTTTCAGTGCTTTGATGTGACTGTGAAGTAGACTAGAGAACTTTATTTCATAATGTGCTGTAGGATCTTAATTGCAGAAGGTTTAGGTTTAATTGTATGCTGTTAGATAACAGGAAATACCGACCTTGTATTGAGAATGGGAGTGCTGCATTTTTTAAGAAAAGGAGTCAATCTAATTTTGTAAACCGAATTATAATAAAATACAAAACATTAGATTAGATTAAATGTCTTGCTATCAGTAATATACCTCTAGGATACCTTTGGGGATTATAGGTAAGTATGAGAACAGAAGTAGGCAGAACAGTGCTTAGAGGTATAAAATACTGTAAACTATATATACTGTATATACTGTAGACATGGGAGTTCCCCCAAATTGTGTTAGATCGCCTTATCTTGGAAAACATTTTTATTGCACATTTAAACAGTATATCATGTCTCTTGTAAAGGACCAACATTACTGATTTAATAACAATGCAAAAAAACACTAAATATTATATCAAAGCTTTAAAACTTTTACATACACTTGGTTAAAAATGCCTACCAATGTAATTACTGTATATGGTGGCTTTTTTACAGCCTACATCAAAAGCCAGTGTTGGCATTTTCTTTCAGTAATCATACATACAAAATGTACTTACTGGGAAGCATTTAAGTTACTGCAAAAGGTCACTTATTCTCAGTGGTATTTAACTCAAAACTCACTACAGGAGGCAGTTTGTGAAAATGTCTTCCATGTAGCCAATCAATACTGTGTGTTGTGGACGCAGTGTGCAGTTAAACAGCCTTACTTCAGATCTTTAGCAATTGAAAGTATGCAATAACAGAATTCTATACCTTGTTCAATGTTTCACAAATTAAAATTTATAACACAAAATAATATGCATAGAGCTGACCCACTATTTTATTTTTAATGCTACCTTCACCATTAATTAACCATTCTCTTAGCTTAAATATCCACAAAAATGATACATAGGACCAAAAACAGAGACAACACAGTTAACCTGGGTTTTTCACCAAAATGCAGGTTAATCTAGAATTATAAACAAGCAGTAATTATACAAATAGATTGGTGACTTTGATTGGAAAACATTGTGTTCTGTTTCAATACAAATTTTGTAACATATCAGTTATAAATCTGATATACTGTAACTGGTAGATTCTATAGAAAAAAATCACTCTATCAAAGAAGGGAACAAAATTCATAGATGTTAAAGTCTACAAGAAAATCTGAAAAAGTTAACTCAAGTGTTTTATACTGATACCAGGAAATGTTTACAGTATGTAGCCACACTTTAAAATACTGGGCAGTTCTGTTAGTGATATGGCGATTAGGAATTACTACCTGATCAACCTTATTTCTTACAAGAGACTTCAGAACCCAAATGATAAGCTTGACAGTAATGAGCTGGGATTAACACATTTTTGGCATTATTCAAAAGTGCACACAAATGTAAAGACACTGCTCATCTTTATTTAGTGTGGCTTTATAAATGTAAAGAGTAGCAAATTACTAATTTGTACAAATATTTTTGCCATATTTATTGTTTTTAAATGCCATTGAATAGACACGTAATATTGTGCATTTTGTGTACTGTAGTTACTTCTGTGAACATTCCTGTTTTCATTTGAACATGAGGTTCCAGCTGTATGTTTGTAGCTCTTTTATACCAGCCTCTGTGTTTATCTAGGAACAAAAAAGTCAGATGAACCCCAGCAACACAATTCTCACTGCACATTTCATGGCACAGATAAAGAGATTCAATTTTCACCTTCCTCAAGTCTTGTTCATTTTTCCATTTTTTCCCACGTCAAGACAGCTGCCTTTGATGTTGGCAACTAATACACAAGGATAAAAAAACACAGTTTGGAGAGAGCTGACAGATAAAACAAGAGCGGAGCACCATTACTCAACAATCCTGCATAATTAGAGTACCTTAGCACACTGTAGACAGCAGCCCAGTTGAATTATCCAGGTCCCATCCAAGGTGTGTATTTTCTGACAGGTTTAAAAGCAGCACAGAAAATTTCCATATCATCTCTGCTGTGAAGTGCTTGGAAAAACCTTTGATGGAAATATTACCAGGAACTTTTGTGAAACAACAAAGAACAAATGAGAACGAGATGCATAGAGTCAAGCTGAGCCTTGAAGCAAACAAATTACTAAACTTGTACACAGACACAAACAGTCTTGCAATGTACAACAGAATGCAACAGAACACTTTTTAACCAGTTCCCCTTAACTTGGACTTTGATTTTGATGTTGTAGTTGGAAGGAAATCTGCAACCAGTGTACTGTTTTTTTTTCAGTAACATACTTCAGAATCCATATTAGTCATCAACTTTCACTCATTTGTCAATCAGTCCCATTTTGTATGTAATCATGCAAGACAATTTAAAATATTAAAATGCTGTATAGTAATTCGTTATATGTTTGTAAGACTTCTGTGTTTCTTGTGTAAGTAAAAAAAAAGAAATAAATACTTTAAGTTATTGTGTCCAAAACTGCCATGTATTTCATCCAGTGCTGGGTTCTTCATGTATCAGTGCTTTGGTGTCCTTGACTAATCCTTGTATGTATTAACATTACTTTCACAAAGCCAAAAAAGGTTATTCAGAGATGGTAAATGTTTAACGTATCTGAAATTACTAATTTAATAAAAATATGTAATAAATAAAAAGATTGTCTTGGCATCATTTTAGAAGCATTGGGAAGATAAATATTTCAAAAAACATTTGTTTTTTAGACTGGGGAATTTTTGTCTCTGTATTTCACTCTATCAGCTATGGATACAGTGGTTGCTGGCTCTGTATCCTAATGTGAGACTAAACAGAAAAGACATTATTGCACCCTAGATAGGCCATTGCATTGCGGTAGCCAAGAGCTAAACTGAAAAAAGGGTTTTAAAGGGAGGAACAGGTGTGTCACACTGTGGGGGTTGGATGTGGACCAAAAGAAATGGCCCAATCGTCATCCCTCACGTTCATTATCTGCTTCATAATTAGGCCACAGCTTCGATAGAACTTAACTCATGCCATATGGGCTAATGTAGTAGCGAAAAAGACCCCCTACACAGGTGACAGTCTGTCAAAGTGAAGGCCTGTTAACATAAAACCAACAATACCACAGCTTTTATATCTACATGGCAAGGTGCAAAAATCCTTAGAAAAGAACTTCACTTTGATCCAAGTCTCAGAAGAACTTGTAGTGCCTACAGGTAAATAGCTAGCTTGCTGAGATTTGGTAAGGAACTTGGTATAGATACTGTCTTACAGAAGCAAACTTCAGAATTTAGATTTCCACGTACAGAACAAAGTAACAGAGGTTTATAAATAATGATATACAGTAATGTTAACATAGCAGTAATATTTTCTGTAAACATCATCAATGATGCTCTTTCATACCATTCACTGAAGGCATATGAAACAACCAACCAAGCAAAAAGTATTCAAACCTGACTTGGTACCGATACAGGGTATAAATACAAATATATTGCTTAGCATCACAAGAATGCCAGCTTGACTGTAGCGAAGACCTACTAACATTTTCTCTCTTACTGGAAGTTGTAATATTTTTAATTAGTAGAACTGGAGTTGTATAAAATGCATTAATTCAGTGAACACATACTGTAGCTAATACGTTCACACCCACGGCTCAGGCCAGCAGTTTTTCACCTTTTCTGCTCAGAGCCTCCAGGCTGTTCAACAAGCACTAAACCGCCAAACCAGAACTCCAGCACTGGACGTCAGGGGCTAGTAATGCTTAAGTCATTTTTAGTAGGGAAATTCTGTGATATCTGCGTGTCAGGCACTCATAAGATTTTGATCACCAAATCAAATCAAATCACCAAACACAATTATACCACAATGCTTTTTATAAATTTATCCTGAAAACTGAAGTACCTTTAAAAAGGGAATGTGGAGAATGTCTTTCTTTAAAGAACAATTTAAAGCATTATTCATCTTGGAAAAATATTTATTGTGAATTATAAGATAATAGTTCTAAAGAAAAACTGTTAAAACCAATTTTTAACTTATAACTTATTCTATAAGAAAGCAAAGGAAATGTATTACTTGAACTTCACAGTCACTTTTCTTTGGCTTGAAGACAGCAGTTTCTGTGTCAGAATGCAAAGCAAGGCATTATCCTCAGTATGGTAGCAAGGCAAACTTAATTGTCTCAAAGTGCTTGTGTGAATGTGTTGGTACAGAGGACTGCTTTGTAAAATTACAGCTTTTGGCACTACTTTATGCCTCTGGGTGGTGTTGGGTATGAGGGTAAGAAACAGAAAACAACAACATACTACTTAGTACTCTAAAAGACTCTCTAGTTGGAGATGCACAACAGTGTTGGGGTTAAGCACAATTTCCCCCCATTCAGCTGAGCTTTTGTTTTTGTAAGTTATTAAGTGAAGACAACAACAACAAAAAAACAACCAAAGCAGGACAGCCATTCAGTAACCAATTGTGCAGCAAGTAAGTGCTTCTGAAACTGAACATCTGTTATTATTAATCCACAATACAACACAAGTTCGCACTGGAGTCTAGTTTCTGTTCACA
This sequence comes from Lepisosteus oculatus, assembly GCF_040954835.1. Lineage (NCBI taxonomy): Eukaryota > Metazoa > Chordata > Actinopteri > Semionotiformes > Lepisosteidae > Lepisosteus > Lepisosteus oculatus. Next base: position 26,089,833 of record NC_090699.1, on the reverse strand, counting down.
GATTATTTGTGGGGCAGTACTAATGTGTGACTTTAGCCTAACCAAGTCTCCTTATGGAAATGGCAAAAGAGAGATCTGTTGTTTTGTTTCACAGTTTGTGCTTATCATGTCAATAAACATTTGGAATTAAAAGCTCCTCAAATGCGATAATTCATTCAGCGTCAAATAGTGTGTGTTGATAATTATAGTTGCCAGGAAAATCCAGCACTGGAATATTCATTAGATGTCTTTACTGCAACGTCTGAGCTCTTGATTTAATGAATTTATTATAAAGGACTAGCATCCTAGTTAGATTGTAAAGAATTTATTGAGAAACACTCCTGCAATACAACAAAGAAACAACTGGATTTTAATAGAAAAGTTCAGATCTCATATTGTCATTTCTTATACTGTACAATACAGTATGTATAGAATGTATACAGTATTATGCTGTTCAGCAAAGGTATCTAAAAAAAACATATGAAGAAAATGAAACAGAAATAAAATGTTTTTTGTCTATATGTTAAAGTACTTAATTAATAAAACCATTGTAATACTGGCACAAACATATGTAAAACTTCCAGAGAAAATTATATTTAAATGAAAACAAAGGAATATTCCCATACTAACACAGCCTCATGACAGAAGTATGTACTGCAGCACCCTTTTATATTTGGGCTTGATATGCTAATGCTGACTGAAATATGCTTTGTGATAACTGGTATTCGTTTCAGATTATCGCTGGTACCTCAAGAGAATATTCCGGCTTCATGTGTTCCCTTTATAACATTCAATAGTTTTGATCCGTGAGATATCCAGTTGGGATGAACATAAGCTCAGACTCAGGAATTTGTGCTGAAGCGGGTTTTGGCATGCTAGCTATACAAGATTCTGTAGATAAGGGGTTGTCTCCATGAATGAATGTGAATAAATAACTTGTAGAAACAAAGAATGCATCAAAGAAAGTGTGAGTGGAAAAGTGGTTGGCAGAATGATACACTGTGTGGAGAGACAAAGACAAAGGGCTCTTTCATTCCACCCACCTCTGTACCACATTCTTAATATTGACCAACACTACACATAAAATCAAATATCCAACACACAGACATCTAAAAACATGGAACAGGCAGGGCAGAACCTGAAAGCATCTACTTTTATAGAACCTACTGACATTTGTTTAAAATTAAAATAAATGGAAGAATCCTTTTAAAATGTGCTGGGAAGACAGCTTTAATTAACAGACAAATCTAAAGTTACAAGCATGATTCTTTCAGCCCAAGAAGTGGAATCAATATTTATTCATTATCATGTGAAATATGTGGTAAACGGCTTGCCAGGGGTATTTGAAAAACTGTTACTGTGTTACGACACTGAGCTAAACCAATTGTACCAGCAGTGAAGGAGATATGGATTTTTAAAAAATTAGAAGATTTTTTTTAATCAAAGTATAGCTTTAACCAGAAACTCTATTAATAATTTGTAAAAACAATATAAAATATTAATTGTATTTTTCAGAGTGTTGGACGTCAGAGCTCCACCTGCTGTTTTTTTACAGGTATTACATAAAGACTTGCTCTACAGAACTGGCTGTGAATGCTTCTACAACTTAGATATTTATCAGCTACTATTGAAGAGTTATTAAACTATGCATAAGGTGCTACAGAGTGTTTCTGATACAAATACTATTTTGTGAGATTTCTAATGCAATGGAACTATATAGTCAGTTAAAATATACACCAACGCTGAATAATATCATGTATGCAAAAACCAGGACAATGTATTATTTTTAGAGTTTTAACTTTTGCTTTTTTTCAACACCAGTGTCAAAAAATGTTCCTCAAAACAGGTTTCTTAAAAAATGGTGAGAGAAAACTGGAGCACCCAGAGAAAACCCTCTTGAATCCAGAGCGGACATCAGAACTCCTCCCAGAAGACTGCATTCCCAAATCAAGCCCAGAACCCGAGAGCGTGAGGCAGCAGTGCTACTGTAACTACCACGCCACCATGCTGCCCTCTGCCTTTTCAGTTTTTGAAAAATCTCAGCTGTCTCAGTGGAGTTCAACTTGGTAAGCTTCAAACTGCATGACACTCAAAAGCATTAATGATTTCTGTTGCTGATGGTTTCCCTCACTTTTGCAAACCAATCCCTACCCTTTTCTATAATTTATCCCTGAATCGTCACAGTGGAGCTGTCTGTCTCTTTACACGTCTTTCAGTGCCAGTATGATGTACAAACTTCGCAGTCTTTTCTTCAGGTTTAAATTTCTTTGATGTTTTTTTTTCCTACTCGAATGACAACTCTCTTTTTTAGGGGGATTGTTTATAAAAGTGAAGTTTAGAACTTGTGCTGCTGCTGTGGAAATTCCTTAACCCTTTCTGCTTGGTTATTGTGAGAGGTTGATAAAAGCTTTGTCTGACATGGGGGTCTGAAATGGAGAAGCTTAAGAACATAGGAAAAGGAGATTTTGTAAGGCTTCTTTAAAGACATGCGCATACCTCGAAGGAAGAACTAGCCTGGATGGTGAATGTCTTTCAAGTAACATCAAGAAAACATGTTGTAACAAAAGAGTTATTAACATTCTTGATTTTCAAGTGACAGATATAGTCCATATTTTACAGTCAGTTGCAGAGAAAGTGAAGTAGCAGAGACGAGGCTGAGGAAATGCAAGGCCAATAGTACTAGAATGGCGATAAGATTAAACAGACTGACATACAGTACAATATAAATGGCACCACAATTGCAGGAATTACGATTTTATTTTTTCCAAGAACCATATATATTACATATATACACGCACTTGATCAGGGCTCCACAGCCTAAATGTTTTTTTTTCTTTTTACTTTTCAGCACGGAATTAAACTCTAACTGTGCCTTTGCAGCTCTAATGTTATCACAGCTCCCCAGCCTAACCTCTTTGGACTACACATATATGCATACATACTGCATAATATGCAAAACCTTGTGAGATTACACAGGCTTAGAATGAATGTAAAAGGCCTAATTTTTAGTTTTATCTGGTAGTATATGGTATACTTTGTATACAATATGTATACCAAAGAGAACATACAGTAATTAATAATCTTCTAAAAATAGGTTTGATATGCTTGGGATGATATGGGCATAAGCATTTCTACTGATACATAGCATAGTAAGTGTCAAGTACTGTAGTAGTAAGAGAGATGGGTCCTTTGTTAAAATAGATTTCACTGTATATATGGTATATTACTTATATAATTGCATTAAAATAACACAAATATGAGGTTAACATAATTATTGGTGCTGAAAATTCTTTTTAAATGTTTGTCTTTCAATGATTCATACTATATAAAAGAAAATACACAGAATTCATGAAAATATGCAATGGTAGTGTGGTTGATGGTGCTGTGTTTAAATCCAGGCTGGGAGGTCTTCTTTAGGGAATTTCTATGTTTAGGGAATTTCTATGTGCATGGGTTTTCTCCATGTACTCCAGTTTCCTCTTGCAGTGCAAAGACATGCTGTCCAGGATGTCATTTCTAAATTGCCTCAATGCCATCCTGTCCAAGGTGTAGTTCTGCCTTGTGCCCTGTGCCTGCTGAATTAAGCTCTGCTCACCAGAAACCTCTAAGGATAAAGAGGTTACTGAAAATGGATGGATTGATGCAATGAATTTGTCACAATTTGTTACTGTTTAATTAATCTACTTTTGTTTCCGTCATTCCCTAAAACTCTGATTCTCTGATGGTCTGAAGTGTGGAGGACTGATTGTTACTAAGAATCCTGCTGGTTTCTAGCCTTTCAGACTTGCCTGTTTGATCGTGACCAAACAGCCTTTCTCAAAAAGATGTTTGGAGAGATTGTGAAAGAACTGTTATGCTGTAGAGAAATATGACTGTCACAGATGAGGCTCACTGGATTCACTATAAGAGCAATTGGTTCAACTTGTCAGTGAGTGCACAGCCAGAGGCATTTTGGCTCCACTGCTATTAATCACATACTTTTCTTCAGGATGACATTCAACACCAAAACACGCACTGATTATGAAAAAAAAACATTAATATATTTGTATGCATACATGCAAACACATACTGTACATTTCCAGTATATATACTGTAGAAGTATGGAGTAGGTTAAACTGCAGAGCATGTATAAATGACTAAAAAGGATATGTTGCACACAGGATATAAATGATTAAAATACCATTGGTTTAGATGGTTAGAAAGAAATGTAACCACACAGTACGGGGAAACCTGTGAAAGAGACTTATACTGCACTATGGTTAAATTTCTTTCTAACCAACTAAAGAATAACTTGTTTTCCAAAATGTCTTAAAGCATTTTTTTTCTCAGTTATTTGAACCTCATGCTCAACATAAACAATTCCATTTCTATGTATAAATACATGTATTTACCTGTATATGTGTGTTTGTATGTCAATTATATAAAGTGTCTTGCAGCAGTATTCAGGCCCTTGCATAGTTTTCACAGTCATAACTCTTTGAAGTAGAAATTAAAATTTGATATATGCACAACCTACTTCACACATTCAAAACAAAAGGCCAAAAAGAAAGAAGTAAATAAATAATATGCCAAAAAAATGGAAAAGTCATGATTTGCTGTGGGAAACTTACATTTATTTAGGTGCGCAAAATATCTTTAACAAGCAACACAATTACATGATTTCAAAATAATGTGAATCAATGCCAAGCAAAGAGAAAACCGGTAAGGTTTGGAACTGCGAGGCCTACAGTGCCTTTAAAAAAGCTATCGATGCAGTGGCAGAGATGCGACCAGATTTGCTCAAATCAACAATATCCCAGTCAGTCTACAATGCTGGACTATAGCGGGGTAGAAAACCCATCTCGAATTTCATGGAATTTTAAGTGTTACAGCAAACATGAGGCAAAATGTTTTGTGGTGAGACAAAACTAAACTGGATCATTTTGGCCTAAATGCTAAGTGTTTCATCTGATAAAAACCCAAGATAATGCATCACTAAGTCAACACCTGTTGTCAAGCATTGGGGTGGCAACATTATGTTATAGTTCTGCTTCTCATTAACACGTACAGTATAGCTTGTCAAGACTGATGAGAACATGCTGTAGATGGATCAAAGTACTGGCAAATCTGCCAGCAGGAAAACCTGCTTCAGATGTAAAACTGGGACAAAAAAACACCTTTCGGCAGAACAATGATTCAAAGAATAAAGCCAAAGCAATCTAGGAGTGGCATAAGAATAAGAAAATGAATGTCCTTTAGTGGCACAGTCAAAATCCCGACTTGAATCTTATAAAGAATGTGTGGAAAGACTTAAAAATTGCTGTACATGAATGGCCACAGAAAAACTTGAGAAAGCTTGAGTAAATCTCCTAAGAAGAATGGGAAAATATCGTACTAAACTAGTGTGCAAAACCGGTAGAGACTCATGGCACTAAGATGCTTCCACCTAATATTGAGCTTGTGTCTGAATTAATATGAAATAAATAAATATATTTCATTTTTTTAGTTTTTGCCTACATTTACTGTGATTTGACTTATCCTTAGAAATATTCAGTTTGAGAATTTGGGTTTTAAATACAATATTAAAAATGTGTGAATGCATCATTTTGTAATTTCAGAAAAATTGGATGCTGTAGTAATGGTCTGAATACATTTTAAAGACACTGTACTGTATATACTGTATATCAGACTGCACATTGTTTATGTCATACAACACATAGAATCTAAAACAGAATAAAAATCTAGTATTAAGAAAAAGAACTAATTGCAGAGTGTCATTTCTCTTATCTTTTTACCAAAATCTTACTTTTTAACGAATACACCACCATTCCTTTTGGATATGTACTATTTTTGTAATTAAAAATTGGGAGAAAAAAATCAAGATATGATTTTGATAAATTTAAAATTAGTCTCTTTGGCTCAAAATACTCATCATTAGCTCCACAGTACTGTTCATGAAGAAATTCATGAGTTTAGATATGTTGCCAATATTTCAATTATAACTGAATTTTCTATTTTTCTTTGTGTTTATTTTTGACCTACTTCCCTTTTAATGCAATGAAGCCATCTGCAAATTAACTCAAAAACATTTAAAGTGTACCTATATGGGTTCTTGTATATAAATTCTGTACATCCTATTGTATACTTTTATATAAAAAACACACAAACACAGATAGATGGAACTAGATCAGAATAAAATGTACGTTTTCACTGTACAGTAGTCATTCCTCTTAGCTTTTTAATATAAAATACTTTTTGGAACATGAATACAGCACCATCCCTTAGCACTAGATACTGTATATATTAGTTTTGTAAATAAAAACATTTCTGATTGAATTAAATTAATCAGACTAATTAAATTAAATTTAACCATCTGCCACTAGACTTAAATGCCTTTAAAGGTGAGACAGATTTCATAAATATCTTACAATTGAACTTTGCAGATTTTTAGATGTAATCTCTGTATAGTTTTTTTAGGTTATAGATTTCAGTTGTTTCATTTACTTTTTAATTTATTCCCATTTGAAGTCCTTATTCCAAGTAAAATTATTTCATGTTTGTATTTTATAGGAAAACTAATATGAGTATATGTATATATTCTAGAGATGGCCATGATTGCTAAGTTTGGCTCATTGTCACAGTCAACTCACTTCACAAATATGTCAGATCTATTATACATTTTTTCAGCAGTTATTTTTTTCTATAAGTTACATGAAAGAATGTATTTGGCAGCCCTTTGATGTCTCTTCTTTATATGTTTACTGGATTATCAGAACTAGGACAATGCATTTACATAATTTTACAAATTGGCAAAATTATAGCTGACCACTTCAAAGCAAAGTCATGAGGTCACAAAACGCTGTATCACTATAATATTTCTCACTGTCAATCATTTGACTGTAATGTGTGAAATCTAGATAGAATTGTGTTGCTTGACAGTGCACGCCGACACGTGGAATACGTTGCAAATTAATTATTAATGACAAAAATAAGTTATTACAAATAGAGATGTCCAAAATCTAAAATTTGTCCATTACTAGATTGAAAATAATAATTCCAGTTACCAAAAATCTAAAAAATGGACATTCTGTATGTCTCTCTGTTCAGTTCTGAGGTGAGCAGACTTCCCAAATGCAAAGCTCTTTGAAGGCCAGAACATTTCCCTGACAACAGAGAGCAGTGCATCTGCACTAAAGCAAATAAGTTAAAGCACATAAACAAACAAACAGACAACATAATAAACAACATACCTTAGTGGATCCTCTCCAATTTTCTGCTGCCAGTCTGACTTCAACACATTTTTAGAACATCACAGGTAATTGAAACCGAATGTTCACACCAAAGATTTGCATCTATTTTGTAAGCTTGCATTTGATCCCAGTAGAACACCAGCTGGTACCAGTACAACTCCAGTTCAACCAGTCCCTCAAAGTTCACATATTTCACTTAATTGGTTCCCAAGGCAAGAATTAAATATTTACTTTAAAGCCCTTTAAAATTCAATTGATTTTGATCTGACAGCTGTGCGAACCTCAAGTGGAATGAATGCAGGCGGTCTCAGCTGAATCCCATGTGTCCATGCACACACACATCACAAAACCACCATAAATCACCACCACTTCTAGCCTTTATTTAAAAGAGGTCCAGCATTAAACAAGAATGGCCACTGAAGTAACCTCTCGCTACAATACCTGGCGGCCTGTTGATGAACCACTACAATGCGCAGTACAGTCAGAATGGGTCCAGCTGCAGAGCTGCACTGTGAGGAAGGGAGTGACAAAAGAGCAGCATTAACGTATTTTTTTAAACGTGAAAGATACTGTACTTCAGAAAGGAGGATCTTACTTGGGCAGCTTACTAAAAGGAAAATAAATATATTTGATACTACTGAAATAGGTCTAATTTTTACATTGATACTGTATGGCATTAAAAACATTACCGAAACATGGATGCTGTCCCAGAAGAGACCTAGCAAATGCAGTCCATTCTTGAGAGGTGCATATTTGAAGGAACATTTAGCACATAATGCACTACATTAGTGTCATAAACAGTTTACCCTCATCAAACATGTTACTTGGTGTGCATAACAGCAGAAGGAGCAAGAAGATGGTGTAAAAACATTTAGAAAAGTCCACTGTGACCTGCATTAGAGATATGGGAAGATCATAAATAAGTAAACCTGAAATCTGGTCGAGAGCACCCCATGTATCTTTGTCGTCTTTGAATGGAAAATGGCCCATCCATGGGAATTTGTGCCTTTCCTGAAACCTTTTTTCTCTCTTAAAGCCATAGGAGAGTTGTGACAGCCTGAGGGGGGATCAATCACAACAGGCGCAAGTTACATTAAAATGTCAGGTCTAATGTGAGCACCCCTTTTACTTAAGGACACAATGTAGACGAGCATGGATTTTGTCATATTCTGCATGTCTAGTGGCTGTTTCCTTGTTTGGAGCAACAAAAGAGCATCATAGCTAAGCTCAGCTACCATGAGATTTGACTGGGTTAGACAGCGGTGTAAATAAAACACACTCATGACTGATTATCGTAAGAGGGGACCAAACATACATCTCATACAGTGGCACATTTTAAACTGACTATATAGGGATGATAAAAAAAAACATTTTTCTATCCACACTTTTAAAGAAGAAACACCTCCTTACTTTTTTCAGTGATGAGTCACTGTATTCTCAGAAAGTGTATTCAGAATTAGGACATCTTGTTCTGCAATACAGGAGGCTCTATAACTGAACCTTTCCAGCAAATCTACAGAAAACTCTGAACAAGGTTTGGCAATGCTTAATTTTAAGAAGGCAATTTTATTAATGCTGGCATTTTACAAGTCCTTTGTGAACTTTATACTGATTTTTGTTGAACATTTTAAGTGTAGACTTACAGAAGCAAGACACAATATGCTGGTGGGATGTAGCACAGTATTTACAGCTCCAAAACGTAAGATTCACCCTGTTTCTTTTTACAGCATTTTTCTCAAGTGTTACAAATGGAAACAAATTTGAAATTAATCAGGGAAATAATTTGATACACGGTGTAAAACATTATTTTAATGGTTTTAATGGCATAGTTATTGTAATTATTTATTTAAAAGAAAAACTGCATTTTCTCCCTGCTTTATACCACTTACTTATACTGTATACTGTGTTGAGGGGTCTGTGTTGTGTTCTCTGATAGAAGAAAGAGCTTTTCTCCTGCATACAAGAATTTATCAGGCCAATTTTTCCATTGACTCAGAATCTTATTATTAACTGAAACTGGCATTCTCTATATTTTGGCAATGACCTGTTGAACTATGAAAACAGGCTGATGTCAAATAAGTTTAAAATCACTCTGGAATGAGTAACTTCCAAAAGTATAAAACTTCACATCAGTCTAAAAGAATGGAAAGTAAGAGTTTTTAATAACAGTTCATTACTTCTTATTGCCCTGCCAAATATTCTCAATGTTCATTGCGACAGAACTGAACATCTTAATCGTAACTGGAGATTTCTTTATTTCTGTTCTCCAAAAAACCTGCAAATGCTCTTGGTAATATAAAGCACTCCTTGAAAAAATGCTATATAAAATTCTTTTAATAATTGTAATATTCTTACAGGATGAATCTTTAAAAGGTGCTTTTTTATAGGTATGGGCAAATATATTTTGTTCTCCTTGCGTTATCGCAAGCAGTTATACGATTCTTTAGCATAGTACAACTGAATCAATTTCACATCTGTCTTTAAACTGTGATACGTATGACAAGATAAAGCTTCTTTCAGGATTCTCCAGGTTGTATGACTGGGTTGTCAAAGCTGAAACTATATGGATCTTATTAGGTCATTAAACCACTAATGTTTTTTTCTAAATGGGGAATTAATTGCCATCTCATTAACATCTCTAAATATGTCACCCAGCAAAATGGCCAGCAGTTTGTGTTACAGATGTTTTTACAGGACTTGATGTGACAGTATGTGAAGCACTTATGCAGTTTTTGAGAATTACTGAGAATATGGAAACAGGCAAGAGGTGAATATTTTGAGAGGTGAGTATTTTGAGAGCTACTGAAATAGCATGAGAAGGGACCTGTTAAACATTTAACCAGACATTACTGTGTATACATTTGGTATTATGAACATCTTGTATGTAAATACCTGTATAGAGTAGCATGATTAAAACAAAAGTCTGACTGACATGGTATTTAAGACTTTTTCAAATGTACTGCCCTCATAATACTATTATCATCTTCTCATTTACACTGTCTTGTCCTGCTTTCACACTTTTATCTTTTTTTTCTTCCAAGAGTACAACTGATTTAAGGATCTGGGATATCCGAGAGGTTAATTCACTAGTCTTTCAGACCTCACTGCTCTGGCCACTTGTGCTAAAAGCTGGCAAAAGGCAGGGTGAAGAAATGGATATTAACGCAAATCACAGAGCCACCACCAAATCTGTCATTGGTGTGTCAGGGAGCTGCAGGTCTGAACGACAGGGGTTGGCAGCATTAAGTTAGTTTGCATAGCTAACATAGGAATCTCTCATGACACTTTAGGTCATCACACTTGATGCCCAAACACTGTTTATGTGACCGCTAAAATCACAAATGCAAGATCATTAGCACTTCATTAAAAAAAAACCTACAAAAAGCGATGCAGCAGATTTATTTGCATCTGTAGCCAACTTGGCATACTGCCCCCACAGCATCCACAGAGTGGATTTACTTTCCATAATTCTATTTAAAAAATAACCAAATCTGTAATATTGATGGGAAAGTCAGTAGTTTACCTGAACACTTTATTTATTCTTTCTTCTCTTTTCAGCATGGAATAGACCTTTACTTGTTCCTTTGCAGCCTATGCAAGCTAACGCAGCTCCCCACCTGAGCTACGTCCACCATATTTATATAATATAATCCTTTGTGGAATTTAAAGACGCTTTTCACTCCCTATTCGCTTGTTTGTTTGATCGGCACTGAGTGAATGTAAATGTACCTACTGTTTTAAAATATTAAGATATTTAAGAGATTATTTTAGAGATTTATACATGTGGCTAAGAGCAATGACATCTAGAATTTTAAGAATTCAAAATGTTTTTTTAGGTTTATACACAATTTTAAGGTTCTATGCTTAAAAGCAACTACCCTGTCTTCTAACTGCATGGCAGGTTTCGTTGTTGTCCATTTAGTTATAAAACCATAAGGAACATTATATTCTGACAATAATAATAAAAGTAACAAAGAATCCTGATTAATCCATTGTATTGCTCCAATTATTCCTTAACATATAACTGTTTGAAAACACTTTAATAGTTTCCCTTCCTCTTTTGCCCCGGGTATCCCAGTTCCCTGTTTTACAGTTCCTGATGGGTTTATTTGTTCCTGTAGTTTTTCTCTACTTGTGGCAGATGTTTGTTGTCAGGTAATCGCAGTGGATGATGATCAGTAACCTCCTGAAATACTCCATGCTGCACTCTGTCTTCTCTATTTTTTGTAATTGTGCCCTATTGTTGTGAGCTGAGAGAAATTATATGATTCAGTGCTGCTACAATATGCTTAACATTAGGTTGCATTGTGCTGCATCGGAGTGTTTATGATTTTGATGCAGGCTGAATCCACTGTCATTTTCGGCATTCTAATGATTGTATTAGGTTCTTCTCATTTTGTTTAGTACTATATGGTATGTAACAATATTAAAAAGGAATCTGTGCTATAGACATCTGCTGTTCTGTGTGTTGTATTTTAATGTCTTTGACTGTTTAATGCCTTGTGTATTTCATTACAAAAATACCTTACAATTCTGCACTTTAAAAAAACGTTGATCATAACTATACATTTAACTTGGAACAACTGATGTTTTGCATTTACCTTAAATATTATGTTGCAATAATCATGTAGTTAGCTGTGTCAAAAGCAAGGCTCAGTATATCAAATCAAACTGTATTTCAGCTCTCTGTATCAACTGAAGGTAGGGTAGCACATACTGTAATATGCAAAGATGTTATAAAAAAATGACTGTACAACTTGGAAGAAGAAAAAAAGAAAAAACACCCTTTTGTAATTCAGTAGGCCAGACTGTAGAAATCAAAGAATTACATTTTTTTCAAACTTCTTTGTTGTTCTGGAGACAGTCATACTTTGTTACAGCTTCTTTTGCTACAACAGCAGTTTCACTTAAAATACATCTCTGCAGCTTTATAAAAAATAAAGCGTATTCACTCAGTAATATGTTGGAGTCATAATACATAAAAAACTTAATTTATATAAATAAATTAGAATTGTATTGTTAATTAAAACAAAATCTAAAAAAATTAAGGCAGGTTTAATTTTTCCCATACATTAACAGTCTAATCTAAATAACTTTATATTTGCCTTTGTTTTACTTTTTTTACACTTTCTATAATTTCCTGTAGACTACTGGATTGAATTAGCTCTCAACTATCATAATTGGGTTATGCAAATCAAAACTGTAGTCATGGCACAACTCAATAAAAAGGAATTGAAGAAACACAGAAATAAAAATCTTGAGGCTTCACTTCATGTAATATTACTCACTGATGTTAATTACATTTAAATGGGAGAGTACTATTTTCGTATCATTCATATGACCACAAAAGTACTTTCCAGTTTATCATACCTGTCAACCCCAGTGCATCACAGGCTAATACTTTATTAAGAAAAAATCATTAGGGAACTGCTGATCCCATTTAAGTACATTGGGCAGAATGTAAGACTAATTAAAAAGCATATTTTTACATTATTAATTTCTGAGTTTCATACTTAATGAATGTGAAATGACAGGGCTACTATTTTTATATACATGCACTCAGGGCTCTACAACCTTGGGAATTGAATTCTAGAGATTTTTGAGAAGGCACTGTTGTGGAAAGAAATTTTCAAAAGAAAGAAATGGTAATGCTTTTTTCCTAAAAATTATGAAGGTCTGTTATGATTATTGGTGTCTGGTTTGTCCTCCTGAAGCTGCATTACCAAAGCTTAGTTTTCAATAATACTGGCTTTAAATATTTTTCTACCCTTTAAAAATAGTGAGTAAAATCAATCTATTGATATATTTTGTTTCATTTGTTTCTTTCATTCTTTTCTTTTTTAAAAGTGAAACATACTGCAGATAAACATATAAATAAAATACCAATGGGGGTCAGTAATGCTACTGTAAATTGTATGGAAACCCACACACATGCGCTTTAAACACAAGTACCGTGCAGTTTTCAAAAGGTGTGTGTAACAAATTAACACAGCTCTCCCTCACCTACATAAGTAAGAAACAAACAAAAGGAAAGAGTAACAATGAATTTCAGGGGGTCACGCATGCTAAATTGACCGTCTGCAAATCTCCCCACAGTAGCCCCATCACTGCTCTCCCGTCAGTGAAGAGGAGTGTGGAAGGTGCTCTCTGTACTGCAGTGTTAATCTTAAGAGCTGACTCTCAGCAGAATGCAAGTAATCAAGTGTGCTGAAGATGATTTAGCATAAGAGCATGATGCAATATTCACTGACATTGTTTTCATTTTTATAATACAAAATTAAGAATAACATTTGATTTTTAAAAATTATTTAAAGAAATCAGCTTGCATAATCCATAAAAAAGCTAGATTTAAAAACACACAAAAATCTTACAAAAGACATTTTCCACAATTTTATGAAAAAAAGAAAACAAAGGGCTGAGGATTTAGTCAATAGCAGGTAGCAACAACAAAAACACCAATAATAATAATTAAAACAATCCATTAAACACACTTTCCACTTCAAAAACTGTACTGTACACTGTTTTTAAAAATGTGATTGCTGCCCCTCATTTATACGAGCTCTTTTACTGGTGATAAGGGGGCAGGGGCTACAGTTTTGAACAATGTTATGATTTGTGAGGATCTCTTTATCCATCCCAGATTCAAACACCATAGCTTGCAAAGAAGGCTTGCTACAGTATGTGTGCTTTTCTCCCCCCTTTTCCTGTCTTAAGGAGCCTTTAAGGCTGGAATATATCAAACTAACCTTATGTATCCATCTCTTTACAAGTTTTTGTTAAACGTCTTCAAAACAAATCACATTAGAATCTTATCAAGACAAGAATGTGCAAGAAAGAAATTCCTTTTTTTGAAAATGAATAAAATAGCTTGGAGTACAAGTTACACACAACATGCATTTTTGAAATTGTATTGCTTTTTGTCAGGGGGATCTTATCATATTATTCAGTACATTTCTCATGTAATAAAAACGTCTTTCTTTTTTCTTACCTTTACTGGTAGGCTTGCAATTCATTGTGTTTCTAAACTTCAAATTCCAATTGAGGGAAAGCTTGACAGCTAAGGCTTTCCTCAAGTAAATATTAGGAAATTACTTTCATTAGAACTGCAGTTCTTTGTAAATGGGGACTGGAGGGACTCCAAGACAAATTAATCAGGATAGTAGTTTCTCTATGTTAAACACGACCATCGTTTATTTTTTTAAAGTATTAATTTGTCAACAGCTTTCCTGCCTCTCACTGACTTATTGGAAAAGCACTGAAGGAAGACACAGACACAATCTTTGATGCTGTTCCTTGTGGTTCAAGCAGTGTTTACAGTTAATCACTGTGTAATTATGCCTAATTTTTCATTGTTTATTTTTATTACTGAACTCTAATATTAGGGAGGGTGGATGTGAACTTGCTTGAGTATTTGGTTTAACTGAATATTAATAAAATTAATCGGTGTAAGTTTAGACAGAAACCTCTTACATTCGTATGTGATATAAAAAGTCTTTTAGTTTTTGCACTGTTATTTTAAAAAAAGTGCTTTACACAGAGAAATGGATTATTTATAATTATTTACAAAGAAAAAAAATAGTGGGAAAATAGTTATTTTTCATTATTGTTTATGAATTGTTAAAACTGAAAGATAATTGCCTTTTTAGTTTAAAATTTGTTCAGTTGCATCATTACAATTAACATATTTATTATACTATTTCAAGAAAATGTTTATTCTTTGCACAAAGCTTTTTGGCTTTGTGCTGTACCTTGGTGGGTAACAACACAAAACAAAAATCATGTAAATATTTCCTAACTAAGAGAATACATTTTTATAATGCATTACATTTCAAAAACAATTTCCAATTATTTCACTCTAATGGCAACACTGCATCTTGTCAGAGAGCTGCACATCTGCATAGTATAGAACACAGTAAGACTGTAGCCGTGGTTATTAGAATAAGTCTGCCAACTTCAATATTCTTGCTTTGAGAGCACACGCTTATCAGTCCTCATTAGTTTATCATTCTGAATGGAGTCTGGTGCCAAATGTTAATCAATGTGTTTTGTGACTCTGTTAGGCAAGCTGTACGAAAATATTGTGCCCCTAGGGTTAATACAGTCAAGCACAGGGAAAGTGTTTTGGACATGTCCACAACATGTGGTTTACTATTATCATTAAATGAGGTGAGCTGGGACTACATACATATGGATTTTGAGTTGCATAAATTTAGATTGATACCATTTGAAAACAGGCTTTCAAAAGCTAGATGCTGTGAAAGACAATGCGCAGACATTTAAAAAAAAAACCATTAAATAATGTAAGGAAAAGTGAATAAAAAGAGAGGGGGCAGCTGTTTTTGAATAGCTAAAACATAACACTAATCCATACTTGTGAATCATGGAAAAAGGAGGTAGGAGATGTTGGCCTCTCATTGACTGTAAATTGTTCCAAATCTAGAGCAGTGGATCCCAGGGGTTACCACATCCACAAACAGTAGCCATCAAGAGCCCACTCTTCTCGTGAAGGAAAAGGAGAGGGATGACCAAGAAAAAAAAAAGTAAATGTTTTTCAAACATTCAGTCGCCATTGTGGACAAGCAGCCAGTAAGAGAATTTTCACAAATTCAGGAAACACTTCGGAGGTAAAACCAACATCCTGACACAGGAGACAGGACAGCTTTTGACACCAGGTTGGGGCTGTGAGACCTGGTGGAACCTTCAGACAGGAAGTGCCTGACAGAGGGGTCAAGGCTAGGGGGATTGTGCAGAAAAGGAAAAAAAAATACTTTCCTACAATGAAACGAACATGGATTTCCATAGGAAATTAGCTGTAAAGTTTTTGATTTGTGTTTTATGTTTTTGCACTTTGCTTTCTGTTGAATGTGTGCAAAATAAAAAAAACACCTTGATTTTATTCAACCATTATCATTTCTCACTGATTATTAATATAATTGAAGGTCTCCATGAAAAGCAGAACAAAAATAAAAATGAATACATGCTATTTATAATGAAAAAGAAGTGAAAAATTATTATTTAAAAAAATGCAAACATATATATATATACAGTATAATTAGAAACCATTGTACTCACACATATAAGATAAGAAGGGAAAATAAGATTTAAAAAAGTTTCTGCACATTTTCAAAAAATGTGCTATGCTACTCTCTAAGGTCCTTTTCATTTTAACCAAATCGGGGGAAACTTGTCCTTACTGCAGAGAGGCAGATGGAACAATAAATCACAGGAACCATTGACTGCCTGCAGAGCGCTCTCTGCAGCTGTCACTTTTTTTGTCTCTTTGGTTTTAGCTGACATGGTTTGAGGTCCACTGTGAACCAATCTGGACTTTTTTGTACAGTCATATCCATCAAAACGACTAGTAGCCATCAACCTACTGCAGCGATCGATTCGTGCACTTATTCTCACGCATAGCCAATGCTTGGCTCTCTAGGTGAAACTTGGGAGAAGCACCTCATTTTAGCTCTTTAGCCTCAAGCTACAGCTGTGATTTTCGAGCGATCTTGGCCCACGTTATTAAAGTTGCATTATGATGGATGCCACAGAATCCACATCTTGAGGGTTCCAAAGGAAAGAAAGACCAGGCATTGTTTTTATATCTTACTAAGCAGGCAGAATGATGTTTAAAATGTATTGGTTATTTTGCAAAGTAAATAAGTTCAATTGTCTATGCATAACCTTATCTGTCTGGAAAAGGTCAGTTTCCAAAAGCAGTTTTATTTTTCTATCAGTTGGTGGCGCTCTAATGCCAGTGATTGCAAGCTTTCTAGCATTGAAAGAGGCACACGCACAGTATCCAAGACAAAGACTGCTGTAAAAATTTGAATTAAAGGGAAATATGTGTTGCAATCCTACATTTATGAAACAACGAATTGCCAGAAAACTGTGGGAGTATATCATGCATTTTAAATAATACTATTACATTTCCAATTTTTACTGTATATTTAAAAATAAGTTAATTTATGTCACAAGCCTGATTCCAAAAGAAAAAAAGGGAATACAAATAGATTTTTAAACAACCTGTAGAGAAATATTAAGACAATTAATATAAAAATGTATTATAAATAGTAGATTCCTTTTAGCCTGTTGTACGGACTTCAAAAATAACAAATGAGGTACATTCCATGTAATAATTATAAAGTAGATGTTTTAATATCACTGTTTTTGATAAAATACTTCCAAAAATTATAACCACAACTGAAAAAGCCAACCAAGACACAAGGAATGTCCAAAGCCTCAGATGTAGACTTATAAAATATTATTAGAAACATCACTCTTTCAGTTCTATAAATTAACATACTGTATACATATACAGTATAAGTACAGTGTTGCGGTAGAATATAACAATTGGATCCAGACACAGCAAGAGCCCTTGTCTTTCTTAGCGCTTCTCTAGAGTATATTTCCTTCCACATCATAATGCTTTTCGGATATTTAATGTTTTATTCCTGAAAATGTTCAAATTCTAACAAATATAGCTGTCTCCTTTGTTTAATCCAGATTTCAGGAACAGGCTGGAATAAAAATTGAATATGAGCAATTGCCATGTTCAGTTAAAACCAATTTTCCCTTTTAACACACTGAAGCTAAAGAAATAAAAAGAAAAAACATGATTTCTGTATGGGATGGGACTACACTTGACATTTATTATCTAAAATAAAATAAAAAAAGTAGGAATGAAATGTAGTGCTGACTTTGTACTTGATTAGATTTGGTTTAAAGGGGTGTGAGAGTCTTTGTGGTTGATTCCCTAAATTACATCAGTATCACTGGTTGATACCAAAACAAATTAAATGCAACATAAAAAGCACATCATTTTTCAGTGCACATCTTATGTAAGTTAACTTGTAATTTTAATGATTGATGTCTTTTTATTTGTATTTTTTCAACCACAGCCTCTTCAAAGTTTCTGAAAGTGGTCTAAGGTTAAATAGTATCTCCAGACAGAAAGAACTGCTGACATGTAAATATCCAGTGGAAGTATTCATATTGAATTTTTGTGACCTCGGCAAACAATAAGATCCTGTTTACTTTGTTTGTAGATTCTACATCTTCATGTGAACCTGTGCACATTAATAACTTCATTGCTGTTCGGTGATGATCTTGGAGATCTTCAACAAATTAACTCCCTGATATCATTGTAGAAAAAAAGTCCACAAATTATTTGAACTACTTAAACAAATAGTGTCTAAGTGTATGTTGCTCTCTATTTACTGTACATACTGTTCAGAACAATGTAATGTGGGGCATAAAGATGAACATGCATCATGACTGATTTTTTATATTAGGGTTTTTCTGTTAAAATGGAACTGAAGTTTATCTAACTGAAGGAATTTTCAAATGTTTTTTCTTATAAGGCAGCAGGTGTCCAACTAGTCATTTTGCCACATACTGTACTGTATGTTTCACAGCCTTCAATTTGGTGCAGATACTGTACAGTATGTAGAAAAATCTATACATTTTAAAATAATTTTCTATTTTTTTTTCTTTTGTGACCTCATCTTGGTTTATGTAAATGCATTTTTCTACTTACTACAATATACTGTAGTAACACGTTAATCCTGGGAGTAGGCAGAATGCAGCACTGGTTTTAGACAGGGCAAGAGGTCCTAGATATTCTTAACCTCAGTGCTTATGCAAAATGTCCCAGTGGTGAGAAGAAATGGCTGGACTATATGTTGCTGTGGATGAACTGTTTGCTTTCTGAATGCCATCAAATAACTTAGCATTTGTAGCATTTGCAATAGAGCTGAACCCTGATCTTCATCAATTAAGAAGAATTGATGGTACTATGTTTTAATCCTTTTTTCAACCAAATAAACAGTCTGCTAAAAAAAGAAAAAAAGACAAAGCAGATATGTTATCATTATTTTTTTAAATGCAGCTTTTAGGTTAGATGAGGAAAAAAGAAGAAATGAAACACATAGTACAAATAAAATATGAGAAAAACTCTCATGCTGAGATCTTACCATGCCTCATATTTGTTCATGTACCTGTGAAAGCGGTGCTGGAGCATGTCGTTTTCCTGCTCTTTTACCAGTTGTAAGTACTAAAGCAGAATCAATTGCTTAGTTCTGAGCCAATGCTCAGTTGTGACCTTGCCTTGTTGTCATGTATGGAAGACATCATATACTGTATACTGTAGTTTGCTTACACTGTACTGTACAAATACACAGGATAAATTGCTATATTTAATTTTAATCTTCTGTTTTCACAATATTATGACAGTTATCAAACTCACATTCTAGAAAATTATTAAAGACAGTAAAAAAATATATATTTTACTGTATATACTGATAAAGGGCTGAAACTGAAATTTCGGCATGTGAAGAACTGAACTGAAACATTCTTTTCAAAACAGTTTTAAACTGAGATATGCATTGCTTTTTTTGTTTAAAGGATTTTACCTCGAACATTATTTCTGCATGCAAATATTATTTTGCAGATTCCAGAATATCTCATGTATTCTCTTTAATTAATGTAGTATGAACAAGTTTAATTTTAGAATCATCAAGAAATTTTGAAAAATAAGATTTGGTGTGTAATGCAAATTGCAAAATATTTGTATAAAAAGTACAAAATGCAATGAATTATCAGTATCTGTAATTGAAGAGTCATTTTTTATATAAATACTATAGGTGCAGCTGTATACACCTCTGAAATAAGTTGTGTATGGAGTTTGCATGTCCTCTTTGCATTCGTGTATCTTATTTGCAAGGCTGTCTTAGTTTCCCCCCATGTCTAAAAGACACAATACTTATGCTTCTTGGTGTGTACATGTGCCCTGTGATGGACTTGCATTCTATCAAAGCGGTAGTCTTGTCTCCCGACTTACATTTCTGAGATAAGCACCATGTTACCACAAGTCTTACCAAAGTTTCTGGCAATTAATGGATGGATAGTTTTACACGATATTATCCATTTCAGAAAGCAATAGGGCAGATCTGCATCATACCATCAAACGTATTTATTGTCTATATGGAGCTACTGTACGGTATATCTAATGCTGTGATGTCTTAAAAAAAGCTCAATTCCTTTACTATCACAGCATACCTTGTTTTCTCAGGTACAACTTCAATTTTCAAGAGAAAACTGGCTTTTGACATTTACCTATATGCATTCGATTTATCATGTTTCATGGAGCAGTCCGGGCACACAGACATATGTGTGTAGAAATGCGTGTATGTTTCCAAAATGTGGAAAATTTACTGTACACTTGCCAAAGTATTTTTTTCCTGACTGTTAGATAATGAAGAAATCAAACTTTTCAGATGGTTATAATATTTAATTATTTAAATTCTTGGATTTTAAGAAATAACATCTGTCTGTAAAATGTTGCTCAATATTATTACTGTTTTCCTGACATGAAATAATCTTATTGTAACGCCCAGAGCTCTGCACAGATTGTCTTTCAGTTATAACCACGGAGTTGTTCTGGAAATCCTTTTACTTATCCCTGTGGGCTTGTGTGGCCCCAAATCAGTGCCATTTCCAATTTCAAGCAATACCAGTTAAATTAAGAACTGTCCTTCCCTTGTTTGAAATGATCATGATTACCTCCCTAGAGCTGAGCTATTAAGGGGGGAAAAACATCACATAGAAAGATAAAAAACTACAGTATTTTAACCATGGTTGAATAATACACACATAAAGTATATGCACTATGTATTCTGCAAATATATTCAAAATTCAATTCTGCCAATATATTTGTATTCTGCAAATATATTCAAAATTCAATGTTGCCTTAATTACAGAAAATAAATCTGTTCAATACAGAAATGAAATGAAATTTTACTTATTTTTCTGAAAAATTAAAAGTTTTCAGATATGGTTTTATTAGATGTACGATGACCTATTGAATATTATTCGTGTCTTCCTCATTTTTAAAGCAGGTGTGTAAAAGTAAAAAAGCATTCAAAGTCATATTGCTCAGGGAGGATACTTTTTTGTCATTAATAAAGCATTAACTTTGTTTTTCTTTGTCTTCCGATATACATTATAAGAAATGATTAATATTATCATAACAAAGTAAAACATTTAAATTTGAGAACTATATTATATTTTAATATAATATAATTACAGCATGGTACTGTATATGGTATTGTGTATCAAATAAGCAAATTTCCAGCTTTTTAACTAATTACATTTTTATTCTTTCTAGTCAAACAAGGATAGGAGTTTCTAATTTCAAATACTGTAAATAGCAAGAAGTTTTGCTTTGTGCTTAAATTTGTGTTTCCCCATTTTAGCCAATGCAAATAGGTAATTTGCAAATATTGGATATTTTAGCTTTTTTCTAGCAGTTTTAAAGACATTCTAGAAGGTTTTGTGGATTACCTTACGATACAATACCTTACAATATCCTTTCTGAAGGAAAATCAAATATTTGAGATGGAGGGAATGAGTCTAAATAACAAAAATAAAAAGAAGGTGTAAATGCCGCAAGAAATACTATTTCACTTGCAAAAACCACCGATGGTAAATGTTAGAACAAATGCTGCCTTTTAAACAGAGGAAACTTTCACAGCCACTGGCACAGCTCAGGAAAATTGCCAGATGATAATTTTGCCTTTTAGTGCGTCTTGGGCTCTCAGCATCAAAGTTGTTCCAAGTCTCACAAGGAGCAAGTTGCTTTGAGCTAAAACAAAAACTTGTCAGCCGTGCAGGTGACACTTTTTTTTCAGCAAACAAGGAAATCACAACTCCGGGAAGTGTTGCATTTTATGCCAACAACAATATGACAGTTCAGCCTGTAAAAAAAAAAAGAAAAAAAAACATGACACATTTCCAAATATCAGAAGATGCCTCTGCTGCTCAAGGGATTGCGCAACTGTCACAGAACCGGAAGGTCACAGGCTCAGCTCACTGTTTCTTAAGTCTTGAAATGCTGTTGTGGAGTGCTTGCACACTAAATGCTGCAGGCTGGGGGGAATCTTTCCCTTCATCTTTGAAAGCAATGACAAGAGGAAAAAGGTCTGTCTGTGACAGCTGTAACCTTCAAGTTCAAAGGTCCTGCCCCTGGTAACTCTAAGGTAAATTATCTATGTAAATCAGTAGCCATTGCAGCATTCTGCAGAAAATGGGAATGGTATCTGTCATGGGTATTACCCACTTAGAAGCGATACTTTTATTTTACTTCTGAGGTCCAGGAATCTCTCTTTTTTCACACTCCCTTTTTTCTCCTTCTTTTATATGTGGTTGATATAAAGAATTCAATTTCATCTCTTAAAGAGGACCTTTTCAACTACCATCTCTGCCTAGTGTGAAATCCAATAGGATCACAGGGAGCGTAGTCGGTTAATTAGTGGTGAACAGATGAGAGCACATTCATAACTAGGCTGCAGCCAGGAAGATAAATGTCGCTCCCCAGCATGTAACAGTTACAAGGATCCCGGGTAGGCAGGCAGGGTGCGATAACATGGCAGGAAGCAGCAGAGTGATTCATTCCTTCAAAGTCTGGCCCATGTTCCATGGATCAGTGACCTGTCCCAAAGTCTCATAAACTGCTAGTCAAAGATGACATTGTTCAGCCTTGCCATAAATCTTTTGTGAGCAGGGAAGAATACAGGAGAGAGAGAGCACTTTAAACTTTCTCAAACACTGATTTAAAACTTACCTTGGCAGGAGTGTACTGCAGCAGTGCAGGGCTGTGCTGTGTTCTGTACCAGTGTACCAGACAGACCCATGTTACTGCAGGCTTCTTTTACAAACGATTATGAGCTTTAATAGTATTATTCAACATAAGGTTCTTTGTAAAAAAAGTACTAAAACAATACATTTTTACATGTATATGAACCTTAAATAATAGAAAAATATGTGCAGTGCTTTTGTAAGTGCTTTTAAAAAAATAAACCTGTCATACACGATATTTGGGACTATGAGATTCTTCTGAAGAAACAGTTATGAGGGATTAAGGCCACATTTAAAAGCCAGTAGTACCAGACAATAGGATGGGTATGAGCAATTTGTAGTAAACAGTAATGTTTGTGGAAAGAAAAGACAGAGGAACTGAGGAAAATGCTTAATCTTCAGTTTGGAAATGAGTTGGAACAAGGGCATAGATATTAGACTGTGGCCTCTGTAAAGGGTTTCTGATTTTTCTTCTCGGTGCTATAGCTGGCACTACCTCAGCTGCCTAAAAAAACTATTGTGTATCCCACTTGGGTAGTGGAGAAGCTTTTCACCATGTGGCTCATTGAAAGTGCATGGAATTATCCTTTATCAGCAATTCCATACAGTATCACTGGGCCCTGTTTTGAATCAGAGTCAAGCTAGTCTGATCTGGATTAGAGATGGACAGAGCTTTGTGTGCTTCTGGTCCAAAATTATAACCAGATGAGCCTATTGTGCTTTAAAAATTAAGTATGCATCAAAAGAAAATTAAACTGTTTGGAAATATATTGTGATGTCTCTTCTGTCGAATAACCTACTTAACAAGAGCCCTTTTGGAATGAATGTCTGTCAGACATGAGCGATAACTGCTGGATTCTGTATTAAGACTTCTGAGCTGGTTGTCTGGTAACCTCATTGAAACCTAGCTGGAATCCTGAAAACATTTTAAAGGATTCTCTGGATTCCAGTTCAATATGGGTTTAACACAGAGGCTTTAGTCATGCCATTGCTCTCATCCTCCATGCCTTAAATACCAGTCACTGCCGTCACTAGCGGCTTGATTTCCCATAATTT
Organism: Lepisosteus oculatus; assembly: GCF_040954835.1. Classification (NCBI taxonomy): domain Eukaryota; kingdom Metazoa; phylum Chordata; class Actinopteri; order Semionotiformes; family Lepisosteidae; genus Lepisosteus; species Lepisosteus oculatus. The sequence continues at coordinate 26,065,939 of NC_090699.1, read as the reverse complement.
ACAAATCAGGATTTGCTCACAGAACTTGAAAAAATTCACTACTTATTTTTTTAATTTCAAATCAACTAAATTGTTATGTTGTTTCGTATCCATCCATTTTAAAATAGACAATTGTGTGTTTTTTCAAGTCTCAGCTTATGGCTACAGACCTTGCAACATGCACCTTGCACATGGGGGAGAATGAGGAAGTGTAGACTCCTGTGATCCCTCCCACCTTGAAGATATTTTTCTTTTAAAGTCTCACACTGCCCTGGAGAAGAGGTTTGGCACCAACTGGAAGAGAGGTACAAACCTTCACAGACGTCACTATAAGTCTGAAAGCAGCTGGGAGCCTGCAGAGGTCATTATGTATCTTATAAACTAGGGAAGCCTATGACCATTTCTTCTCTTGGTAGCAGTCAGCCAATTGTGCACTACTGCTTGAAAAATCAGTCACAGTTGGCTTCTTACATGACCCAGGCATGAAACTCTGATCATAGAGCTCAACGTGTGTTCATGTGAGTGCCTTTACCTAGGGAGATATTTCACTTCATGAAGGATGAGAAAAACACATGTTAAACTAGCTCTCCATCAGTATTGAGGTACTCTTGATGACCTCTGTACTACAGTATGTACAGTACATAGACATAGAGGGCCATTGTAGAGCATGCCTTAATAATCAACACTCAAAGTGTTTTGTTTTGCTGCCAGTCAAAATCCTTTAATGACAATGTAAACCATTGCATAACCATTGTTGACTAATTTATGTCAGTTCTGACTGAGTGATTTAGCACTTGACATTTGACACAATTCAGTGGGAAAAGATTAACCATTTGTGATCTGCACTGTAGGTTTCAGCAACAACAAAAATTAAAATACATTAAAATAAGAACTACATAATGAAGGCAGAGAAATGATAAAACAGCTTTTCCCTGTGTTAGTCTTTTGTGGATATAGAATTCATGTTAAAGTCCTGTTATCTCACAGCATTCAAAGGGATATTTCAACTCCTCAGCACCAGCTGTCGTTTTTCTTTTTCTCACTCTTCCTTTTCATATCACCCACCTTCATTTGACAAACCTTCTTCACCTCATGGTGTCTCTTTAACTTGTCCTATTATGCAGTACCAAGCCCAAGCATTGTCTGAAGCAGGAGGTGACATGTTAATAGCTTAATAGTATAATCTTGCAAATAATAATACCCTGTCACATTGTCTGAGGCAAAATGTTTACAAGAGGAGTGGTAATGTATGATGACAGTAATTTGAATAAAAATGAATTTACTGCTGTTGTCTCATTTGCAGTAAATTTTCACATCTTTCATGCACAACTGGTGCTCCATGACCTCCCTCTCTTTTGCGTTCACTGACAACACTGTTTGCTTAAAAGCAGAGGATAGAAAAATGGTTCAGAAACCCACTGCTTTCAAAGCCAATTTCTGTTGCAGGAAGCAAAAAAATGTGTGTGTGTGTGTCAGGGGGAGATACAGAGAGGTTCACACTGTGGTTTCTAAAAGTCTCACTTCATTTTGTTCAGCAAGGCAGATGTGGTGTCAACTCGGCTGTTTAATTAATATGAGCTGGAGGTGCCGATTGAAATGCAGACGCAATCTGATATGATTATGTATTTACAATTTGCAAAATGATTGTCATTAAAAATGTGTCAAGGCACCAGGCCTGGTGCAGAATACATGAAGGAACTGGCAGCGTCTGGCTGGCAAAGTTAAAGTTTGTATGGCAGCCAGAGTCACAACTTGATGAGGAAAACAAACAGGGGGTGAGGCTGGGTCCTTTCATTTGGTAGACATAAGCAGTAAATGATTATTGTATTTCAGCACAGGAGCATATAGACCCCCCTCTACATTATGTGTTTGAGTTTAAATTAGAGGAGAGGGGGTGACACACTTAAATAATATAATAAACTAATATTTTTCAGTTACAATTTAATGTGTTTTTGCTTTTCTTCTTGCATGTTGGTTGTTCCATACGCTTTTCCAAAACTGTAGGGCAAATAACAAAAGAAGAAAAGAAATGGGATGAAGACTATAAGAAACAAATGCCACACGTAGCATTGTTTAATTCTGCTTTGTAATGTACAAACAGCTTCACATTAGACTTTTACTACTATCATAAAATAGTTACTGAATCTGTTATCAAACGGGTAACTAAAGAATGAAAGCCTCCTTCTCACTCAATAGCATGAACAATGTTTACTACATTATGCAAAAATGCAACATTCAAACCAAACTTTATATATTAATTCAATGTTACTGTGTTTTAACCTTTAACACAAGATTAATATTTTTGTCTCATTTTAAAAACACACAGCTCTGCAATTCAGAACAATCAGTTTCAACAAGATTGAATTAACATGCCATGTGTGCAAATTAACTTTACACAATTCTTCAGTCATTTATCAGATCTTAATTATGAATAAAAGAAACCCCAGGTGACCTCATAAATGTTAGAGAGAAAAGGAGCAGGTAGTAAGCGGACAGACAACCTCATGCACATAGACAGAGTAATCATAGTCGGAGTGGTGAAAATCAGCAAGATCATCTGAAAGACTTGAAAAACATAGGTGATTGTGTTGACACAATTTATCTGTCTGCATACTGTGGGGGAGTAATAAAAATGGCAAACAGAATGCTGGAATATCTAGTTAAGTGTGAAATTTATATCAAGGGATATTTTATTTTTAAATTGTTCTATGCACTAGAAAAATCCCATTTAGAACAATGTGCACAACAATTGTAGTCTCCACATTACAAACAAAATATTGTTCTTGTGACCAGATGTATCCCTGTGCTTAAAGGAATGTCCTAATATAACAGGATAAATGAGCTGAATCTTGTCAGTCTTGAATGAACAAGGGGACCTGCGTTAAATTGTCAAAATCCAAAAAGTCATTGGCTTTTAATAGAATTACTGTAACAGTGAAACACTGTTAAAAACTCTTTAAAACTAAGAACAGGAGGTATTTTTTTACCCAAATGTTTGTGGGTGTCTGGAACAGGCTAGCAAGATAACCATACTGTTGAAGCTGCTATCCTGGCTTCTTTCAAAACAACAGCTGTATTACATCAACATGTATTACATCAGCTATGTAATTTTATGTGTTATATTTGTTTTTTGGGGGTGGGGCATTGTGCTCCTAGGTTTTGTGTTAAAATCGGCTTTTTGAGAGACCCTCATCCTCTCTTTGAGTTGATTCTTTTTCTTACCTGCAATCCAGTGTTCTGGTCCCTTTACTTCCATATACAGTAGAATTAATGTCAGTATTGCATTAATCATGAAACACAATTACCTGCTGGGACCACCTGCGCTTGCATTTTTATTTTTTAATGGTGAATTGTGAGTTTGCCACAGTATATATTTTCATCATGCAAAAATTATCATTATTTTTGTATGTCAGCACCAGCACATAATTTTGTATAATTTGAAAGAATGCATAGGCATTTAGATTGCATTTTCGGTATTTAATCAGAATCGCATTAATTCATTTAGCAAGCAGTGTATAATTCTTTTTTCAATGCGTGTTTTACTCCTCAATAATAACATATCCAGTTTTGCTCTCTGGGGTTGCATACAACTAATTAATCTGTGCCAACATCCCACTGAATCATCTAGACTGGGCCAGGAGTACTTTGCATCAGCAGTAATAAACAATTCACAAACACAATGAAGAACACCTATACCCCCGTAAAGCTGCAACAATGACCACTTACTGAGTATTGCATAAAGCAGTTCAATTGGCCATATTGTATAGATTTTCAGATATAATACACAAGAGTGTTTAGTGGATTCCCCTTTATTTTAGGAAAAATTAAAATATAGTTTCTGACACATTTATAAAACTAATAGAAATGTTTTAGTTTTAGGTTATAATGATTTTGTGGTCAAGCTCAACAAGTTGAAACTATCCTTCAGTTCTAAATGATCTAAGACATGCCTCTTCATCAGGGCCCTGTACATGCCACTTACAGTAAATTGATTTATTTTAGTAAAACAATTGATTGGAAGTATTTGAATGGATAATTTTATCGATGAAACTGTTAGCTCCAATTCAGTGGAGTGAAAAGGGGAGAGAGACTTAAAAGCACAATGCACTACTGTTAACATCTGCTGCATTTGCAGCTCAGGAACAGAATCACTGAGCACATTCTATAAGACGTGAGTCACACATGTATGCTTTTTTTGTAAGGAAAGTAACAAATGTGTGCTTTATAAATGAAAATGAACGTTCAACCCTCAGCTCGAAAAAATACATTAAAACATATTTATGATGACGTGATCATTTCTGGACTTTTATTTCTTTGTTTTAAGGTGACAGGACAATCATTGCTGTCAGCCTGAATGTACCCCTTCATTACCCCTATCTCTTTTATTTTTTTAAGATAAGCATCTGGGTATCTGCAAGGCACCCTTGGAGAAAGATATGATACTTTCCCATGTTAACAGAGAGGCATGTGACTAAGCCAGATTCAGAGAACTCGATCTGTTGGATTTCGCTCTCCCTTAAAAACAGGGCTCTGCCATTGCCTCCAAAAACGACGTGAACAGGCAGAAAACAAAGAGAAAAAAATGAATGAAATTCACTTAATCCCTAAGCCAAGGCTTGAAAGAGAATAGCTTGAAAATGGAATCTGCCCACAGATCCGCAAAAAGTGAAGTAGCTAGAATGCTCATACTGGTGGTTGGGCCATGGAAATTCATCTAGAGACAGCGGTGAGCTGGGATTGATGGAATGGCTCAGGGAATCAGTCATGGTAGACTCTAAAGTCCCAAACATGGTTATTAACTCAATGCCAGCAGCTCTGGTGTAAGAATAACAGATGCCAACCATGCAAAAGCCTGAAGCTTTTTTACAGTATCTCAGCTTGCCTACTAGCAGTCTCTAAAGATCCTGAAACCCAGACAACATGCTGCATGTGAAGGTGGAAAAAAGGCAAGTAGTTTAGACTCAGATTTGCTAAACTGCCTGAGTCTGAGCAGGGCCAAGCCTGAGGCCCAAGTCTGCTGTCAGCTCTCTGTGTCAAATGGAGCTCTGATTTGTGCCTCACGTTAGCAGATCACATCCTAATGTCACAAACATATTCAAAATGTGAAGTGGAAATCTTTAGATGCCGGCTGGTGGAGATACACTTTGTGCCTGCATCTGGCCCCTGAATATTCACAATATTCAAGTCTCTTCAAGGCAATAATGGCCAAGCCACTGTTAGGGGGTCTTCTGGGAAACTGACTATCAGAAACAGATTATTTAAACCAGCCTCTGAAAAAGAGCGAGACAGAGAGAGGTCTGTCTTTTCTAAAGCTGTGTTTCCAAGGATAAAATCTTACTTGCAAAAATCCTTATTACCACGCGCTCATGCCCCTGAGCTGCTGAGACGACACCATGGCTTACAGGTGGCCTCACAAATACAAGAGAAAGCACTAAAGCCCTCAAGTCTTCAGTCACTGCAATCATCTTCAACTCCCAAATTGTCCTGGAAGGAGAATAGCATTGGATTTGTCTTTGGCTGTTTTGTCCAAACTGGGGCACAGATGGGATAATGACTTTTACAAACAGCATTTTGATGAGAGGAGGGGAGAAGGAATCATATGTAAAATGCACAAAGGCTGCATAAACACATTGAGGCCTGCAGCTGGAACAAACTAAAAAGATGTTTAATAATTTAGAACCAAGCAGGCAGGGCTTGTGCAGCTGTTGTGTGCAAGGGACCATGAAAGGCTTCCATTTGACAGCTGGCTCCATCTTTTCCCTTGGTTGCCGTGTGGCAAGGAGACGGCAGATTTGGGATTAGCCAATCCCAGCTACCCTCGCCCATCTGCCACCAAGACCCTGGCTTCTGACTCCAGTGTACAGCAGAAATGCACTGAGAGAGAAGGGGATGGGGAGTGGAGGGGGGCTGAGCAGGAGAAAACACACACACAAACACACGTGCATGCAAACATATGCAGGCACAAGGAACGGCCGTCAGCCATTGTGCGAGTTTGTTGACACAACGCCAGTACATGGCTGCTGTCGTTTCGTTGCTGGAGGGCACATTTTGCACTTCACACATTTGCAGAAATACAAAATGTTGCTGGATGCAAACAATGCTTGGGCCTAATTGGCTGAATTAGTAGAGTGTTGTCTAGTGTCCCCCACCTGATTAACATAACTCAGCTGGGAGGGTGAGATGGAAGGAGCAGAGGGGGACTTTGAGGGGGCAGGTGAAGCTATGTTTGCCCGTGAAAAAATAGAGATCCTTAGCAAGGTCCCAGCTGAGCTCTCTCTTCCCTGTGCCAAGCAGATAGCTGTTAGCAATAAGGGTGGATTTGTACTGCTCTGAGCATTCTTTCACAAGGCAAGGGTAGTCCTCTGTATTTCACAATAGCACTCAATCTCAGTGACACTTCTCTGAACACATTAAAAACCATCCTGAAGATGACTATTTGTAGTCAGAAGGAAATTAATGCACAATGACATATATTAAGCACATATGGACATTTGAATGCACATTTTAATTGCTGTACTGTACATAAACATCATCTATATAGATGCATGCTAGTTTCCTTCCAGTGTCTCATTTTTACTGTCATTATACCATTAAACTTAATTTTACACCTTAGAGTGGGCAGCTGTCCCAGCATGGATATTCCAAAAGATCAAGTAGAGGTTAATTCCAGAATGAAAAAAAAAAGAAATGGTGGAGCCTTCATGAAATATGTGAATAATTTTTACTATTTCTATTCAAGTAATTTCATTATTGCTATGCTTACATTCAATGGGTTATACTGGGACCTGATCAGATTAAAGGCTTGATTTTTTTACTTTTTCTTTTGAGTCAATGCTAATGTTCTTCTAAAATTAGTTTCTAATGGCTTCATTCCAATTAAAAAAATTGCTGAACACTCATTTGTTTTTCATACAGTTACCAGTGAACAAATAAGAAGAAGTCTTTTTTTCCCATTATACCTAAATATCATGGCTCTCACTTTGACTTGAACTGTAAGCCTTTTTAGTGTCTGTGCTGCTCTGATACTCAAGTCACTGATATTTTCCTTTGAAAATGAGACCCAGTCATTTTAAGCATTCAAGACACAGGCGCTAATAACTTGTCTCTCTCAGAAGCAAATGATTTTTAAATGACTCCAGCTACTTAGCAGCGTGTAACCTGCTGCTCTCTGCCCCTTCACACTGATATGATGGTGGCAGAATAGAAATGTCAAAAGGGACTCCACTATTTCTTTTTGAATCCTGACGTGACCACAGCCAGACCCTCCAGGGGCGAATTTCTTACAATACAGAAGTCATGGCATTTTAACAGTCTGTACAGCACAGGGCATTAAAAAAAAGAAGAGAGGGCAAAATCCAGGGGATGCCAACACACACACACGCACGCACGCACACACACACACACATACCTATCTCGCAGGGGGCCCAGCTGGCCTTTTGGCAGGGAGGTACTGTAGATGGTGTGTGGGGGTGTGGCTTTCAGTCTGTTTTTACAGTCAATTCACTTCTTTGTTAATCCTTTTCAATCATGTTTTTTTTTCTGCCAACCTTAGCTGCAGAAACATTTTTTCCCATAATTATTTTTTCTTCCAAAAACAGATAATGAAATCCAGATTCATAATCTCTGGGAGAAATTTGATAGAGCCTAGTGTTTAGGTAATATTTCCCTTCAATAACAAACTGTTTAATTTCGTGTGGAGGACTACAGACACGTTTGCTCGGTAAAAAGCCCAGACTGAAGGCTGAACAGCACCAATGTCTAGGAAGTGACTTCTTCCTGTGAAAGGAAAAAAGGAATGTGGGTAAATGCATACAATGTTTCCTTTACTATGGCTACAGTGATGAACATTTCTTCCTCTTTCTGTTTATGTACAACAGTACCATTTACAACAGGATTAATGTTGATATAATATATACATCCTTGCCTTTTTTAATAATGTCCGCTTTTCCACAAATTCTCCATATCCACTGTTGTTCTCCTGCCTGTACCTGGTAAAGTTATATGCATGTATCCAAATCAAATTGTTACAGTGAAATATTGTCATTTGTGTTTCCACAGCGGAACTGTTATCTGAGCATAACTCAGCACAATTGTTTTCTAAAAATATTTATTGATTAATAAGATATTGATCAAACATCAAATATTTCTATTTGGCATCCTTTCAGATATACAGTGCCTTCTGGATTACTGTGGCAAATCACAAGCTTTGATCAAATCTCTCTTGCCAATCCTGGAAAAATAAAAACAAAAAAAAAAACAAAGATAATAACTTGATCTAAATTCAGAGTTATGTGGTTGTTGGTCTGTAATTAGACTAATGTTTCAAAATAATGCAAACTTAATGAAGTAAATGGTGTAATTGTAAGCCACCAGGAAGATTTTGATCCATTGGGTCTCTACCAACTTTTCATTTTCTTGAATCCCTTTTTAGGAGAAAGTGATATTGTTTCATGACAGTGAACTGGAATTTGAAATAAAGGTGAAGTTTTGCAAGTTGTGGCTGCAGATACTAACTGTTTCTAGGCTACATGAGCTAAAAGAACATTTTATAGAAAATCCTGACCGATGACCATGTGACAGTTGAGCCATTAATCTATAGGTCTAATCACTTAATGTTACAGCATAGAGAGTAGATCATTTTTCTTTTTTTATTATAGTATTGAGGATTGATCCCATCTCAAGTGGATGTACGGATGAAGAATGTAAACTACATTGCACCACATATGAGACAATTATGTTGTAAAGCAATTGTCTACAAATAGTATTTACAGTTTAATTCTACAGTATACAGTATATACTGTACTGTATACTGTACATACTGTACAGTACAGTATGTGGTGGCTGGCAGTGTGAAAACAAGGACTGCTGGTTTGCATTTGTTTTTGAGTTCTCCAGGCCAATATAAGAGTGTGATACTTCAATGGGTTTAATTGCCATTGGTGGTTATTAACTAGCAAAGAAATAGTTAAATAAGTGGTGTTTCAAAATGTGTAAAGTGATTGTGAAAATTTCTAAAAAATTATATACAGTACTGTACATCATTTCTGACTTTTTGATCAACCACAACTGCATTTCATTTGCCACCTGCTGTATCAATAACAATATTCACATCCCATACCATATTTAAATTCCAAACTGAGCTACCCAGAAACATGCTGTGTGACATTCCATTTCTCTTTCATCATTATCCACAATATATTTTCTCCATTTAATTTCAAGGTGTCTGTGGCCAGACCAGAGTATTAAAAAGTGATTATGTCCTTGTAAAGGAAACATTATTTACTTGGTATAGAGAAGTGATGCATTTGGCCAAAAATATTTTCCTTTTCCCGAGAAGAAATTTTCATGCTTTCAAGAGTTCTGTTTCAGAGAATTGAGAGCATTACCGTTAAAAAGAAAGAATTGAGACCACAGTTCGAGGTGAAATAAGAAAAAGTCCTGTAGGCATGGGCATGATATAAGATGGAATGAAAATTACTGGACTTGCTTTTTGTTATAGAATATGTGAAAACAGGTGTTTTCTAAGATTTTTGTTGAATGAATCTTGTTTGTTTTTGCAATATTTTAAGAAAAAAAAATCATTTCACAATTACTCCAAAGCACACACAAGTTAGAGACATACCATAATTTGATAAATAATAGTTAAAAATGTTCCTCCTCTCAATCTTGATTAATTAACTGAGATAAACAAACTTGTCTGTTATATGGAGTAATGTTGTTTCTCCTCTAGACCTGGGCTGAATACCAATGTTGTTCACTCGCTGGGGAGCCAGTGACCTTTCTTGCCTGACAGTGGGGACTGTGCTTCTGTCCCACCTCACCCTTCAGAGATCTCCACAGGGGCAGAGGGGAACTTTCCTGCCCCAGATATCAACTTTGAGACAGGGACTCCGAAAACAAGGCATGCTGGTAGAGCAAGGTCTTGGAACAAACAGCAAATTAAATTTAAAATGAAACTGTTGAACAATTAAACTATTAAGAATGTTTGTTTCTTGCAGACTTTAACACAAGGGATGACAGAGAAGGTCTTTTAGAGTAGAGTGTTATCTCAAAACTACTCAAGGAGAAATTTGAAACAGTGGCGGAAAATTTTAATTAAAAGTAGGATAAAACAAAAAATAATTAGCCAATAATATGTTTTCTGTATTTAACACAGAAATGTGTTTTTCAGTTGTAGGAAATATGGACCCAAAAGTGAAAACATACAGTAAAATCTGACTGTTTTTAAACTTCACGTGTATCTGGGTCTCTCAGGAGTTTGCCCAGCTGTCCAGTAGCCTGGCACTTCCTTTGTTACCTGGATTTCATGCTGAGTAGCTCAGGATCACAAGTCGAATTGCTTCCTTTTAAAACCCTTGCAATAGCCAAGAGTCTGAAGCACATTAAACGTTTCCTTTCGCAGGGTTCCCACAGGGATGGAAACAACAAACTCCCAGAGTCAGAAAGCCAGAGAGGATACCAAAAATAAAATTTGAGTTGTGTACCGGTAGTTAATATTTCAGTAGCCTAAGGCTATCTGATTACCCAGTGTAAGACAGCATGTACTTCTTTGCTATTAAAACACACTCTTACAGTTAAGTTCCAGATTTAAGTTATTAATTATATTTTATTTAATTCCCAAACCTTCTCTCTTTTCTTTTCATTTGTAACATTTTCCTAGACTGGTGCTGTGGGAATGTCCACAGTGTCCTACTTAACTTTTCATTTTATTTTCTGTGATCAGAAGATGTGATGTGTTATTGCTGATCAATCGGATACAATTCTTTACCATACCTCCACTTAAACAGAGAACAACACTTGTCACATACACAAAGTAATTAAATCCCCTGAAGAGTCGCACATAGTTCATAATTAGGATTCTTCTAACAGATGAGGACACACGTAAAATAGTGTGTACTGATTTGTTTTCTGCAAAATTTCCCATACCTGCTTGTGATAAATTTTTAAACATGCTGCTGGACATTTTTTTTCTTGTTCCAGCAAGTTATTGCAATATTATTAGAAGAGTTTAAAATTGCATGTATACATAAATCATTAACAAGTTTGCATACATTAAAATCTAATTAAAAAGGCATTTATAATTAATAATTAATAATAATTGCTTTCATTTATGTAGTGCTTTCCATCCCATAGGATCCCAAAGCGCTTTACATATAGGAGGTGACTCGCTTCATCCATCACATGGATAAAATGTGGTAGCCATTATGTGCCGGAAGCCCTACCACGTAGTGGGTCAGTTATTGGTAGAGAGCTAAGAAAGTGCTTCACCACTTGAATGAAGAGGGAATTCTAGGGTGGCCAGTTTGTTCAGGCCCAGGGTGGAATTTAGCCAGGACACCAGGGTTGACAACACTACTCTTGGAAACAGTTCTATGAGATCTTTAATGGCCATATAGTCAGGATATCGACTGAACTTCTCATTTGAAGAATGGGGGCTTTCTACAGCACAACATCCCCAGTTATTATTTTCAGGAATTGGCTTTCTAAATTCTGGTTCAGAGGCAAGAGTGCCACTTCTTTGTCCACCACCACTATTTACAGCAGCAACTGTCAAGCAATAATTGGGAGGGGAGATAAGGGGATATATACAATAAGTGGAGATGTACAGTATTAAGTCAACTGACTGGAAACTGGAAGAAGAAAAAATTGACCCAAACATCCAAAGTTACAGGCCATACATTTTAGAATCAAAATTCCAAGAGTGTCATGCAAGTATAGTTTAAACTATCTGTTTCTTTTTCCTGTTCTGTTGCCTTTTGTGGCTGGATTGCTGTCTGCCATCTATCCGTAATTGCTGTCCCTCACTGGATCCAAACTGTGCACATCAGGCACAAGGCCCTAATGTGGAAATTCTTGTGGTTATCTAAGAGCTGTTTGACTTGCAACAGGTGGCAACAGTGTCAGCTATGTCAGTGGCAGCGTGCACAAGTAGAATACATACAGAACTGAAGGTGACCATCACAGTTTCATCAGTTTCACGGATCAATAACACGACGAATAGAGACTAGAGCATCTCCAGGGGACTGCCTGCAGCACCGTGCTTAGTACTCTCCTTGAGCATTGCCTGACTGCAAGACTTAAGGCTGAGGAAAACTCCCATGGTCAGAAATCACCTGGGGGTCTGAAAGAAAGTTCTTGCTGGACAGACGATGAGAATTAAATAGGCTGCATTTCTCTGTCTGCATGCTATTGTACAATTTCACAGTTAATGTGGTTCTATTTTCATTACCCTTCATATTAAAAGCAGCAGTGTTATTATTTTATGGAAGAGAGAATTGCAAGGATTACATCACTAGCACAATGTTCTGTTTTTGTTCATATAACCCAGTAAAATTGCAATTTACCTTGGAACATTTTTGAAGGTTTTCACTTTATCCATTTGATTACCAAATTACCTCTAGTAATTCAAAGTACTGCAGTCATGCAAATGAGGTAGTCTTTTTAAACTCTTTCCTACAGTATGAAGCATGATGATGATTTAACTAATTATACATTTTTTAGTGAATTTATGTTGTTTTTCTTTTTGTCTTCCTATTGTTGTAAGTTATACAGCTATGTTTTCTTTAAAAATTCAATAATAATGATAATGCATCAAGTGCAAAACATAGGTCATATGCTTGCATATAAAGCCATTAAAACAAAACACTGAAGTGGTTTGGTTGTAGCTGGACAAATTTCAAATGAGGCAGTGTTTAATTAGGTTATAGAGTGTTTTCCTTTTCCACAAATTAAAGCCCCAGAACCTTGAACAATTAATCTGTGTCTCCTGGTCCCGATGAGGTCCCATGGTCGGCAGCTCCACCAGCTACAGTGCTTGTGACCCTGTGGGTTCCTAATGCTTAAGGGAGAAAAGCAATTATAGAAACAGGACTCCCTGATCAGCCTTCAACCCTGTCATGTCTCTGCTTTATTGATAGAAGACTAGAGCAAGATTGGATTTTGATTTCTTTTACAACAACAAATTACCCTGCTTATTATTAGTAGCAGTACCATTACCAGAAGTAGTAATACTGCTACCATGTAAAATTGGTACTACATTCAGTTTTATTAACATTTGCTTTCAGTGTTTTAGAGAATTTATTTCAAAATTCAGTTTAACTTAGATATAAGATATAAGATATAAAGCAAGTGTCTCTCTATACTCCTTTTAAACAGATGCAGACCCAAAGTGGTTGAATTCTAATACAGAAGGACATGATTTTCTCTCACTTACAAAGAGTAAAAAAAGAAACAGATGTTTTGAAATACTGTATATTTTATTTTCCTGTATTCACTTTGGTATAAAAGTTTTAAAATTGGATTGCATTTGCTGCTGCAAGACACATACTGTATTCATGCAGACACACAGAAGTTTGTTTCAGAAATATTGCATTTGGCATAGCAGTGTTAATCTATCTTGATTTATAGTGCTTTCTTTCAATTCTTGGACTTTATTAATATACATCCTAGATTAGTTGTTTGTAATTGGATATTGCAAGTGATAGCTCAATATAAATTACATGTTCAGGTTACTGTGAAACCCTAGCTTATTAATGAACTGCAAAAAATGAATGTATTTGCTGCCACAGAAGAATTAAAAACTGATAGCCAGCAATTTCTGAAGCTTACTTGTTTCCCTTTCTTTTTCAAAATAAATTAGGAGTATTTTTCTGGAAAGAACCCTCAAAATATACAATCTTTTGCAGCAATTCATGAACATGGAACAAACAATATATCTGTACATTACAAAAACACACCACAAAACAGGACACTATATATAAATAAAAATAAAAAAGCTTGATGAACTGATAATTGCATCCAACAGTCAACACACTGTTTTATTTTCAGATAATGTTTCATATAACTTCAATGTTACTAGAAATACACATCACTATTACCTGGTGAATTGCCATACTAATGAAATACATATCCTAAAGAACAAAAAGCCTACTCTGGGAAATGCTTAAAAAAATAAAGTGTTTGTGCTCAGAAGTAAATGTACACAAGAAAAGTGGGAAACAAGAAAAAGCCATTTGACCACCCATCAAGGCTTGTCCCATTTAAGTACATAATTTCCCCTAGAGGAGATTTTAATTGCTGCTTGAATGACCTCAATCTTTAAACATCCTTTCTGTTTCACATTCTTTTAACTCGTTCTTAGAGTATCATTTATTTTTTAGGATTACAAAGAATACTGCGGTGCATAAATCACCACCATTTAGATGTTTTCTATTTTGTATTTTTTTCTTATTGTTTATTTACTGGATCAGACTTATAAAAATGGATTTAAACTCCACCCCAGCCAAACATAATCTGAGTCATCTCAGTTAATGTTTACTGAAGAGGGATTTTTCAGAAAACAGATGTACACATCAATCAAACTCTTGACAGCTGTGTCTGTGTAGTACCATTAGACACCATGGACTTGAGACTTGGTTTTTACAGGACCCTGTAACTTCCTATTTTAATACATCAAACCTGTCCTCTGAAGGCTGAGTTAAGTATTTGCATCCCCTCACAAGCTGACATAGTAAGTGTATTTGTCTACAAAGCACTTTTAAATGAACCCATACATGATTCATGTGGTGTACTTTCAAGTTGCTCAGTGATATGTCAGGACTCAACATTGCTGTAGGCTGGTTTTTTTGAAGGCTTCTTCTGTTGTAAAGACAGGTAGCCAGGACAGGAAACTCCAGGATTGGACAAGCATGCACAATGCATGTTTTTCAAGAAGTGATGTTGGAATGAATTTTTGTATTTTTTCAACATGGTAATTATACATGCATTTTTTTGTTCCACTCTAATAAGTCAAAAGCAATGAACATATAATCTGCATGTCTTTACCGATTTGCTTTATGGTACTCAGAAAACTTTGAGATATTCTAAAGTATTGGAAAACATCTGCCTTTCCAATTCATATTTAAACCTTTTTTTACATTGAGGCTGACAATAAAATGAAACAAGTTTATACACAGTAATTTTTATTATTATTTAAAATGACTTTTTTCCTTTTTGTGTTATTTCAACACAAAAGGTTAGGTTTGTATGGGATCAGGAAACTCCAGAGATATTACAATAACTATAATGTAGAAAAGACTAACATTACAGGCTTTGCTATTGAAGACATACTGCTGGCTGATAAGCAGACTTAATTTACTTAAATTAAGTAATGAACATTAGAATCAATACAACTACTGCTTGAGGCAAACTAATTTATTGGGTACTACTAAAATGTTCAATATGATTTTAAAACAAATTATATTAGAGTATTTCATTTATTTTCTAATTTAATTAGATTCATCACACTTCTGTCAATGAAGGACCTAAACTGTGGACTCCTTTAGTTCATGACCAGATTTTAGGTATGTTAAAGATAAACGTGGGAAGCATCTTTTGTTGGTGAATAGTACAATCTATTGTTGTACAGAAAATGAAAACAGAAAATGTTTTATCTTGTACGGTATTTTTGCTTTACCTTGAATAGTACAATTCCATGTAAAAGCTAATTTAATAATAAAACCACTATTTCTTCTTTCATGTTGACATATATTTGTTTTTATTATTTGAAAATAATAAGATAGCAACCATTTAAATTTCGTTTTAAACTTTGACAGTGTGATTTTATTGCTACAGTACTTATTTTGTATTTTCATACATTCATTCTAACTATAAGTAAATACCCCTATTTATCTCTGGTGAGATAGGTTTGTTGTACTGGAGACACCTTCTAAAATGTCTGGTTATTATATCTAATGCCAATGACATGCTAAAATCAAAGTGATGAAATGCAATTAATAGTTATGAAAATAAGAATATTTGCTTAAAAAAAAACGAATGTTTTGATATATTTTAGTACTCCAAAGCATCCTTGACTTTCCATAAGGATGAGTAGTAAGTTGTTAGTGCCTTAGTTTGGTAAGCTCTTTCTATAGTATGCTATGGCACAAGCAAAAATATCAGATGAAATGAAAAGTAAAAATAAAAAATGTTTAAGTAGCTCATGGGACTATTGTGTTCCAATACCCAGATGTGTCTCATTTAAAATTTCTTTGAATTGTTAAAATCATTTTCCTTTTTATGCTCATTATTGTGCAAAGCTGTGTGGAATAGAGTTTTTTTTTCTTCTGTCCTTTTTCTTGAAAACCCAATGCAGGTAGTTGCATAGGTCTGGGAATATTCACCACATCCTTCCAGGCTGGATTAAAACCCTTGAAAAGTAAGGTCTTTCATTGTACAGTACAACATCCTTGGGTATTCGCATTTATCACTTTGATTGTTTTCCCCATTTAACTTGGGATTTTAAAAGTGCTTTTTCATGTCTAATCATGGATCTTTTTGAAAGAAAGGAACAGATTGGAGACAGTGTAGAAAACACAGTGCCTCTGTTAGGTACAGTATATGATACTCACTGCTACACAATACAGTAAGTGTTACTAAAGATTATGTTATTATAGCAATTAGAAAAGGGTAAAACCAGAAAGTTTCATTAAATACAGAAATGTTAAAGAAGCTCTTTCACAAGTGAAAAAATCCACAAACCAACACTCTCTGCCCCCAGGAGACTGCAAGTAGGAAGCCTTCACAACACATTGTTCTGTGAATCACCTTTGTTCTTGAGCGATTATTCAAAATGAAAGGCTGGTGTGTATCTGAGAACTCTTCTTTTGTGGTCATACCTTATATGTGAATTTTATTTTGATGTTGGCAGTGGTTGTCTGCAATAAATTTTTTCTTACTCTATAATGCTATATCTCATGAAAAGAGCAAAATATTTTGAAATTAACTACAATTTTTGAACCTGTATAACATATGAATGAAATAACATCTTGCCTTGCAATATATGATGAAAAATTGCTCTACAGATGTTCAGTACCAATTTCACTGTTATAAGAATACAATGTGTCATATTAACATTAAGAACAAATTTAACAAAGTGCCAACTTACTGTAGCTGCTGAAGTCATTGCAAAACAATTTTCTTGTAATTTTTAAAAGCTTCCGTTTTTAATTTCTTAATTTTTTCTCTCTAATTAGTTGAGAAGAATGAACAAAAAGAAAACTT
This sequence comes from Lepisosteus oculatus, assembly GCF_040954835.1. Lineage (NCBI taxonomy): Eukaryota > Metazoa > Chordata > Actinopteri > Semionotiformes > Lepisosteidae > Lepisosteus > Lepisosteus oculatus. Next base: position 26,048,920 of record NC_090699.1, on the reverse strand, counting down.
TGGCCTTCTTTAATCCTACAGGCATTTTTTTAATTAAATCTATTATTCGGCCTGACAGAGCAACTTTAGGAATAATTGTCTTATCCAGAGTTTCAAAATTTTGATTGCTTCCTTTTTCAGAATCTATACACATGGGAAGCATTACCTCTTAATATGTGTATTTGTGCCAAGTCTACTCTTTCACCAATACAGGGATTGAAACATTCCTGTGTATTTATTATTTAAATTATTTTTGTGTGCTTTACACCTTTGAGGCTGAGGCATTTCATTTTGGATTCATCAAAAAAAGTTGCATGGGTCTGTCATTAATATGCCACAATTCATAAACTTTCCCCATGTACATGTAAGCATCATTTGAATTGATAGACCAGCAGCTGATACACATGACATGTGGTACCAGTAATTTAGCTTGAAATTTCTGATACTTTAAAAATGTGAACTGAAATGTGAGTCATGTTTGGTAAGTATATTATGCCCTTTGTTTCTGTTCCAATATCTAAAGAAGGAGCTCTTATTAAGCATGCATGTGTCGTTGTTTATAAAAAAGGCCGTGCCCTGTGGACAGATAAGGAAGTGATGGTACATTTGGGAATTGTGCAAGGACACAGGGCTCAATGGCCCTGCTCATCAGTGACAAGTACTCAGGGATGTTAAACATACATCAGAACGACTTAGTGCTTTGATTTAATACTTCACTCAAAGAAAGATTGAATGTGAGGCTTTATGAGACCATACTGTGATGGGGTTAACAGTTCTTCACATCTTAAAGTGGCCAGTTGAGGCAATATTCCCTGTGCACTGAGTCAAACCATTTTCCCTTCAAGGGTCCTGTCAGGAGTTAACATCTGAACTAGCAGAAGTAGGTGGCAAGAGTTGCTCTGATAACATGAATTTCATTTTGCATTGCTAATGCCACTGACCCCTGACAATGCCTTAACATACTTCATTGACCTGTACATATCCTTAACATTGATAAAAAGATAAAAGTGTAGAATCTGCTGATCATGAGAAAGGGGAGGGAAAAATCAGGCTTTAACATAGGAAAAAATACATTTTACAAAAAAAGGGGAAGCAATTTGGCTCATCTAGTCTGTTTGGTAATTAGTACCTAATTCATTCAAGGTTCTCATCCAGACATTCCGTGAAAGAAACCAGGGTATCTACTTCAAGAAAAAGTGGGTAGGTTGTTCCATATTCCCACAACTCTTTGTGGAAATAAATGCTGCCGGTTTTCGGTTTTAAATGCACTTCCACCTAGTTTCCACTTGCGTTCTGTGGGTTGTTTTTCACTGTTTATTTCAGTCCTCTGACTTCTCTGACTTTGTCAATGCCTTTGAGGATTTTAAAGACTTGGGTCAGGTCCCCTTGTACTCTTCTCTGTTCAAGATGCAAAACAGTCAGCTCCCTGCAGCCCCCCATGATGTCTGCTCTACTCTTCTGGCTCTTTCAACTGTCATCACCCCTCCCCCTAGTGCTGGATCCCTTTCTGCAATACTTCTGTCTGCTCTTCCTACTTCTCTCTTTGGTTTTGCCCCATTTCATCATTGGGTGTCCAAACCACTGCACTTTTGGCCACACCCTATTGTCATCTCTCTGTCCTGCAACCAATCAGTGTGGTTGATTGCTGCATCCAATCAGTGTCATGTCAGACCCCTGACTCTTTCGTATCCCAGTCTCCCTAAGCTTCTACTCTCAGCCTAGTGAAGACCTTCTCAAGTGTACCAGACTCCTACTTACCCTCAAGTGGGTTCCACCTCACTCATTCAATTCATCCTTAATCATTCAGTTGTAGCTAAAGCACGAGGCAGGCCAGGGTACTTACAGCACATTCAGTATTTCAAGTCTGATTCTGCTGTTAGTCCTATGAGACTCTCCTTCTGATTACTCCTCCTGTTTTTCTCAATCAGTCATTCCATCCGTTCACCAACAAGCAGTGTAGTACAGTGGGTACACTTTAGCACTTCCTGCACCACTTCTACATCAGGGTACTGTTCCCGGTCAGCACATGATCGTCCCATAACCCTTCTTGCAATCCCAATTTCTTCCATCAAACCCCTCATCATTGTTCCTCTGAACCCTTGCATATATTCAATCCTTGTGCACCATCTTTGGAGAATTCTGTGTCAGAAACATGGGAATTATTTTAATTTGTACTGGGGGTCCTGTCAGCCTTACCCTCACAGGCAGACTCCTGTTCTCTGAGTCAGACAAGTCATGGCAAATCATTTTGTAATATGTTTCAAACGTTCGATACATTTTGTCTCTGTGTTCCATTCATTAACAATGTAATGTCTTTAATAACTGTTGAATCTTAAGCTACTTCCAACTAGGAGTTTACATTTTTTATGGAATGGTGTCAGGAAAAGGAAAAAGGGTTGACCTCTTTTTCCATTTTATAAACATAGGAAGTAAGCATGACATTCTGCTGGGTTCATATGCACTAGATGGACACTTTACATCAAGTGCTTACGTTCTTAAGTCTAACAGTGAAAGATATTATTTTCATGGTAACTAGCAAGTAAGATAGTAAATCATAAACAATACTATTGAAAATCTGGAATGGACATACAAGAACTTTTGTTTAGTTTTAATTAAACTGCCTTATTATATTTAGGGTGCCACTCAAGGAGCAGATCTGACAATACATTCAAGATGCTTGCAGATGAATAATGAATAAAAGAATTAAAAAAAAGTGCAGAATTGCATCTTCTCTATGTTATTGCATTCCAGTCACTATACTTTTGGCTATGGTTAAGTAAAAACAAGTCTTGTTAAGTGTTGTACCAAACATTAGCTGCATTGTAAGCCTAATCCAAACACAAAATTAATAGAAACCCATGCAATACATAATATAAAGTGCTACCTAGCCTGCCTGTGGTTTACCATACTAATTCCAGTCTAATTAATTTGTATTAGATAAATAAGTTGAAAAGGGAGGCACTTTCCTTGTCACGACATTATTTGCCCAGTGGAGTTCTGGTAATAAAGTGTACAAATTCACAGGATAATTGTTAGCGGATACTTGCAATGCCCCTTCAGCACATGCACTTGAACTAGCCGCTTCTGGCCCTAGGGGGGAACAGGAATGAGGGAGTGGGTGTTATTGCATTATTCATCTCATAAGCTACAAGGAATGGAACACAGAAACGAGGAGCTCTCTCTCTGTCTGAAGTCAAGGAGTGAAAAATTACTAGCTGGACTTCTTCACATGGACTAATAGCCAAAAGGCACTCTCAAAGACAGATAAATGGATATTTAAATTGCATTTACTTTCCAAATTCTACTGAGATAGTTTTCATTAGATATGTAATCACTGTGTTGGCACAAGTATCCAATGAATACTGGGAGATATGGCGCTGTTTAATATAAAAAAGAGCAGAACCTTGTACCTATAATTAACAAAACAGAAAGTATGAAATCTTATTTTGTGACATTTTACCATTGGAGTATTCTACACAGTTATACTAAAATTGAAAAGTGTTTGATATTCATATTCTATCATTTATGTATATGATGAAAAAAGTGTTTAACAGGTACTGTATATAATTCAAGATTTCATTTCGCACAAATATAGCAGAATATAGTATGAGAATATTAAAATTATAAAGTACTTAAAGAAGATTTTTACATTAATATCCTCTGTATGACACTGTAACTCAAAGAGTGCTCTGATTAGCAACTTTTCTGCACCATAGAGTCTGATCCTGAGCAAGGTGTACCGGCTATCTTGTATTTTTGTCCTATCTGGTATGCACATATAATGTGCATTTTGAATGCTAAGATGATACTGACCTACTGATTTTGGATATACAGTATTATTGATCTGATTGGAAACGCTTCAGATATAGTGCCACAACTTTCTTTTGTAAAAACAGGTAACTTACTTTTCTAAGCCAATTAGTTCTGCTGGACCTGCTGGACCTAAGGAGCCTCAGTTAAAAATACTGTAATGCATACGTTACAATACCATGTATTTTCATCAAATAAAGATTAAAAACATTTTTGAAACCCCTGTTGAAGCAGTATTGCCCATTTAGTTACAGTATATTCATGGCAAGGTCATACTGGTTAATACTGCCAAGATCTGAGGTGAAATAATGTCTTTCACTTACCAAGAGCACACATTAAAAAAAACTTGAGCACAAACCTGATCTAATTTTCAGGAGATCTGTGTTGTTTAGTTAGCAGCTGCTTTTCTTCTTTTAGTTTTTCCCCTCCATTGCCATTTCAGGTTTGTTCATTGTTTCATTTTTTTCTTTTTCGCATTCTGATTCTAATGCATTATTGAAACATTTAGCACCGTATGTGTCATTAATATTCCAAAACATAATTAGCATATTTAATCAAAAACAATTAAGAACAAACACTACTGCTTCCCTTTTAAGTAATAAAATATTTACGACTGGGATAAACAAATTGAGAACCAAAAGCTCTTTCAGGCATTGATTTGTCTTAGAAAAGAAAGAGAAAAAGATATATTTTTAAAGGCTATAAGCTCCCTCTGGTGGCTTCTGGGCCTTGTTTCCCTCAAGGGAGATTAAATTGTTCGTCTGAAATTCTAAAGAAATAAAAATTTCATTGCTTTTTCTCTTAAATCTCTAATAAAAGAAGATACATGGACTTACTGGAGTTAGGTAAATTCCACCTCAACCTAAGCCTTGTCTGCAGAAATCATTCTTGAGGGCTGTAAAATGTGTGCATGCCGAATTAACCCCTGGGAATCAGATGAGCAGAGGTGAGCCTTAGATTTAGAAAACTGAATTGACTGGACAGTGTCAGTTAATTAGGCATTTCAATACACTATTTTTCAGTTCAGCTTTTACAGACAGCAACAGATACAATTTTTTTTAAAAAAAAGCTTTATGGTCCAGCTCTTCATCAAAAGCTTTGCTAAGCATGGGGGGTGGTGTGGTGTATGTCTGTGGAATGATGTCTTATACAAGGATAGACAGAAAAGACCAGTAGCAATGTAGAGAAACAATTGAAGAATAGGTAAATTTGTTTGAACAAAATGAAGCAAAAGATCGTAAGGCAAGATTTGTACTATATGTCCACATAATAAGGTATTAAATAGGAGTGAGAAGCTCTAAGGGGGATAAAGTTTGTTATACTGAAGACACGGCTTCCACAGTCCTAGACAATACCTTGCTCAGACAGTTTTACATGGTTTCAACATACATTTATCATTTTGCTACTGCCAAATATGAACTCTGAGCTGGCCACACATCACTTTGTATATTAGGTTATGCTGGCTTTCATCCACAGTGCTTCTGTCAACTTGATAAACTTAAAAATGAATGTGTTCAAAATAAGAACTGGAAGCTATACTTGTCTGTTGCTTTGGGCTTAGACGGTGAGTAGGCTAAGCTTAAAGAAATTCAACCTGGCCACTTTGTGCACTTGTGAATCAGTGGCAGTTTATTTTCAGTCTGTGTGCTTTGCAGCCCCTGGCATTGCCCTAAAAAGAGTGGCATTCAAAGTATTAGTCTTGTGAGACTTTTAACTGTCCCCAGAGATTGAACCAGACTCATACTTATCCTCACGTATTATGTGATTGTGCTGGTTCAGCCACAACATGAAGAGAAAAGGACACTAAGGACTATGAATGAATTAAGTCCAGTAAACCCATCATTCTCACCAAGTTGTGAGTACTTTATTGATTCCAGAACCTGATGATGTTGTTTGTGAAAAATCCTATTTGAGTAGCTTCCACGATGTAATTCAAAGACATGTAATCAGCATTTAAGGTATTATTAAATCAAGTTTTTCTTGCCAGCTGATGACATTGAATTTATATGTATGGAAAGGAAAAACAAGGATAAACATGTTGAAAACTGTTGTAATGAAATAGGTTGAATTATTACACAATATGTTCAGAGTGTTTTACTTTAAACACTGACAATCACAAATGAAACAGACAGGAAAAGAAAAGAAATTAGGAAATATAATAATAACAATAATATTAAAATAATGTACTTATTGGATACCATCATCGTTATACTTACTGTATATGGTGACTATTAATTTCTACTTTTTTTTACTACATAACTTCTATTGAAGTAGCAATGAAAAACACATTAGTTTGTATTTCAAAGACATGAGGAACAGAGAGAAGCAGAAAAACACCTGGGATCACCCAACTCTAAAGTTAGATGTCGCGCAAAATCAAAGAGAGGTGCTGAATTGATGCTCAATCAAAATATGCTGTGTGCTCTACAATGTTTTTAAAAGTGCTATAAAAGTGAATGCTTTGTGGTGGAACTAACAAAACTATTTATTACTTACACCATTTTTCTTTGCAAAAGTAGACAACCCTCTGAAATTATGAGCTTGTTAAATAGGAACACAGAAACAAATCTGTTGTCTTCAATCAACAAGAAAAGGACACATTTTCCACTGCCTTCACCTGTAGGCACAGGTGTAGTGAAATCCTGCTCAGTCCAATTCAGCCTTTAACATTCACACCAAAATTGTGTGTAAAGGCTGACAGTGTTTTGTTATTTAGGAGACCTTATTTCTGATGAGACAGGAATTATGTGTTCTTGCAATTATTGGTTGCTGTTAAAAATCTCAAACTACCATATTAATGTGTAATATCTTCATGAAGGTCTCTGATGAGCTCAAACAGCCCTTCCTATTATGGGAGAGATAATGATCTTTTTGACACCATACCTGTATTTTGTAATGCATTAATTGTGAGTAGAATCTGAATGTCAAGATGTATTAAAAATGTCTTGCAAGTGAACAGAGAGTTAATTCAACATTAAGATGCTAATATATTAGTACATTCAGCCTGGAGTCTTAGATGCAGAGCTGGTGTGAGATCTAACTATCCTATAAATGAGTGTTGTTTTATTTTATTCCCAACCCCCAAAAAAGAAAAGTACTTTGATCAAATTAATGAAAATTTCTAGATTTCCACAGATGCTAAATACATCTAAAGTACAATGTTAAAATAGTAGTTAGAGATGATATTAACATTGAAATGGAAAACTCGAAAAATATTTTTTTCTCTCTCTTTTGTGTGAAATTGCTATGCAATGTCATGCAATATTCATAGCTGTTTGACCCTAAGGAATAAAATACAAGGTACATTTAAAATGATAATTTACATTTTAAAATGACAAATAGATTAATGCTCTGCAGTTATCCTTTTTTATGGTTGAACATGAATACACTGTATGTTTTATGAGGATTATTGCTCAGAGGATTTTTGTTTCTGTCTGATTTAATAAAAGTTTAGTTTTCTATTATCACAAAACTTGCAAAGCATTTATTATATGTTTTAATAAGACTGCAGCTGAGAACTAATGAATACACATAATTAAATCAAGTAGGGAGCTGCGTCAGCATGCGTAGGCTGCAAAGGAACAGGTAACGGGTTTATTCCATGCTGAAAAGAAAAGAAAGGAAACACAACGTTTCGGCCGTGGAGCCTTCTTCGGGTGTAATTAAATGCTTAGATCTTAGCTTCATTGACAGATACAATGGATTTTGTGAAAGTGGTTAAGAAAAAATGCAACATTTAAGGGAACTTGTAAAATTATAGCATAATTGCAGTAGTAATTTTCAGTTGTAAAATGTATTCTGTTAGTAAAGCTACACTATTCTAGATTGAGGTATTCCACAATTCTACTTTATCTTTTGCATGTAGTCAGGATTGGTGAGCCTCACTGTATGAATAAGCGAATTGTTCAGGTACCTTTACCTTGAATAGTAGGTCATGGGTTCAGTCCCCTGTCAGCGGTAAGCGAGTGGGAATGTAAGTCGGGAATGAGGACTCTGGGGCAGCTTGGCCACCTATAATGAAGTTAGGGGAATCCTATTTAGTTTGAGAAAGCAGCCATAGGGATTTCATCTCATTCCACAAGCTCATACAAATCAGAGGTAAGGACAATGGAGCAGCTAACAGTGTGACCCCATTAAACAAGACTTCTAGTGAGAGGAGCGGAGAGGAACAACAAATCTAGAATAAGCATGCATTATACAATTATAAAAAGCTACATTTCCCCTAAACATGAAATTGTATATGTATTTATGGGTATATAGGAGGTATTAACAGATTGTTTAGTACAGCGTCACCATCCAAGTTGTATCCTGCCTTGCACCCATTGTCTGCCAGTTTAGGTTCTGCTTCACCACAACCCTGTATTGGACTAAGTGGTTCATAAAAAAGAATGGATGGATCAATGTTAAGTATCCTGTTCAGAGTTTTTTTTAATACTATCTCATTAGTAAAGAAAATATCCAGATTTATGCTGTATCCAGTACACCTACTTTCTATGTTTCCATGTTCAAATCATAAACTGGATTTCATAGTTGACATCTAAAGCCCAGTTGATAAAAAAGTATGTGTTTTTAATTTAGTTTAAAATGTTGCATAGCAAGTAGACTTCAGTTATAAGCTATAATTTGCAGAAATTGTTTGTTCTACATTGAAGATTTTTGTGTTGTTACATGAAACCTGAAAAAAAAAAACATTCCATAGCGCAACAAAGAAGGAGCTTGGTACATGTAGCAAACGGCAACTATTCAATAAATTCATGTAAAGTGACTCATATGACAAAAAAATGCAGTACAAAACAAAGAATAAAAAAAGGGAATGACACAACAGTATCACTTCCCTGAAGTACTGAAATGTTGTCAAGTTGCCACAGTAACAGGAAATGACTAAACATAAATATATTTTCTTTACATGTTTGTCAGTTTCAGACATTTGGAAGCCTGAAGGAAATGTTTGGGACGTTGTTCAGAACCTATGATTTTTCATTTTGCTTTTTGTTAAGAGCCTCAAATGGGTTAAGTTACGAAACTCTTTTTTTTGCTAGCCATGATTCTATCCTGAATACAGAGAAGAGACTGATAGAGTACACCACCAGAGGCTTTAAAGTCTACTTACATAGGGTTCCTAGGATTTTTCATGTTCTTATGGAAAATATCTCTTTGAAATCCCCAAGCTGCACATTTTAATCTCATTTGTGGATGTGAGTGATGCTGAGACAGGGCCAAGGAGTGCGACGAACACTTTTTTAGCATAATTTCATTTGTCAGGAGAATCTTGCTGCTGACATTGGAAGAGTGATTTAATTGATTTTAATCATACACCTGAGATTGGAAAAGTGAGCCCTCTGTCCTGAAAGATAATTTCAGGCGTCTGGGAGAAAATCTCATTCTTAGCTAATGGGCTTCCCTTTATTGTCTGTTCACGAAAGAGAACTTTCTGAAATCACTGATCAAAACAGAATTTACATAGCTAATTGTGGCATTGTGTGTCTTTTTCCCTTATTTTTCTGAACACATTTTTTCCATTGGCCATGCTGTGTAGAAATATTAAGGAATTCAGTTTCATTTTAAAATGATAATCCAGGTCGACATCTACAGTAAGTTCCCATTTCCACACTACATTTTCTCTGGAATTTGTCGTTTTAGTTTTTTTCAGTTTGCATAGTACCTGTCTCTGCTTATGTGTTTATCAGTGGACTAATGCTACTCTTCTGCTAAATGTTATCGGAATTTAATACTTGTTGAAAATAGATTCCACGGATAGTGAAGCTCACATTAACATGTTACAGTTTTCAGCTATACCCTTAAATATTTTCATTTGGTCACAATGTTTAACTATTATGACTATATTTTAAACATCCAATTTCTATTCCACATTTGCTTGAAGTTTCTAAATGCTTAACTGGAGTCATTATTTCCATCTCTAAGGTATCCCACCTACTGACCTATAGAGAGTTGTATCTTCAGAAGCCTTGCTGTGAAGATACCCTCACTGCTGGCTAACTAATAATGACTGATGTCTGAAGTGTATCAAAGAGTGGAATAATAACTAATGCATTGAATTGATTTCATGTTCTTAGGTATATCCAACAGCTACATTCTGCCTGACCTAGATATTCAGTATGTTCAAGTATTATGTATTTCAGGGATAAAATTAATTACTTCTAATGTTTGAGTAGCATTTTAAAGAAGCATTTTAGGAAGTATATCAACATTGATCAAGAAAAAAAAACTTTTTCAAATTGTATTTGTGGGTTTTGAAATTATGACAGTTAAACATACAGTACATATACAGTACAGGATTTGAATTTAATCATTATTTAAGTGGTAATGGGGAAAATCAATAATTCTTGAATTAGTTACTTGGTCTAGCTCTTTATAAAAGCCCAAATACCATTAAAGGCCTGAATACATATCTCATATTTATAATGAATAATATTGATATAACCACTAATTATTACTACTACTTAATATTACTACTAATCATTATCGTCATGTCACAAAAGTTCCCTGCTGGAGTTCAGCTGATTTCGAAAATACAGTAGATGGTAAACTATTTAGTCTCCAGCAATTACAATTGAAAATGAAAACCAGCTGGACTCCAGTATGCTGATGGTGCTCTGTATATGATTTGACAGACATCTGCAGATGATTGTTAATATATTTACAGAACGAAGGTACACAGATGAGACTTACCCTTAACACTCAGAAGGCCAAACTTCTTTCTATCATCAAGCTCTGAATTCACACACTCCAGTGCCATTGATTCAGATTCACATTGAGTGTCTGAAGAATGTTAATACTTTTTTTAATAGTTTAAATAGTTATTGTTTAGAGGTATCTTTCACAGAAGGGAGATATTGATGAAAAAATCCAGAAGCACTTCACATTTGACCATCTGAGGAAACTGGTGTTTGAGGATAGTAACATGGAACAACATGGCCAAAACATGGAGAACATAAAAGAGACTTAAAAGGACTGGAATCATATCACCAATATTGTTTGCAGAAGATTTTAGATTTTGAGTAGGAAAACAAACAGACAAACAACAATGTTCTCTCGTAAGCAGGAATCACAATCATCGAAACTATTGTATGATCATCTGTCATCTGCTCCTTTGAGTTGGTCATCACATCTGAATGCCATATTCCAGGCTCCTGAAGGAGGTTCTCTTCTATCAGCTTTTACATCTCTGTATACCAGAGGAGTACAGCAGAGGTTATTCAAAGATATTGCAAAAGCAAACATGAAGAAATGGAACATCAATATCAGATCCTGCAAAATTAGGGGACCTTTAATAAATTAGGTGGATGTAGAATATCTGATAAGAAGCCCATAACCAGATTGCTTAGTACATGACCAGATATCTAAGACAACACCTATTCAGCCTGCCAGTGAGTGTGTGAATCCCCTCATCAGTTACCTTTGGGTTAGTGGAATCACAAGTTCAATAATCAATAAATGTATAAATAATAATCATAATGATCACAAGAAGAATCTGTAGAATATTTCTAGAGTGCTATAATTCTTCTTTAATACTTCAAAAGACTATAGAAAAAAAAAGAACAAAAGAAGTAATATGTTGCATTACTATCTGGTGGGTAGAATTGTGGTCCTAGATTTGATTGTCGTCTGGGGGCCTTCTCTATAAAGTTTCCCCAGGACAGTGTGGGCCTTCTGTGGTTTCTTCCTGCAGTTCAATAACATGTGAGCGTCCTGAGATAGACAAGCATACCAGACAGCAAGAATTGCACCTTGTGCCTATTTTCTGCTGGGTTATACCCTGACTCACTTCCAGCCTGTATTGGACTTAGAGGTTAATTGAATATGAAAAGAAAAAATAGCTGCCTCTAAGTGTACTGTACCTCTGATTTTTAATTTATTAATTTTTAACCCTCATGTACAGTACTGATTGATGTGATTGTGTCTAAAGACGTCTAAGATATGAATAGATATTCATAGCTATGTAGAAAAAAATGCCATTGGAATACCTGTTTTGGATATGAATCCCTATTCTAAAGGATGCCCTTTGCCAGGAAGTCATATTCTCTCACCTCTTATGCTTATGTCACCATGTTACGGTTTGCCATAAAACTCTTCACGAATGCACATATGGGCTTGGTTTTAGATCTGTTATAACTTCTGTTCAGTGCTTACATTGTATATCACCTTTGAAAGAATCGATCTGTGATTCATAGTATACTTGACCTGCTCACCCACTTGTTTTCTATATTGCCTTCTGGTGGTTTGGAAGCAGAAGAAAATCGGGCTATTAATCATTTCATAAAGAACTTATATACAGCTTTGTTTCTGGAGAAACCTAAAGATCAAATCAACAAATAAACATTTTTTGTAGTCTGATAACCCTATTGGTAAAATAATGTGAGGTATGCAATAAGGACATTAATTTAAATACAAAAAACACATGTCACTGTACAAAGTGATATACAGCTGCTGAGAAATGAATGGTGAGGATTTTATCACTTGGCAAGACACCATCATTTAAATTGGCATCTTGAGCTAATATTGCTTTAAATCTTCATCAGGAATTGAAGACTCTTGACAAAGTTAAAATATCCACTGTAAATTTTCCTACTCAGTGTTTAACAGACCCACAGTGTGTTGAACCTCCCAAGGCATAGCTTGACTCTGTAGTGCTGTAGGGTGAACAATTCTAAACGTCTTCTACTACGGGAAGTTGAAAATGTCTCCCTCCCCTCAGAGTACCATTGCAATTTGTTATGAAAATCCAGAGCACAGCGCACAAGGCAGAGAGAAAGCAAAACCAAGTTGTAACAAGCCATTAGCTAGAAAACTGTTTGGTGAATATTATAGTACACAAAAATAGAAAAACACAGGAAACTGCCTGGGGAGAAAATTTAAATATGTACTGTACTAATATTTCATTTATTTTCTGCACATGGGAACGGGGCATTTAGTAACAGCATTTTTAGATCATAAGCAAGAAAATATAATGATTAATGTTTCCTTGAAACTAACCCCAAAATATACATTTTTAAAAAAATGAGAATTGACTCTCAGAGGTGACTTTTGGAACTACATTTCCCACTGTGCTTTTCTGATGTATGAGCTAGATTATTTTTAAAGTAGTTCCTTCATACGTTTACTATATTTTTATACATTATATAACCTAATGTAATCTAGCTCATAATTGTCAGATTGTTTGTTGCTGTCTAGAAGATGAAGTAATGCATGAAGTGTTTTGGAATCTCCTGGAATGAAATGAGCTATGTACCTGTAAATGCAAGAAATTATTATAATTATTACTAAGCCTATTTTTAAATACTATGATATGTAGATTCTAGTAGACACAAGGCAGTTTTAGTTTTCTAGAGTTTTGCAGAACTTACCATAAGGAGACAATCCATTGGTTTAGTTGTCCTTAAATAAAAACTACTTGGGGCCGCCAGCCAGTGTCTCACAGCAATTATATTCTAGGAGGGAGCTACAGGGGATTTCAACCCTTGGCAGGTTTAAAATAGCCATGGGGTTAAGTGTATATTAATATCTAAAAGTGTAATAAAAGAAAACAATATGTATCTAATCAATATTCCCTGATTAATTAGCATTTGAGTTTCATTAGAATTTCAATTTTTAGATCGATTTTTTTAAAGCCTTTTAAAGAATAGCCCTTTAGTGTTTTTCAGTCTTTTTACACGTGTAACTCAATTGAGGAAATATTGCCGTCCAAGCGGAAAGACACAGGTCAGAAAATATTTTGAGGAAACTGTATAGTAAATTATTGTTAACAATTTCCCCCACACATATGGCTTCAAATCTAAAAGGTCACCCATTTGTTTTATTAAAAAAGAAGTGACATAAGAACAATTTTGCTGTTATACTTAAACCATTGTATCAAGGCACTTCACAGTTGCTGTAATCATTAATCAATGTAATCAAATTGGACAATTCTACAATAATAGTAGAAATGTAAACTTGTTCAAAATACTATGACGTAATCTGATCAGAGTGTAACAAATGTTTCTATAATTATTTATTTTATAATCAGGCAGTTTAACAAAATATAGTTACATCAAATGTCATATTATCATATACTGTACACTGTGGCATAACATTAATTTGATTTTGATTATAATGTTCTTAAAATACAGTAATTCTTTTAACTTGGGCCCATGACTCAATTTTTCACTTTCCGAGTTTCTGATGCACTTGTGAAGAGCCCTCTGTTTCTCTTTCCCTATGGCATATCTTTGCTATTGCCCATCAAGACTTCTAATGTTTCAATGGGACTCTCCATCTGATAGCCATGTGAAGTGCAAGTTCAGCACATTTTCTTTCTTATGATAAGCTAGGTCTGACAAGGTATTGAAGCCCCTTGTAAGGTTATCATACCTCTATAGTTATCTGTCCTGGTGTTTGTCCTTAGGTCTAGAAACTTTCACACAGCCTTTTTCCAAAGGCCATTAATATTAATTTTTAACTCAAAAGGTTTGACGATACATTTTTACATTATTCTTCCCAGCTTAATCTCTCAGTCCAGACCAATTGAGCTCTTGTAAAATGCAGAATTACAAATTGTGGGTCATTTTTTGTGGTATTGACAATTACAAAACAGATCTTTTCACTTTTAATGATTTAAGATTTATGTCCTGTAAGTCAGAAAAACTAAACATCTAGCAATAATTATTGCTTTCTAGCCAGCTAGAAACCTTTCTGGCTTTCTAACCCTGCTTCCTGGAATTATTTGAGGATTGTTGTAATGGCTTTCTAAAACAAATTACTGTTATTTGAGTACAATTCACTTCACCATTATACAAGTACTAGTACAAGACTATTTTTTCGAATGTGTTCTTGATCTTGCACTGACTTGCACTAGCTTAAAACAGACTTCTTATTCTGTAGCATGTATTTGTCAATGATACTTAACTTCATCCAATAATTGCCCTGTACAGCACTCCAATTCAGAAATGTAAATATAAGCCCCTAGTTAGTGATTGTGACATTTATGAACAGTGGGACTCCAGAGAGTGGTCCATTATAAACATTGATATATACTCCCTTTTTGTTTGCTGTGCTATAATAAGGTTGAGTTTTCAAATCCTTTTTTTTACACTGCTAAAACAACTTGCCTAGTGTTCAACTCCAACAACTTGATAAAAGTATGCTTAGTCTTCATAGATGGCTTATCTGCTCCTAAAGAATCCCTTTCACCAGTTTGTGGATATTCAAACAATATGGAAACACTCCCAAATGGACCTTGCAAGACGAAATTCTCATTCTCTCACTTTCCCCGGTGCATATTAAAAAATGGTATGCAAGGCCTCATTTAATTCACTGATTTTACATTCGGATCACTTTCTCCTTTACAGCTATTTTTACTGGGCTTCATTAATCTTTGTTGAATACAATGGCATACATCTTTAATGTGGCTGCTGTCAAGTCGTATTTCAGTTACAGCTGCAAACTGAATGACAGCAAGCAATATTAATAAATTTAACATAGACTATATCAATTTTTAACGGAACAAGAATGAGAAGCTCAGAGGTTTTTTTTCTTCTCTTCAAATTGTTGGATTTATGGCTTGCTCAATAGGCGCATTTCTTCAAACTTGAGGGCCTCAGTATAAATAGATTTACATCTCATTAATAAGTAAATTAGGAAAATGCCTTTCAAGTAGAGACAAGTACATAAGTGTAATCTCCATATTAAAGGAGTAGCCTTTGATAAACCACTGAGGAATAACGGCAGTCGACTATGTGTCATGTAGCTAGTGCCTGAACCCCACACATTCCCACCTTTAATTACACTGGATTATCATTACGGAGTAAGTGTCTCTCCACAAAGGTGCTATAAATGAACAGCATGCAGGGTCCACCCTAATAATTTTACAGAAGCGATGAAATAGGTGGTAACAGTTACGAAAACGAATTATCACCCACTCTCTCTTTTTTTTCCTCCTCCTGTAATAACATTAAAATATTAAGATTAATTCCTTCAAAGCTCGCAAAAAAATTGACGATTAAGGATGCTATTTCAAATTAAAAAAATTACTGCTGTGATTTTAGGTTTTCTTGCCAAATCCCAGCAGAGATAATTTGCTGTAAATTTAAACCCGGTGAGAACTCGCCTGTCTGTGTTAAATAAGAAAGTTACGGTTGATATGAGACATGTTTTTGCAGTAGCTTTAGCGATTATAGGAAATTATATGCAAAGCCGGAGTTCTGATCCGAAGTTAATTTATAATTGTGTAGAACTTATTAATTAGCAATGTTGTTATTAGAGGAGCACACACTACAAAGGATTTATTTTCAAGCAGCAACATGGCATATGAACACTTCCACTGTCCCTTATTTATATTATATTATATTTAATGCTGAGACCATCAAAGTTCAACAGTGGTTTGCCTCTGTGTCTTAGCAGATTTTATCTGTATAACTATTTTTTGTATTTTTTACAAAAACTAGTAGTAATAAACTGCTAAAAGAGATTCAATATATGCAAACCTGATGACACTAAACTGGTGTAAAATACAGAATTTTACATTAAATTACTACTAATTTCTAAATAAAAAAAATTAATACCCTTACTTTATCATCTATCATTTTTATGAGAAACAGTATTCTTAACATTAATGTCATTTTTTAAAATAACAATTATATCATAGGGTAGAAATATAACAGATTTATATTAAGATTACACCACCTCAGCCAATGAAAGGCAGACTGTAACTGAATATATTTTTTAAAATATAAAATGTGATAACTGAGGTCTTTGAGATGTGTCCAGCCGGCAAGCAGACATTTAAATCCATTCACAGATGCGCCCATGTTTAAATAATTTTCAAAATAGGCAGTGACAAACTAACATGTTGAATTAGCATATTGTTTATCACTGTCTCCTGGGAGAAGGCTTGCTGTATAGAAAGTTTTAACATGAATCTGCCTTAGATAACACATACAATGCAAACACTGAACCACTTCGGAAGACACAGTTTCAGCTGTGTGCTCCTATGAAACTTGTTTACATTCTTATGATCTGACTTTTCATCAGTCTATAAAGCAAAACTCAAAGAGGATCCCATACCTTCATAAGTACCATTGTTTTTTAAAAAAGATACAGTATCTGAAAGGAAAAATAAACAAACTCAGACAGGGACATGTTGCCTACTTTAAGAAGTCAGGTCAATCTCTATATACTTATGTGAATCTGCATAGATATAAAAAGTAAGATAAAGGAATACTTATACCATCAAATATAAAAAACAGTTCTTGTCTTTTTATTACTTTTACAGAAGGGCAGTAAAATGCACAGCAGTGTGATAAGATGCTATTTTTGTACACCATACACTCGACATTATTAAAACAGCATTTTCAATCTAATTTTTCATGTCTCTTTGCTTTTACCACAGAAAAGTATTTCTATCAATATGCTGTATGTATAGCATATATATTTATACACATATATGCAGTATTAATTTATGTGAAGTAGTCTCTATACAAAAAATACTTTGGATATGCTCAAAAGAAATTCATTCTCAAAGGAAGTGTATCCTCAAAGAAATCTAGGAAATATGAAATTCTTTTTAATGTCTGGATAGGCAGTAAAGCACAGTCCTGGCTGTGACTTTGCCATATTAACAACTGACCTGGATTCCTATGAACAACAAGCCAGAATCTTTCAGTATACTAGGAACATCAGCTTGTGGACCTTGATTGCATCTTCTCCAATTGTAGCATAATTTATTTTCATGGGTTGTCATTAGGTAAGATTCTAGAGGGCTATACAAGCTTGTAACGTTTTTTCCAATACCCCTATGGATGTATACAAGTACAATAAATGCCTCTCTTGAAAGGTCATCAATAATTTCAATGAGAAACAATATAATATGCATTCTTCATACAGGTATATTGTTGTCATAATACAAGAAAAAATAAGTTTTAATCACTGTGTTTATTACACATTACATTTCTACAGTACACCCTCTTTCATCTGTAAACTTTTTTTTTATAAGTCTTGCACAAAAATTTCAGACATCCTTCCTTAGGACTAATGTTAGGTGCAACAAATCCTACATTATGCAGAAAATCTTCAAAGTTTTTCTTGTAACTAATTCTTACAGATTCTGCTTCTTACAATAAGAGGTATGACAATATCTTTCACAAACACTGGAAATTTCCAGTACAATTCTCATCTAATATAGTCTACCTTTACTTACTATCATTTACAACTTTCAACTTTTTATATTATTTCAACTGGAGATGAAATTTAAAATATTTCAGACATAAGACAAAGTAAGTTACGATGCTGCAATATGAAGATTGTTTTTGATACATACCAGCAAGTTGACCCAGCAACACTCTCCTACTAAAGTACAGAAGTAAACACCTTTACTATACTAGCCTATGACTTTACTTCATCTGGTATCTAAATGATTTTCAAGCATTTAATTGAACAAATCCTGTTTTCCCATCCATCTCTAAAGCTTGTTCAAAAAGGTGCTTCTGAAGAAACCCATGGTGCAATCAACAGCAATTGGGATAATTGGGATAAATGTGAATAATTTCAAAAGAGATTGATGGATTTCTTTTAAAGGAAAAAAAAACAAGGCTTGTGTGGTATTTTTGACTGAATAATAAGGAGGTTTAGGGAAACTATCACCTTTGAAAGCTTTTCTTACAAGAGCTCTGTGGATATAATGTATTTTTATTCCTGCTTTATAACAACTATAATGAATATAACGGGTTATAATTTTATAAACCCCATTAATCATGACATAATAAACACTTAAAGAAAAAGAAATTTAATCTGCTTCCCACATGTTTCATTTGTACTGTTATGATGCCTTAATTCATATCAAAAACAAGACAAAAAATACATGCCTAAGCTATTCTCTAGTTAAGCTAAAAGCCCCTAAAATCCAGCGATCTCTGTCAATTGGTGAAGATTACTGTTCTGATATTCTGAAAATATAGTGACTGTTGATACAATGATACTGTACACATGGAGTGGATTCATTATTATGTTGCTTGTGTGTCATATTAAGTAAGCCGATTAGTGATCCGTGGAGTTTGGCTGCAGCTGCGATGGTCGCGGAAGCGGGTTTGGAGAGGTCATGGAGAATGACTATCGGGCGGCCTCAAGGATGTTCTGGCAAACCATTGGCCAACTCGGTTAAGGTGGTGACGTCACCCAGGCTGTGTTCAGCAAGGGCTGGGAAATGTTGACCTCAACTGGGGGGATATCATTGAAAGGTGGAACTCTTGAATCCATTGGACATGCCATCCTTTCAGGAGGCAGAGCTGGAACCATCTGGGACAGGTTCTATTTCTGTGGCTAGGGTCGCTAGAGTGATTTAACTGATCCATGGTGGTAGGGGTGCCTGCACGTGTTGGACAAGACTTATGACCGTGTACCCCGGGTGTATGTTGTGGATGGTGTTTCGGGAGTATGGGGGGCTGGGGCTGGGGCTGGTGTCACATGCTGTATTTGTGGAGCAAGAGTCATGTCCGCATTCACAGAGTTAAATCGAGCCTGTTGAAGTCCTTATGAGTTGTATTTTTGAGTTAACTTTAATATGACCTTATGCATCTGAACAGATTTACTTTGGAGCTATTAATTAAGAGTATATTTTCAAAAAAAATCAAAACAGAAATTAGATAACATATAAGGAATATTTAGGGGTGTACCTATTGTTGGGAAGAATTGTAAGGAGGGACATTGGCTATTCTATACAGTATATGTATTCCCCAATCCTGGTAGCAGCAATCCAGTTTGTTTTATAGGTCACCTGTTTGAGATTGGCACCTGTAAAATACTGTGTTCCCTGATGGTAAAAGAGTACTTGAATTGTAATCCTAAATGATTTTTAAATAACCTACTATAATTTAATAATCACCTATTTTATTATTAAAGTTTATTAAATTATTAAAGTTATTTAAAATATACCTCCTGGACTAGGTCTCTCTAGGACCAGGGTTGGAGACCTCTGTTTTATACTGAGCTGAAGAAAAACAAAAAACAGTTGAGCATTATGCTAACCTTCACCAACATTGTATACATTTTGAGAATCTTTTCCACAAATCTTCAAAGTATACATGTATTCTGAGGACTCAAAGTCTCAAAAGATGAATGTTTACACGGAGTGCAGGTTGTGCACTTACAGTCCAGGCATTGCTGGCCTGGGTTTAGGGAACACCTACAGTATACCTGAGGCTGCAGCACACAGCTAGCTGAGCCTGCCAGGACATGGTGTTTTTGGTTCATCAAGAAAGAGTGACCCCATAGGACTTGTTTTTATTACCAATAAGAAGCAGTGTCTTTTCCGGGATTGATGCTAACTTACTTGTGGGGACGGTGAGAACAGCAATATGAAAATGTCAGGTGACTGGGACAATTATACATTTTACAGGAAAGTATGTAGTGTCTTGGCCCCTCAGAGGGTTGTAGCAATAAATGTAAAAGTTGGTGTTACAATATTTTTTTCTAATGAGAAATATAAATGGTGGTTTACAATTTTAAAGTAGACAAATACCCACATTTCATGCCTTTGATCATCATATTTATGCACTGCTTATCTGTGTTTGAAAGGGGCATCATTTTACTCAGATGACGTGCAATAACATTGAAACCAGAAAGACTACAACTGTATGGAAATAAACATTAAAGTGACTGAAAATGAGCTCTCCTGGCAAATAATCAGGATTGACAAGTATTCAAATGAATAATAATTGTAAAATATCTGATTTCAATCATTAGTATCAAATATACAGCATGTAATTTGAGACTCTTGAGAACTTAAAAAACTGCAGTTCATGCAACACTGCTTTATCAATACCTGATGTTAAATAGCTGTCAATTCCATTTTCCGAAATAGTTGGTCTGTCAGCACCTGAACAGCAACTGTATTGAACTGAAATAATCACTGTAATTGTCAATATAACAAGTGGAAGGTATAATATGGATTTTTTTCTTAAATGGGAAAACAGTTATAGATAATGTTTTGAAGGCTGATACTCTTGTAAATAATTTGGGTAACATTAAAGAGAAAGTGAAACCTTGGAGTAATGACTTTTTTCTCAAATAGCTGCAGGCAAAAATTCCCAATGTACCTTAATAAGTTTGTTCATCACCAAGCAGCAGTAAACATGAATATTAATAGTCTCAGGATTGCATGTGAAAATACAGATATGTCAAACAAAGTTGAAAGCAAACTCACAATTTGGAATAGAATGTTTTGACTCCACAAAAGGATTCACATATTTAACATACTGTAGATGTTGTCTACTGATCCAATGGCTGGCCATCAAAACAGAATGAGGCAGGGGTTTATCACTTCAAGGCAAGGACCAAGGGAGGGCTAACAGACAACTCTGTGATTTTTGAGTGACGCACTGTGTAATGATTCACGCATCCTACAGAGTAGTTGGGATTATGATACATTTAGTGATAAATGTAGTGCATGCTAATAAACAACCTCTAATTCAACATCAGGATGCCGGCCAAGTGTTAATCCTTCTACTCTACTCATGTCTGACCTGTAGGTAAATAGTCTATGTCTGCCTCATGGCATTAAAACAAGAACTAATAAGTCATTTAATATGCTGCATGGATTTACAGTACCTTTACTCCATACTGTATATCTCTCTGTATATTAAGCTTAAATATAGTATGTGTTCTAATTAGTACATAACTGCATGAATTCACAGATTTAACCTGTAATGACACGCCAAAGAACTTGTCTTTACTATTTGTGTAGCAATTCACACACTATGTGGAAATCCTGCTGATCTTTTAAAAGTAAAAAAATAAGAAGCGAAGAAACTTGTGCCTTTTAATATCAACTTTTCCAAGTATTAACTTTTAGAATGCATCTATAAAGGTCACAGGGAAGGAAATTTAACTAGGTGCCATAATGTGGCAAGAGAATAAAAATTAATGGCTGAAATAAATTGTCATTAGAGGGGCCAGGTTCTGATTTATTGTGATATTCTACAAGTTTTTGGAGGGGATTAAGAGTCCCCTAAAAAAGGAACATTAACAAGTCACATAAAAAGCAGAATTAAACCAGCCCCATAATATGCGTGGGGTATAAAGAATCACGAGAGAAATAAATTGTCCAGGAATGATACTGTTTAAGTTTTATTCTGACAGACCGCCTTGACGGGAGGATCCTGTTTTAATTTTTAAGGATCGGGTCCGTTTTTGGAGTTCATTAAAGGTCCTCATTAACAGATCTCATAAAAAATGAAAAGAAATTAGGGGCCATAATTTGACAGAAGAACTAAGGCAACAATAATGACAGGAAATAAACTGACAGAGGAATGATAAACTTAATGCTTCACTCCAGTTTCCTCTATTAGGTGTCTGCTGGAGCAAATGTCATTCATATTTTAGCCACA
The DNA here is from genome assembly GCF_040954835.1 of Lepisosteus oculatus. Lineage (NCBI taxonomy): Eukaryota > Metazoa > Chordata > Actinopteri > Semionotiformes > Lepisosteidae > Lepisosteus > Lepisosteus oculatus. Next base: position 26,026,757 of record NC_090699.1, on the reverse strand, counting down.
GTATACCGCTAATTAGGTCTGGCTTTCTGCTCTTGAATTAAATTTCAAGATTCCCCCCTCACCTTAAGAGCAAAATCATTTGAATTCAAAAGAAAAGAGCTAGTGACAGGGAAGAAAAAAAAAACTTTCTTCTTGGGTCGTTTTAATGAGATAAAATTCCCGCTTCTCCCCATTTCCCTGCTATAATTGCTGATTATGTTGTTACACACTAGCAGCTCTCTACACTCTCCTCCCAATCATTATGATTTAGGCTGGCATTTCGTGGTGCTTCAAAGGCAGACTGAAGTGGTTTGAGTCTAATTTTGCACTCCTTTAGGCCACAGGTATGAACCAAGGTAAACACTGCATGGTTATTGTTAATTACCCCTTAGGCCTAGCCAGGCCAGCTCTGTTCCAGCTGACCCCTATGATAATAAAGCTTAGGGGCATATTGTATTTCTTTTGACAGATTAATTAGAAATTCAGCTGTAGAGGCACAAAGCAACTCTGCCATGAATATTTAAATAGACTGACACAAAAAAATCATGAAAGGCCTGCTGAACTACATGACAGACAGGGGATATTAGGCAAGTGATTCTAATCAATAATCTCTTGATCTCTTACATATTAATACACTGCCTGCTGTTATTAAGCTCCATAATAAGAAGGTGGGGGGAAGGGGGGAGATGGTAGGGGGGAGAAAGTTAGTGTAGCTCTGCTGTAGGCCTTGCTCGGCCCCTGGTGGATACACTAACTGACTGAGAAAATGCACAGAGGAACCAAACCTCAGCCTCTTCAATCTAATCCAATCTTAAGGACTGGCAGCTCTGAGCATCACTGACTGGATAATTATTGGCCCTGACAAGGTGAAGGCGTTTGCAGGCAAATGAGATAGGAAGTGGGATAAGTCCCCAGACCACCCAGAGCTGGGGCAGGCTTTAGAACTGGTGACGAGCTGCTGCTCAGGCTTGTATCTGCACTAACAGGGGAAATTTGGGAATCATAGTGCTTTTGAGTGATGTTGAAGGGTCAGTGACAGTCGATCGCTGGGAGCTTGTTGTTACTGTTGTTAATGTTAACTTTAACACCAAGTCAACTGGATTTACCCAAGGTCCCACTGCTCATCTCCTAGAACACCAAGGCCACTGAATGAATAAAACAGCACACTAGCTACCAGCAATGTAATATTTTACATTTGTAATGCTTAAAAAAAAGAGCAGGAAAAAAAGTCTTAAACAATTACGGATGTGAAGTAAAGGAAACATGTTGGATGGATTGCAATTTAATCTAACACAGCCAGTATGTTTTTATTCATCTAGGGACACAGGGCTGGGCTACATTTTCTTTAAGTTAAGGACTGTACAAGCTTATTATACTTGATTTATATCTGTAGGGTTGCATTGCTTAAGGATGTAGAATATTTTTTAAATCAAATTACACTCAGTCAGTAAAAGAGATGAATGGATACCACAGAACTTTAAATTTGGTATTGTGAAAATATCCTTCTCACTCTTCTCACACTGCAACATGAAAGAGGGCATGTTAATAGTACGGCTAAATTCTTGTGAGGAAAATCCTTTGTGAAAGTGGTGGGAGGATACAAATATTGTTATGGCTACTCTAAAAGATTCCTTTAATCTGAGACCTTTTGTATGGTTGTCTGAAATACTCTGCACAGTGTAGATGTCAGTTTTAAAACTGACATTATACATACCAAACTACAACTGTTAAGGTATAACATTTTATTTAAAGTTCAGCTTGAGATTCAACACAGATGCGTGTGATAAAAAGTATTATTTGCCTTTAAAAATTAAGATTGTATATAAGATAGTAGATTACAAAGATAGTATTTCATTAAAGGATCGTTTTTAATAAAGATTGTGTTTTTGTTATGGTAAAAATACAATGAAAAGCAGATACATGTTTTCAATGAATCTTTTAAAAACTTAGTATTTCATATGGCAATTACATTTCATTACCTTATAAAAACAATTGGTAGTAAGTGATGAAGTAAAAACATCACTGTAGTCAAACCAATTCAGAGAAATTGGCTTTCAAAACAACATGGAAACAGACTTTGGTGCTATACTGTATTTTGACACCTTTCCAACAAGTTCAAGCAAGTTACAATAATGTTGAATTCTCATAGGTATGGTTAACATGAAAACAAATTATTGTGGTTACAAATAGGACAGTTGACAAGGAGGAAAAGCTGCAACAGAAGTAGAAAGCCACACTTCGTAGAAAAAAACGATTTTTTTGGCTCATACTACAGTAAGAAAAGTGTCCTGACGTACGACATGGAGGGGCAGCCAGTATCTGGAAGTAATTATGGTCAGTTCAAAATGAATAAATTCCATATTACCTTGCTGGATGTCTGTAAAGGCAGTTTGTGGAGGTATTTTGGTGAGGTTTACTTTTTGGAGCTTAGCAACATAAATTTGTTGTCACAGAACTATTAAATACAATAGACACATGTTGGCAGGGAGCACACAGCAGAGGAATGGAACTGATTAAAGGCAAGTCCATGAAATAATAATGTAAATGGGCCCAGTGCAGGATTTCAATATCCCATGACAACACTCAATTGTCGATAAATGCTACAGTGTCCAGGATGCTCCTCAGATAATGCCAGAATTCCGGGATTTATTTCCTTCTGCCTGCAGTCTGAAACAGGAAATACCAGTAAACTGTGGGAATCCATACAGGAAATAAAAAATGGGTAGGAAGAGGAGGGCTGCTTGGAAATTTTTATGAGATGCTGCTTACTCTAAATCTATAACAAATGTCCTTCACCCACACACATTCAAATGGCAATGTGGGAATTTAATTGAATACTTTTCTGTTTTTTTTTTCATGTGATTTAAACCCAGGTAGGGTTTCATACAATAACATGTGAGCACCTGGTGAACAAGTTAGATGATACTTAACAGCAATAAATCATGATTTTAATAGATATGCAGCAGGGATATTTACTGCTCCAATTGTCCAATTTGGAAAGCATAAAAAAGTGAAACACTGCTTAAGTCTTCAAACTGAACCATACAAAAAAATAGAGTGAGAGAAAGGAAGAAAGGCAAAAACAAGAAATCCAATATTTCTTAAAAATTGAAGGGCAATTCAAATAGACAAAAGCATCATGTGTTTAATATATGCTTAACCTTTATATGTTATAGGGTAGCTCTCTCTTTTAAACAAAATGTATCCATCTGCCTCTGTTCTCCTACAGTTTCAAATGGCATTTCTAAAATTATTTTATGATTTTTCTTAGTTTAAAATTTACACTGCACTTTAGTTCCCTTTGTGCAGAAAATTATGATGTTATATTCAACCTCTAGTATAGCCGGCCCCTGCTTAATTTTATAGCAGGGTATCATAATATTTCACCTACTGTGGGCAGGTTGTGTCTAACATTGTCATAAAATGCGCATAGCCTGTGACACATGCAGTACATTGCAAATTACATGCTATTACATTTCTTCAAATAAGTTACTCTATATAGAGATTGTACAATATTTTGGAGGATATTTTGTTCAATATTTCCCCGTAAATCACGATTGCACTTTTTTTCTAACACAAATGTAATAAAAAGTTCCTTGAAAAAGGTCAGTAAGAAAGAGGTTTAGATACTTTCAAAAATTTGTGGTGATACATTTTCATGTCAAGTGCCACCGCAATATGGTTGGAAAATCTCTAGACAGACTAGATGTAGAATAGCGTGACTCATGTAAATATGGGCATCTCAAATCATCCCCGTCAACACAACTACTGTATTTATCTCCCATGGGGAGTAATAATGGCTGGGCACATTTTGTTTTTAATACCCCATTACAGTCCTATCAAGAACGTTTTGCTTGCTTGAGCTGACAACTTGAAATGTAGAAAAAAGCTAATGTACACAATGCTCACTAACAAAAACAATCATGGTGGTTATAAGAAAGGGTGTCTGCTTTGTACGTGTTTGCGGCAATGTAAATGTAATGGTAATCCGCAATAGTAAAAAGATTAATTATTATTAAATTAAAATAGGAATTCTCGCAGGCTGCAAACAACAGAAATAAAAGGGGAATATGAAGTCAATGAACATGACAATTGATAGCCATGATAGTTTGATAGTTCTTATATAAATAAATGGATCATCAAGGATTCATCCCCATTAACTGTCAGAAAAAGTTAAATTGTAAAAGGGGCCTTGCTCATGTGAGGTGACTCTCCGTTCGAACAGATACAGATCTCCTAAAACCCCATTTCAGACTGATTCCCTATTCCCTAAAGTGAATCTCTACCCACTGCTAGCCTGGTAACACACAGACAGTCTACTGTAAAGACTTTTGACAATAAAGTAAATTTTTAATGTTGATAATATATGTAGCCCCAATGCAGCTGAAAGGTTTAATGAGGGTAAGGTTTCATGCACGGATGGATGATTCTGGAGCCAGCACATGGAGTCTCCATGGCTGATCCATGAATGTTAGCGAAGTGAAGCTGGGCATCACCTGTGATACGAAACAGTACATAGTGTAGATACCCTAACAAGCACTTCTGAAACAGGGCTCTTGTGTAAATGTGGACAGCTGTTGCAAGCTATTTCTTGTGTTGCTGTAGCGTTTGCAATACATAAGATAAAATATAAGCATGCTTGCCAAATGCAGTAGCTAGCCTATCTACTGCCATAGGTTTTATATCTGAATGCATTTATAGAATCTTTCTATTGAAGTAGCTGATTGTCTGAATGAATGACACACTACTGTAACCTCCAATCAACCAGTCACAATTTCTTTCAATTGAACTTTGTGTTTGGCTGTCAATAAACTCTTTCTTCATTTGATATCAGTGAATGTTTTTTGCCCATTTGTCTGCTTGTCTGTCCCTAATTAAATTCCTGTTTATTTACCACTGTATGTAATTATTCTACCACCATTAATGTATTACCTGTGTTGCACAGAATCTAGGCTGAAATTACTTTGAGGACCAGAGAATTAATTCCTATGTTAGTCATCAATATCAAGGTTCTTAATCAAGATCACAGCACTTCACTTTCAATGAAAGGGAGTTCTGTAGTTAGAGCACAGGTATACATTGCCTAGTAAAACTAAATTTTCCTGTTTTGTGAAACTAGAAGACAATACATACACAGTTGTTTGTTACACAGGATATATTTCTATAATGTTTTTGTGGCAAAATAAATAGCCAAAACATTACTTCTTCAACTACTGTATCACAATGCCTAGCCTAGCATTTAACAATACTCAATTAATCAAACTGAACTTTAGGACATGGAGAAAGACTGTGGGCCTTTATAATTTCCAGTGTCAAACTTTCTGTGCTGTTTGGATGGGACAGTTGTGACTGGGATTTTAGTAACAGCCCTCGAAGTCCTTGTGCATGACAAACAAGCTGGACATTATACTTCATCTATTAGGACTTCCCTCTTATCATCGTGCCAAGCAAGGTCCTTGCCAGGGTAATTCTAAGCCACTTGGCATTTCTCATGGCATGTGACTGGGAAAGACCTATTGTACTGTAGGATCAGGCTGGGATAGTTGAGCACAGATGCCACTATTAGTGTCCAATGACAGTGTGAGTTTTCACAGTTAATGTGTTGCACCTCTGCTCGGTAATTTCAGCCAAGGCATAAAACACATTATACAGTAGGTACCAGCTATGTGCCATCAGAGCTCCCGAATACATGCTGAGGCTATGTACACTGACTGACAAAAGTTGGAGCCATTCTCTTTACATTCCCCCATCTGAGTAATACTCAGACAGGCTAGTGTCCAATCAATGCTTCCAGCTGGAAAACAGGCTTTATGTGAAAAAAAAAATAAAGATCTATGTGCATCATTACATATTAGCCACTATAATTATTTAGTAGTTTAAATCATTGTTACCAGTAATGTCATAAACTATGTGAAAATTGTCTTTGATAACTTTTCAGGCATACACCGTCCATCTATATTTTAACCAATTCTTCCACTTCAGAGCCTACACCAGCAAGCAAAGGTTGCAAGGCAGGTTACATCCAATATGGGACTGTAGTCCATTGCAGGGCAGATGCACAGACACAAACATGGACAAGCACACACTCACATCAGGGCAGATTTCCCAGAGGCCAACCTTTAAGCTACCAGTATGTTTTTAAACTGTGGAAGGAAACTGGAGCACCCAAAGGAAATCACACAAACATGTGGAGAACATATAAACTCCACACAGACAGCACCCCTGGTCTGGAATTAGAGCCAGGACCCCAGTGCTGCGAGGTAGTAATGCTAATCACTCTGTCACAGTCATGAATATACATTGGATGATATCAAATGCCCGCTATTTTACCTTCCTGCAAACAAGACATAAAGTGAGTGTCAAAAGAGTAAAAAGAGAGAAAAGCAGAGATAAGGAGTGGAACAGAGACAGAATGGAAGCCAGAGAAAAAGACATGGGCGACGGGTTGTGTGCATAAACATGAAGGATGTGCAGCAGGGAATGGTATGAGTCCCAGTATTGGGGTTTAGCAGAAGCCAGGCCTCAGGGAGACACTCCTCTAAGGGGACAGCATAAGGCTGCCTGGTGGCACACAGAGAAATGACTGTGAAATCCATCTGGAAAGGCCACCCTCCAAGCTTGCTAACAGATCCCACACAAAGTGAGAAGAGTATATATAAATATTTTCATTACAGATATTAATATTGCCGTTATAATAAAGATATTGGTTAAAGTGCTTTCGTTCGTTATTAATCTGATAATAATTTAGATTGCAGCACACAAGTGGAAAAAAGGTACAAAGTTTGAAGTATGTTATTAAAGCACCTTGCAAAAAATGGATTAACTCATACATAACACGACAGCTAAGGTCCATGTTTCTCAATGTTTCGTATTTTACTGAAGGCCTAGTATTTTTTAATCCTTTGATGAGATTTAGTTACAATGAGGTCTGTTAGCAGGTGCCCTGAGACTAATGACACACA